>NC_080050.1:21225661-21345661 GCF_026212465.1 Amaranthus tricolor | reverse complement strand
TAACATTTTTCTATTCAGCAACAGAATACAAACTTGTGAACGTCGTCAACTGTACCAGGATATACATTACCATAATACAGTATCGAAGATCAAAGATGAATCTTAAAAGGGTAATTTCTGGATATCTGACTGAGAGATGTCATGTTCAATTCTCCCCTGATGTAATGACTAAAATAGTCCTTGGAACTTATCTCAGTGTCCAAGGCTTAGGTAACTGCACAAGCTTAACCAGCAAAATTTTCCGATAAAATGGCAAAACAACAGATGATATAACCTAAAATGTGTACCTGTCCATCAATTTAGAAGTACTACAAAGAACCATCACTGTACGTCTTCAAGTGGTTCTTTGGTTGGTGCTGTCACTGCTTCAGTGCTGTCTTCCGAGCCTTCCTTAGGTGAAGCCAAGACTTCACCTGCCAAATTAACATTGTTCTCTTGTTCTGGATTAGATTCAGATGTTACGGTATACGCATCTAGAGATTCATTAGCTACATCATGTGTTTGTTCATCAGTTTCTACATCTTTATTTAGTTCAGATCCTTCCACATTATCAATAGAAAAGGTTGAAGGTGATGGTGTAACTCCCAATCCTTTGGCAAGGCAAACATACTTGAATACAAGCTGTTTGTAGTTCTTCAGTAAGTCTTCAACATCACGCAATGTTAGATCTCCAACACTAGCAAATACATATGGAAACTTCTGGAAAACATTGTCAACTAGGTCCTCTTTCAAAATCTTTGTTGCACCTTTCTCCTCTAAATCGGATAGGGACATATTTTTTGTCATTGATGGCTGATCCTTAATTGAAGGATCCTCCTGGCTTCCAGATTTTGCTGCAGAAGACTCTAAGGACATTTGTTGTTGTCTTGTGGAGTCATTTTCGTTCAAAGGCAGACTTTGTTGATTTCCCAGGGGTTTGGAGTTAGAAGTATTGTCAGCACTTGCAATTGGTTGAAAATCAGTATCCAGACCAGATAGATGTGCTCGAGCCAAATCCATATTCCTTTCGAATTCAATTCCATCCATTGAAAGAGCTTGTGCATCAATGTTTGAGATGAAGGATACAGCAGAGAGAATGTTAGTGAAGTAGTAGGCTGCTTCTGAAACCAATCTAGACTGACGTCTGTACCGCTGAATATATTGCAAATTCAAATGAAGCTGAGGAGGGTTTGCCTAAACATCATTGTAGTGAAAAATTGTAAGAGTTTGTACAAGAGCGAAAAAAGTTACTTCTATTCATTAAAATACCATAAGCATCCATACTGAAGTAGAACATCAACCTATTTCTAGTTCTTATAAAGATAAACATATTGAAGGCTGAAATTTTGTCAGTTTTTTCACAGATCATCGATGCCTTACAAGATGATCAAGAACATATAAAAAATGAACTATCAACAAAGTTGCCTGATCCAAAGCTCAGTGTTTTGAGGTCAACTTGCATTGCAAGAGCGTTCAAGTTCAAGACCTCTGCCATATCATTTGCAAACTAGTGATGTTAATTTTCTCCTACCATCCTAGACACCAGTTTGCATAGCGAACGCACTGCCCCAC
This sequence comes from Amaranthus tricolor, assembly GCF_026212465.1. Lineage (NCBI taxonomy): Eukaryota > Viridiplantae > Streptophyta > Magnoliopsida > Caryophyllales > Amaranthaceae > Amaranthus > Amaranthus tricolor. The sequence continues at coordinate 21,344,110 of NC_080050.1, read as the reverse complement.
ATAAACCAAGATTTAAAACTAAGCAAATGATTGAGTTCCTTATAATTCTAAAAGATGATATAAAGATTAACTTGTAGCAGCATATCTCGAAGTGCTTCTGATTTCATTACAACTATAGACATTTGAGTTCCGTAGAATCTGAAAATGAGTTTGTTTCTTCCATTCTTTTTACATAAATAATGTGAAAATCAAAGCAAGACATGCAACATAGAAAGAGGGAAAAATACTTAAAATAACTTGGGACTAACCTTTATAGTTAGAAAGAGGGAAAAATACTTAAAATAACTTGGGACTAACCTTTATAGTGACATAAATAAGCACTGGAAGGAATTCGTCTGCTCCTGGGGGATTCTCATTTGCAGTGACAGCCGCATTATGTAGCAAATTAGTAATCACCTTGCAACAGTTAAGAATGCATGCGAGCTTTTCCCTAGGTGCCTTGGTCATATTAATCTTTTGCAGCTCTTTTTGCGCCAGCTGTGAAGATCAATATGTAAAAAGATACTTCCAGTGTGTTACGACTAAAGAATTAAGATATGTTACTTTTAGTTGAGTACCAAATGAAAGAAAAACAGTTTAATTCTTTATATTTTTTGCTTCTCTAATATTCATTTCAAAGCATTTTTATAACTTTACTTCATATAATTTCAATGCTTCATTGCTCAAACATACAATAAAATGCGTTTGGGGTAGAAACTAATGCTATGACCACTGAAGATGAGAATGTACAAAACCAAGAAAACATTTTCGATGACGATTACATGAAAAATTTAAGTCCTCTATAATTAGTTTTAGTACTTTTAAATTCTGAAACTTGTCAGGTTAACACAATGAAGAAGATGCCAAATAACAACGAAGAAGTTTGACGCTCAGAAGATGCCAAAATTATGAAAGCTTGTCAAGTTGTCACAATGAAGTTGTCAAGTCCACTATAGCACATTGCCACAGCCTAACATATGGCTCAAGAAGAGAATCAAATAACAATGAAGAAGTTTGATGTTCAGCATTGCCAAATCAAGCCGAGACACATACTCATAAGTCAAAAAGCACCCAGAGATTTTGCATATCAGTGAAAGAGTGAAGTCCATTATTGCAAGATGAAAAGAAAAAATGTTTTTAAAGTTGTGAAGTTTTTGTCAATCTTACTTTTGTATCTGTAATTTGTTTCCAAACATTGCATATTGACATATCTTAGTCATAAACAACAGAGCTTGAGATATTTTACAAACCATTGCACAAAACTATGATGATTTTCACTGAATTTTTTTCACTGAAAACGTTGTCAAGTGCTGTGTGAATTGATTAAATACTTCATTTAATTGAAACCGTTGATAAGAACTGAGGTGGTATCCAACCACAACAGCAACTATAATGCCAAAGTCATAATTCCAAAAACTTTGGGATTGACTGCATGATGACAATTTTAAAAAATAAGAATATCAAAAAAGGTGTTGACCAAGTTGTACAGGTAACTCAAAATGATCTATTGTTCACACTAACCAGCCATGATGACTCATTTTGAAAGGTTGGCTTGATATCCAAATTTTCTGGCCTAATGAATTGTTGAACTAAAGCAATCTTTTCAGAAAGCTGCTCATCAATCTTTACATCATCAGGAAATGCAGCAAAAGCACGAGAAAATAGCTTTGTCATGACGTACTTCTCTAGTCCCTGTAAAAGAAATTCGCAAATGGTTGGAACAGAGATCAACCTGGGGGGAATATAGTGTATACATCAATTATAAGTACATAACTCACCTCACCAGCATTTTCGAGCTCTTCTTCAGAACAACCACTCCAAAGAGGGTGGGATCTAAAAGCTGCTTCCATGTTGGAAAAGAATTGTTGTACAGCGGCACTATCCTTTTCTGGATCAGGAGGATTATTCAAGAAGGAGACAATGAAACTGCCATAAGAAATTACACTACTTACAGCCTGAAACTTATTGATGAATGGTTACAACTTACAAGTATAAATGGAAGAAAAAATGGCCAAAAGACCCAACACGACCACTGAGGAACCTAACTTAGAAAGATGCCTTAACAGATATCGTTCTTAGCAGTAGAAACTTAATTACAGACCAGTAAGAGGCAAGCTAAGAGATTCAGTAAGTGACACTTGCAAACAAAAAAATATCAAGACTATGCTAATTAGTCCTGTATGCTTTATCAGTTCAATGAACCGAGTGAAAAATACTTCAGAGTGCCTCGAAACTTTAGCTGTTCAACGAAGCTAGCAGACATGTCCTCTTAGCCACCAAGCATTTCATATTTTCATCCTAAGCAAACCTACCTATACTTCGTAATGACATGAACATGAACCAAAAACCAAAAAACATTACTCGTAGGGCGTCCCCTACTTAGCGACGCGGTCGTCGTCGTCTTAGCAAAGGTTGCTAGGTCGTCGTCCAGAAGTGATGAGCCACATTGCCCGAGTGTGCTGTCAAATGAGCAATGGCAGCTTATACTAGAACGTCATCTAGAAACGACGCACCACAAGACCCAAGTGTGGTGTCAAAGGATCAAGGGCATATAGGGTTTAAGCATAGGAGGTTAAGGAAAATCAAAAGTCTTAGGTCAAGAATCAAATCTTAGAATATTGGTAGCTTGAATGGTAGATTTTTAGAACTGGTGGATATCATTGAAAGGAAAAAAATTCACATTTTATGCTTAAAAGAGACAATAGGTTAGAGATAGGGCCAAATTGATAGTAGGTGAAAGACAGGAATATAATTGTGGTGCTCAGAACAAGATACTAATCGAAATGGAGTTAGTGTCATTATAGATGAACGAACATCTAATGATGTAGTATAGATATGCAGGAAGAAAGATATGAATATATGAGTGAAAATTGTATATGATAAAGAGATTTTGAATTTCATAAGTGCCTACGCACCACAAGTGAAAATAGTGTACAAATGATAAGCTCTATATCGAAGGTGATTTGAATGGGCAAGTAGGGGTATTTTGTAGTTGCTAAGAAAACATTCATGAAGGTGTTGGCTATGGAACTAGGCATATAGAAAAGGAGTCTATTTTGGATTTTGCTTTCTCCTACGATTTGTAGGTTGCTAACACATGGTTTAAGAAGAGAGATAGTCATCTTATGACTTTTAGAAGTAGAGTAAATACAACCCAAATTGACTACTTTTTGACAATGATGATAGATAGAGGTAGTTGCCTAAACTATAAGGTTCTCCCAGGAGAGTGCCTAGCCACCCAACAAAAACTCCTTATCTTAGATGTTCACCTTCAGGCAAGACCAAAAGTAAAGAAAGCAAAAGAAGAACATAGGATTAAATTGTGGAGATTAAAGAGAATAATGCTAATTTTTTGCCGAGAAAGTTATTAAAGAAGCAAATGGAGATGGCTTCAGATGCAGAGAATATTAGGACAAAGATAAAAAAAATTCCATCATTCGAATAGCTAAGGAGATTTTAAGGGAATCTAGTGGTAGTTTCGTGATAAAGAAGGATACGACGTGGTAGAATGAGGAGGTCACGACAAATATCAAGGAAAAATGTTATATTGCATTAGAAAAATAGATGAATGGAGAAAAATTAGCCAAGTATAAGGAAATCAAAACCAAGACAAAAGTAGTTGTCGGCAAGACAAAATTAAAAGCTTTTAAGAGGCATTTCACAAACTCGTATCTAAAGAAGGAGAAAACATATATATAGGATGTCAAAGAGGAGACAAGAAAAAACTAATAACATAGGTGTAGTTAAGTGTATTAAGGATAAGGATATGAATATTCTATTTCAGGACGAGAAAATTAAGAATCGATATAGGAAGTATTTTGATGAGTTATTTAATATAGCACAAGGACATGTTGTAGGGGACACCACAATCAATCCCTTAAATGAAAATAGAGAGTTTAAGCGAAAATAAAAAAATTAGGGGTGAATGGGGCTTTAAAGAAAATGAAGCTAAAGAAAAAGATGGAGACTATTGACGTATGGTGATGCCTAAGGAGTTTTAGGGTGACTTGGCTAAATGGTTAGTTACCAAGATTTTGAGGACAAACAATATGCCTAATGACCGGAAAAAAAGCACTCTAGTGCCTATTTACAAGAACAAAGGAGATGTCCAAAATTTTTCTAACTATCGAAGAATAAAACTCATGAGTCTGAAGTTATGGGAAAGAGCCAAAGAGATACGTACGAGGAGATTTACTTCCATATCAAAAAGTCAATTTGGATTTATACCAAGGAGATCTACAATAGAAGAAATCCATCTTATGAGACAAATGACAGAGTACCATAGGGCTAGAAAAAAAGAGACTTGTACATGGTTTTTATTGAATTGGAAAAAAACATACGACAAGGTACCAAAGAAATACTTTGGTAGGCAATGACAAAGAAGTGCATTCCCAAATAATAGATTAATATAGTGCAAGAAATATATCAAGAAATAAAGACGAATGTTAGGACAAGTGGAGTGGTAGCAGATGATGTTCCAATCATAATTGCCTTTATCAAGGCTTGTTCCTAAGCCCCTTTCTTTTCACAGCGATCCTAGATGACATAACGCATTCGATACAAAGAGACGTGTCTTGGTGCATATTTGTTTGTTGATGACATTGTTTTGATGAGACCAAGGAGAGGGTAAATGCTAAGTTAGAATAACACGAACAAGAGTTGGAGTCACAAAATTTCAAATATTAAGGAAAGATGAAAGAAAATCACTTAAGATGGTTTTGACATGTGCAAAGATAGGATATTAGCGAACCGGTTTAGACGATAGAAATCTAGAGCTCGGAATGCTTAAAAAGAGGGCGAGAAAGACCGAAAATGACTTGAAGGACAAAAGTAGAAAAAGACATGAACGTCTTAGACTTACGTATTGAGAAGATAGAAAATCAGAATGAATAGAGAAGAACAATCCATATGGACGACCATTGAAACTGATATGTTAGTTCATGTAGTCGACCCAATCTTGTGGGATTAAGGGTCATGCACTATTATTGTTTATTTTCTAAAAAATAATAGTGCATGTTATACTAAATTTGTACATAAGGACATAAATATTTGTGTGTATGTCTATTTCAAACTTAGGATTATATCTGCATAACTTCAGGCATTGACAAGTCCAACTATTAGACAAACCAACACTTTGATTTGTATCCAAATAACATAGCTGCAAATAGCTTCACAAGATTTTATGAGAAACACGCAGACACTGATCAAGAGGTTGGATAAAGATTAGCTCATGATCAAATAAAAGAAGCCCCAATCGACAGTTCAAATAATGTAAAAGCAATAAACTGTTTACTTTAGACGAAGGAGAACAGTTTGCAATACATCATATTACTTTAAAACATTATCGGGCAATGACACTACATTAATAGTCAAGAAAAAAAGCATTAAACAAGGGAGTTCCACAGATCAAGTGCTAGAAACTCAAAGTCATTCTAGAAATCAAAATCTTGTAATATTTTATGATCCCATCCATTTTATTTAAATCACTGATATCAAACTTCACTAGTTTATAGCCAACTTTATAGCCAAGTCCTAGGACACTCTTCAGATTTCTCATTAACTATTGCTCCCAAAATATTGAAAGCCAAGGAGGAAATTAATTGCAAAAAGCTCGATCACCATCATAAATATTTCCAAAATACCTGTCTAGACAAGTGTTACCGAATGCAGTCGTCCGCGAACAGATTGTGAATTAAAGCAAATGAATTTTAAGCTACAGTGGACTAATTTTTGTGCCATTTTGAATGTATTACAAATACATACAGTGACTTATGTAGCTGTTAGAAAGCTAATCTACAAAATCTAGATATTTTGTAATAGAATTAAGTTGAGGAAAAGACTAGAAGACCATGTCACTAGAAAACTCTAGTCTAGTAAACTAATATTGTATTAGAAAGCTCTAGAAATAGTAATGTCTAGATTTCTTGTATTAACCGACATAAAGAGCCTATAAATAGAAGGCTTGTAAGCAAATGTAATCAAGATATACACATGCAATACATCTAATCTAATCATTTCATATTGCCAACTTCCTCTTCATATTAATCAAGCAACACCACCTTCTGCCTAAATTTTCTTACATTTGGTATCAAGAGCAAATTAAACGAAGACCTCCACATAACCAAAACACATTAACCAATATACTCCACAATAAATTAAGCCTCTAACCACAAAATAAAAAAAAAAGACTTCACATTACCCCCAAGATTTATGGGAATTAGTACAAGAAGGTTATGAGAAACCACCCAAAGATGACACCAAAGAGTCATCTTAGGATGAAACAAAAATAAAACAATATAAACAAAATAGGATAAGAGATAACTATGCATGTCCCTATCATATCTTGGAATCGACAAGGCAATAATTACAACAATCATGCCCGCAAAAACAGCTATGGAGGCTTAGAGGATCCTGAAGACAAAATACAGAGGCTCTAAAGGGGTAATTCTTTTTAAACTCCAATCTCTATAGAGAGAATTTGATAATTTACTAATGGCAGAAAATAAAACAATACATTCATTCTTTGACCGAGTCACTAATATAGTCTATCAAATAAGATCGAATGGTGGTAAAATAGAAGATGAAAATGTGATTCGAAAAATATTAAGGAGTCTCTCAAAAAAGATATATAACATTATCGCCACGACAATAGAAGAAGTTAACAAGAAAAATTTATCTCAATTAAGTATCCCCGAACTTATGGGATCACTACTTTCACATGAAGATAGATTAAAAAGATTTAACGAAAAACCGCTAGAACAAACTTTTCAAACTAAATTAAAATTTTCTAATAGTGAAAATAAAAATGCTCATGGAAAAAATTATGAAAAAGGAAAAACATCATATAATCGTGGTAGGGGGAGAGGAAATTTTAAAAATCAAGGGAGTCGAGTAAATAATCAAATTGGCACTTATTGTAGATTATGTAAAAAACTAACCACAATACTAATGATTGCCGTTATAAATGTACGAGGTGCAAAAAACACACTCACCTCGAAAAAAATTGTTGGTATCAACAAAAGAAGCAAACTATTCCGAAAATAATAATTCCGAAGAATAAATATTTATATGCACAAGAAAAAGTAAATGATGCATGGTATATTGATAGTGGTTGTTCAAATCACATGACTGGCGATAAAAATTATTTTGTCAGACGAAAATTTTAAAACACACATTACACTTGGCGACTGTAAAAAAGATGTCGCCAGAAAAGGGACAATCGTCGTTAAAACAAAAAATTGCTCATCAAAATTAATTCGTGAAGTTTTCTATGTTCCCGAGCTTGCACAAAATTTATCAAGCGTTGGCCAATTAATTAAAAGAGGCTATATGGTTAAATTTGAGAACAAATGTCAAATTTATGATAAAAATAAGGGTCAGATAATAACAACCGTCAAACTGATTCCCAACAAAATATTTCCATTAAAAATGCCATTTGAAGAAAAATTGGCTTTAACCTCAATACATGATGAATCCACTTTATGGCATTTAAGATTCGAGCATATAAATTTTAACAATCTAAAACTATTAAAACAAAAAGAAATGGTAATTGGTCTACCATCAATAAAAAATGAAAGAAAAATATGTGAAGGCTGTACATATGGCAAGATACAATAGATTGCTATTTCCTACAATATCTTGGAGGGCCAAGGCTCCTCTAGAGCTTGTTCATGCAAATATTTTAGGTCCTACCAAGAATCTGTCCCTTGGCGAAAAAAGATATTTTATATTGTTTGTAAATGACTACTCTCACATAATGTGGGTATATTTTCAAAAGAAAAAATCAAAAGCTTTTTTCCCACTTTATGCAATTCAAACCCTCACAGAAAATCAAAGTGGGCATTCTTTTAAGATTCTTAGAACGGATCGTGGTGGAGAATTTACAAGCAACGAATTCAACAGATCTGTACGAAGCATGGAAGTAAAAGAGAACTTACAGCAAGACGCACACCTCAATAAAATGGTGTCGCAGAAAGGAAAAATCGCACTATAGGGGAGATGGCCTGTAGCATGATGCAGGGTAAAAATCTACCCAAAAGATACTGGGCCGAAGCTGTCCACACGGCAGTACATATCCTCAACAGATCTCCCACAAAAGCAGTTAAGGATTTAACACCATATGAAGCTCGGGACAAGAGAAAGCCAAGAGTAGAGCACCTCAAAGAGTTCAGGTGCGTACCTTATGCCTATATCCCGAAAGAGAATCGGGAAAAGCTCGATGAGAAAGGAGAAAAATGCATATTCATTGGATACAGTCACGAAACAAAAGGATATCACCTCTACAAGCCCAAATCCAAAGAGTTAATCATTTCAAGAGACGTAATTTTCGACGAACAGCTGAATGGACGTAAAAAGAAAAAGAAATTGAAGCTCGTGAAGGAGATACTCTCCCAAGAGATCCAAAAGAAGAAGACGGAGCAGACCAACCAACAAACCCATCATCTCCGAGTCTAAGCACACTTGGAAGTACAAGATCATCCCCAAGCTCAGGAAGCCAAACATCACGCTCAACTCCTCAACATCAAGAAGCCCAAAGATCAACAAGGGATCGACAACCGCTATCATGGCTACAAGATTACCATTGTGACCAAGCAATGGTGGCTCTCTTCTCTAGTGAGCTACAAACATTTCAAGAAGCAGCACAAGAAAAAACATGGATCGAGGCTATGAACGAAGAAATCAAAATGATCGAGAAGAATCACACATGGGAGCTTGTAGACGAGCCACAAGACAAGGAAGTCATTGGACTCAAGTGGGTCTACAAGGTGAAGCATAACAATGATGGCTCCATCAACAAGTACAAAACAAGGCTTGTAGCAAAGGGATATGCGCAACAACTAGAAATCGACTTCAGCGAAACATATGCACCAGTTGTCCACATGGAGACAATCAAAACAGACTTGGCATTAGCAGCACAACATTAGCTACCAGTCTTTCAGCTCGATGTCAAATCAGCATTTCTAAATGGAGAACTCGAAGAAGAAGTGTACGTCAAGCAACCACAGGGATACGTCATCGAAGGCCAAGAAGACAAAGTATACCGCCTTCGAAAAGCACTCTACGGACTCAAACAAGTGCCTCGAGCGTGGAAGAGCAATATCGATGATTATCTTCTTCGGCATGGTTTCATCAAGAGTCCGAGTGAACCCTCACTATACATCAAGACGCAAGGTAATAACTTTCTCATTTTATGCCTGTACGTGGATGATCTAATCTATAAAGGCACACATCCAACAATGATTTAATCAAGACCTTCTCAAGAAATTCAAGATGAACGAGTGTAAACCGCTGGCTACACCAATGGTAATCAATGAGGAGTTATCAAAGTATGATGGCAAACCAAAAGTCGACGGAGCAATGTATCGAAGCTTGGTCGGTTCTCTCATTTATCTCCCACATACAAGACTAGATATAGTCAACACTATTAGCATCGTATCCAAGTTCATGAGTGAATCGAGCAAGGATCATCTAACAGCAGCAAAGAGGATTCTCAGATACATTAAGGGAACGAAGAGTTATGGAATCATGTATGAGACTCAAAAAGATTTCAAGCTCACAGGATACACCGATAGCGATTGGACTGGAAGCGTGGATGATAGAAAAAGCATAAGCGAGTACGTATTTCAGCTTGAAACCAAGGTGATCTCATGGTCATCAAAAAAGCAGGCAACGGTAGCTCTATCATCAGCAGAAGCAGAGTACATTGCAGCAACAAATGCAGCATGTGAAGCAGTCTGGCTCAGAATAATATTGACCAATCTACAACATAAGCAAGGAACACCAGCTACAATGTTCTGCGACAACATGTCAACAATAGCAATGACGAAGAATCCAGTGTTTCATAACAGATCAAAACATATCGAAATACGACATCACTATATTCGCGAGTTAGTCGACAAGAAAGAGATCGAGCTACAATTCTGCAAGACAGGGGATCAGCTCGCCGACATTTTCACAAAACCTATATCAATTGATAAATTTATCGAATTCAGGAGACAACTTAAAGTACAAGATTTTTTAGATTAGGGGGAGTGTTAGAAAGCTAATCTAAAAAAATCTAGATATTTTGTATAGTGTGAAGCTAAGGAAAAGACTAGAAGACCATGTCACTAGAAAACTCTTGTCTAGTAAACTAAAAATTTCTTGTATTAACCGACATAAAGAGCCTATAAATAGGAGGCTTGTAAGCAAATGTAATCAAGATATACACATGCAATACATCTAATCTAATCATTTCACATTGCCAACTTCCTCTTCATATTAATCAAGCAACACCACCTTCTGCCTAATTCTTCTTACATCAGCCGATTAGGTAACATTGGCCTCTAGGCAAAAGAAACCAAAACACATTACTTGATCTACTTACCTTGATATTTTGCAGATCGAATATAGATTCTTCCCACTATCACATTCATAAGAGTTTACAACGAGAATCTAATCATACCAAGAATACAAAACTAACCCAGATTAGGAAACAACTAAACTCAAAAATATATCGATAACGCATTACGATTCTGGAACAATTTTATATTCTATCATATTATACAATCATTAACCGATCGAAAAAAGCTAATTTCAAATGTAATCACATAGGTTTTAGACATTGGAAATTTCAGAAATTGAATATAAAATTAGTAAGAATTTGAGAGATGAATAACAAAGAAAAAACCACCTTTTAATTGCTTTTACAAATTCAGCGGCAGAGGGTTGACGCATCCGCTCAAGAAAATCATGCCATGTAAGTTGCACCGTTGACGCGGTGAACATCTCAGTGTTCTCCATTAATGTTCCTTCTTTTGATCGATCAACGTATAATGTATTAAGCCAGGTAATATCGGAGAGGAGGAGAAGTTAATGGCTAAATATGGGTCTTTTGCCCCCCTTTTTTTTGTTGGTATATTTTGTTAATCGTGGAGACTTGAGACTCAGAAAAGTGTTTAGTAGAACAAGACGAGTAGAGAGGTGTCAATGTGAGTCGAGCCCACAAGAATTGATCCACCAATAGCCAGCTTTTCGGCCATGATAATGGGTCGAATTCGGATTAGATTGTGCATACTTTATCTTTGATTAAAATGAGTTAGAACTTTTTTCGCCTTCACTTTTATCTCTACCTCTAAATTGGACTCGAAATTTATGTTTTTGGACTTTTCTCTGAGTTTAATTAATTTTTGGCATAGTCTAAATTTTAATATTTTTTTGGATAGTGTAACATTCGAATTTCCTCCCTTACTTTACGAATCTGGTTTCGTTTAAGGGGTTGGAAATTCAAAGGGAGGAAATTCGGGTGTTACGGATAGTCAAATTTTGTTAAATGAATGTAAATTCATAAAAAGATATTCTACATGGTAGCAACGTACTTTTGTGAAAAGCGAGTGGTAGCAAATCTTTAAAAAAATTCCACAAAATAGCATTGTAATTTTAGAATTTAAGTTGCACTAACATTAATGCCCAAAAAACATTTAATTATACATTAACTTGTGAAATTTCTTTTTTATCTTTGTCTTCTTTCCTTAAAATACAGTACCTTCTCCATTTTCATCTACCTTCTTATTCCCGTACACATAAAAAGATGTCACTATGTGAGCCGCGATGTTTGAGGTTTCTAAATTTGTCATGGAATCCAATCGTTAAACTCTCTAAATCAATTAAATTTTCTATCTCTTGACTTGAGGGAACTTGTAATTGATGCCTACACAAGAAATCAATTACAAAGTTGGATGAGAAATGAACTCGACTTTTGTCTTTTAAATCTTGTCTACATTACAATATACAATTGTCATAGTTGCCTAAGTCCTCATTGCTAACTTACGGCTGGCAAATGAATCGTTGATATTCTTGACATCTTTGGCAAGAAATGAAGGACACCCATTGCGTAAACCTTGAAATTCTTCTTAATTTTAGAGTAACTTGAAGGTTTGAAAGATAAAGGAGAGCAATAGTAGGTGTTAGAGTAAACATTGGATGCTCAAAGTAAAAGATTGGATGAAAATGAAGGGTAATTTCAAGCTAAAATGGTTGAAAATTGAAAGCGCAATGGAAGGCTCACTGTGGATGGGTATGCCGTATGAGATGGTTAACAAAGCTGTTGATGTTGATCAGAATGTTCCCATTTATCAACCTTCAAACTTTCAAGTTTCGTTTTGTGCCTCACCCTTCTAAAGATTAATTAGATGATTAGCCAAGCAGGAATTTATTTAAACAAATTCTAGAGCTGTATTTTAAGGAGTTTAACAATAGAATTTCATGTCAAATTTAAATACCTCAAACATCGTAGCTCACCTGCACAACGTGGCATCTTTTTTATGTTTTATATGTTCTAACAATGAATAAATATTTGACCTTATTTAATCAAGTAAAACCTTTATTTGCTATTAGTAACAGCAAACAGAGTGCTCTCCAACAAAAAGAATGTATCCAATGGTTGAAATTAGGGATCAAAATACCAAAATTTCTCATGCTTCTATTAGAGAGTGTCAAGCTCAGAACATAATTAAAAGCTTGTGGATAATAAATGGGGTGATTGTGAAAGACCATGTTGTTATTGGTGATATGATCACTAAATTCTTCAAGCAACTTCTGGGCTCTGTAAACCAAACACAAATTTTAGTTGATTTTGTTGCTTTGAGAAGTGGCAATTTGGTATCTTTATCTCAATCTTGTATGCTTATTGCCCCTATCACTAAGATGTAGATTGATGCAGCTATGATGAGTATCATAAAAGCTCGGAAATTGATGGTTTTAATGCCTAATTTTTTTCAAGCAAGTTTAGGATATTGTCAAGGAGGATTTGTATGAAGGAATGATGGGTTTTTTGACAATAATTTTCTATATGCTACTATTTACATTATTCAAGTCTCTCTTATTCTTGGATCCCTAATGCTAATCATGTTAAGGATTTTAGGCCTATCTTCTTTCTTATTTGCTCTATGTGTGGAGTATTTTAGTAGGAAGCTTGGTCTCTTGAATTTTGTTTCATTCCATTTTCATCCTAAGTATGCTAAAGTTGAGGTGATTGAAGTGCTTTTTTTGTATTGATTTTTTGCAAGCATGATCTGGTCACTTTTCAATCCATTAGAGGTCTATTAATGAGTTTGCCAAGGCTTATGGTTTGTTTCCTAATAAAGATAATTGTGCTATTTATTTTGCGTGGGTCCCCTATCAAGATCAACAATTTCTCCTTGATTGTCTTTGTTAGAATAAGGAAATAATATTAGGAATAATATTTTGTATTTAGGAAAGTTAAATATTCTGTAATCCTTTTATTTTTAGGCAACCATAGATAGCTTTTGTGAATATAAACCATACTGATGTTATTAATGAATATACAAAAATAATAGAACACAAATATTAAACCCCAAAATTTGTTCTCTTTTTCGTATCATGGTATCAGAGCCAGAATGTTTCTGAGGAGAAATCGTTCAAAGCGGCTTCATCATCTACCCCAGAAAAAAAACTTCCCTAACCTGAAAAAATGGAGACTGCAAAATCATTATCACACCAGACCAGCCAGTAACAATGGGACAATTGTTGCAACTGTTCTCACAATTAAAACCAACAAACCACCCACTGAAACCATAGCTAACACCCTTTCCTTTTCAATATCCGAAAAATTGACAAACCAAAACCATACCAAATGGTCCAGGCTGAAGCACTTGCCATTAGTAGTTGTGGTCAGCTCAATCACATCATCGTCGAACCACCATCACAAACAGACCCAGAGTATAGCCAATGGGCACGGTCACTATGTCCTATGACCCTAAAGATTTTTTGACACATGTTAACCTAAAAAAAACCTCATTAAAACTGTTAATGGGGAAGGGATTAGAGTAGAAGGAGTTGGAACTGTTTCTTTATCTAGAAATCTCACCTTAAATAATTGTTTGTTTGTTCTTGATCTTTCCTATAAACAATTGTCAGTTAGCCAACTCACAAGATATCTTGATTGTACTGTGCTCATGAAACCTGGTTATTGTATTGTGCAGGATGTTCAGACAGGACAAGTTATTGGGCGTCGTATTGAGAAAGGTGAGCTGTACTACTTGGAAGAGATGGTTCAAAACGGAAAAGCGGTTATTGATCACGGGTCAAAGGAAAGACAACTGTGGACTTGGCATCAACGCCTTGCACATCCATCTCTAGGGTATCTAGAGAAATTTTTTCCTGTTTTAGCTGGGTTAAACTCAAATTTAAAATGTGAAACATGTATTCTTGCAAAGAGTCATAAACATACATATTCCAGTAGTATGAATAATACCGATTTGGCTTTTATGCTTTTTCACTCTGATGTGTGGGGCCCGGCTCCTGAAATTGAAATGCATGGTTTCTCATATTATGTTATCTTTATTGATGATTGTACTCAGATGAGCTGGATTTACTTTCTTAAACATAAATCTGAAGTGTTTGGAGTTTTTGTTAATTTTTACAATATGATTTGTTCCCAATTTCAGACCCACCCCCGTGTCTTGAGAACTGATAATGGTAGGGAATACGTCAACTCAAACATGCACCAATTCATTACTAGTAAAGGCCTAATCCATCAAACTTCTTGTCCCGATACACCCCAACAAAATGGTGTGGCTGAGCGGAAAAATAGAACATTGCTTGAAATAACTCGTGCTATCATGCTTGAATCACATGTTCCAACCTACCTTTGGCCCGAAATTGTTGCCACAGTCAATTACCTCATCAATAGACTTCCCACAAAGGCTCTAAACTACAAAACTCCCTTAGAAACTCTCCAAATCTATCAATCAATACCCTCTTTTCATTCATGGCCTCCTAGAATTTTCGGATGCAAAGTCTATGTTCATTATCCTAAACGGATGCACCATAAGCTTGAGCCAAGAGCAGATAGTGTGTTTTTGTTTGGTGCGGAAAAATCAGAAAGGTTATAGGTGTTTTGACCCTTTAGCTCGAAGGATGTACATCACCATGGATCGTGAGTTTATTGAAACAAAATTCTACTACAATCATCTTCGATGTCAGGGCGAGAAGCAAGATGCCGATCTCAGATGGCTAACTAGTCCATGGATGTCAAACCTAGACCCAAAGAGCAAGTAGGCAACGCTACATAACCATCTCATCATGTTGTACAGTCCATACCACAAACAATCCTGTCCGATTATCAGGTGAGTCATTTAGTCGATGAACATGAAACTCTTAATACTAACCTTATTGATATTCCGACTGATAAAGCTGTTGTAGTGGAAAGTGAGGAGACAAGTGATCTTAAATATTAGGGTGATGAAAGAATATCGTATGTTCTCCCACCTCGTACCACGCGAGGTGTCCTCCTAAGAGATATGAGCTGGATTATGAAGCAAGGCAATCGAGCTATCTTATAAAACAACCAGGTGAAGGGAATATGTCACAGAGTGCCAAGGCATTCAACACAACAATGTATGCAACCAAACTTTCGAGCAGTGTCGAAGAAGCCCTAAAAAGTGATCATTGGAGAAAAGCCATGGAGAAGGAAATCAGTGCTCTGCGGAGAAAAACCAAACATAATAAACTTTTTGTCTGATTTGTTTTCAAATTTTATCTTATCTCTTAGTTTTTTTTTTCCTGCTCTTTCTTTTTTCTTTTATTTCCTTTTTTTCTCTCATTACATACTTTCCTTGTTCTCAAAAATGTATACCCAATCACAATCTAAATCCACTAATTACAATATGTGGAAGTGAAGTTTCATCTTACTCTCCTCTCCTACCCGATACCCATGAGTGGAGATCTGCAATTTAGGGTAGGGATTAGGAATATTCGATGGGCCGGATAAGGATCGGGTGGGGCTTAAGTAAATATGGGCGAGTTGGATAAGAGACTTTAAACTTAATATGGGCTTTAAACGACCCAACGCGACTCATTTTTATTACTAAAAATTATTGTAATCACCATTTATCAATTTATAACAATTATATTATCATTTATAATAGTTAAATATGAAAAAATAATAATAATTCCCATTGACATTGTTATTTACAATATTTAAATTATACATGAAGTTACAAAGGCCCGCTTCCGATCCTTATTGAGCCCTTTTATAGTCCGCTTAACTTTAATTATAGTAGAGCTTATTTTCGGGCCGACCCGTTTTCAGCTCGGTCCTTACAGAGCTCTTCTAAAATCAGATCAGATAAGGGCTCAAAATGGCGGATCAGCCCATTGAACACCCCTAGTATGGATGGACAATTTAGGGCTTGGGTTCGAAATGAGTCTACATTTGGAGCGACACCCAAATAAGAATATTTTCATATGTGAATGTTAAGGATCTAAAATGTAGACCCTTGAATTTTCTATTAGACTTATACCCTAATTTAATCTCTAAATTTTCTTATAGATTCGGACCCAAATTCAAAACTTTAGGGTCCAAAAACAATAAACCCATATCCTTGAAAGAGAATAGATTTCAATAGAGCCAGATCCGGATCAGGTATTGGACCTTTAGCCCATCCCTACCCATAAGCCCAAACTCTAACCCTAGCTCTAGCCCTAGCCCTAGCCCTAGCCCTAGAAACAACGTGGTACATGAAATTACTACTTTGTTTAGTGATTAAAATTCATTAGAGATAACAAGGGAAAACCTAGATAATTGATAAATAAAGATATACTTTTAACTTTATCAGTCTATGTTAGAAAATAGTAGAGGCTTTTCCTTCTCTATTTTTGGGTAGATTGGAAAGCTTCCATTCTATTCGCTACAGTCTAGAACTAGGCCAAAGCTTATTTTATGAATTCTTTTCTTCCCATCTCCTACTGTTTAACCATGTCCATGATTATGCATTGGCGTTGCATATAAAACATCCAACGGATGACGACAATTCCCAGCCATCCAGCAATAATGCAAGTCCAGCCCAAGTGCAATGTTTAAGAAAAGGCAAAAATATAGAGCGATGTCGATGGCAGGAATCTCTCTTTATGAGGACCGTTCTCGAGCCGAGTGACTCTTTGGCCACATCCGATATAAGTTGTCATCTTCCTTCCCTCCCTAGACCCAGGTCATATATTTCTATAAGTAGGATACACTAGATACAATGATAATGATGATGTCGATGGCAGCATGAATAGCAACTTTCAAGGCATGAAGAAAGGTTTTAGTAACACAATAACTAATCTCCTATCAATACTGCAATTACCAACACATGAGAATAAGTTAGATTAGAAAATCTCATTAATAATTCAATTACAACACAGGGTAACCTTACAGCATCAAGAAAACAGACATGTTATGCCTATGTGGGGCGCCTCGAAAGAATAACAAAATGAAAACAAACCAGAAAAAATCACATCCTAAAGCACACCCCCTTCTATACATAATCCCAAAATTTGTATGAACTGATCCTGAAGAAAATACATGTCAGCAATTACATGTGCTACAAATCCTACATACACGTCCTAAAGATATGCGGGTAAGTATCGTATGAGCAATCTGTATCTCATCAGTTCTCTTGTTGTATATGGCGAACAAATCCCTAAGTCAAGCATCGTTCCTGCATAACAAATTGTCTCGTCTCTGATTCGTGCAGTGCGATCCATTTCTCATAACTCTAGAGCGGTAATTTTAGCCTTCGATTAAGTAGTTAGACTTAAATCATAACAATACACCCCATATTCCATCATCGCCCTCACCACATTTTTCGTGGACAGATTTCATTTTATTGACTGATTGGCAAATTCCACTGCAGCTCCAATCAAATGATGCTACACAAGCATTACCTGCCTGTGCCTTCCATTCACAGTCTGCAAAGCCATGGAAATATCGGATGATTATCAACGCATGCAACTTTGACTATAGGATTTTTTTCATTTCTAGCATTGAAGCTTCAATGTTTTGAAAATATCTTATTTGGAAGCCATGTTACTTGGACTCGGGTATTTGTGTGCAGCTCGGGTATGTGACAAGTTGTTCAACGCGGCTATTTTGTGAAAAGAAAATAATGATTTTGGTTTAAAATGAGTGTCCAAGAGTCGAACAATGTCCGAATGTTGACGATGCAACATGTGTACTGTGGTTAAATGAAGAGTTCGAGTAACATAGTTTGGAAGCCTGAATTCAAGATTTCGGATGGCCAAACCATAGGGAGTTTAAATGATAGACAAGAACTAAACATTATCATCACAACTACTTCATCAAAGTGTCGCCCCAAAGCGCTCATCTCGCTTTTCAAGCCCACATCAATTTCAAAGCCAGTGTAACATAATTCGCTAGCTAATTTGTTTTTCGAATTCGCGATTCACTCAAATTTTCCCAAGAATAGCCCAAAACCGACCATAATTTGGCTTTTACGATTCGCGATTCGCAAGGAGATTTGCGAATCATGTGACATTGTTCAAAACGCATAACATCTACTTCTGCATTGTACCAGATATCTGACACTTAAATGTATCCAACATATTGCAATGCTATGACAAAAAATAGCAAATTATTACCTGGAGGAGTTCCACAGCACATGCTGCGCTCATCAACATGCTCCACATCAAGGCCAATAAACCAGGAACCAAGCGATACATCTTCGTTTGCATATTTGTGAAGTATAGGTCTGCATTTGCAACATACATTTACTGTTCAATTAGGAATTTCAAGCAAAGCATCCCAAGAAATGACATAACAGTCAACAAGCGTTCACAACGAGCCATATTATGTCGTACAAAAACCCTAGAAATTTCAAGGCTAAGCCAACATGCAAGTCATAAAGCAATATTACAGCTACATAAATTATAATAACAGCACTCAATGAAGTAAAATGCGATCTTACTGATTTATAGAAATATAAGTTGCCAAATCCTTCGAGATGGCATAAATTTGCCCAGTAGCGTGGCGGAAATACTTGTTTCCATCTTCCCCAAATTTCCAGAATTCCGGTTCATGGTATTTTACATTCCTATAAAACAAAACAAAAGCATATGAGAGATTGGAAGTTCTTCCCTTCCTCAAGAAGCACAAAAGAAAATAGATGACCAATATATGAGATCTTCGAAGTTTACTTTTGAGCCAGAACGAGACCAGATTTCATACATCCAATATAAACTCTTGGTTTTGATCGATAATGAGCTAGAGTTGAAGCCAAAACACCTGCAAATGATACAACAGATTACAAATGGAACAATCAACCCGAAAAATGAAGTTATTGCGGTAAAGTACATGCGAGAGGAACAAAGCAGAGAGATCAATTAATAAGAGCAGAAAGGATGATCCAAAAGATATACCTAGATTGACGTGAACATCATCATCCACCTTGACATAGAAGTCAGCATCCCACTTCGCAACAGCGGTGGAAAAGAATATCTTGGTTTTCGCGGACAATTCATGATATCCTTCAATATGCTCCTGAAATTGTTTTGGAAAAAGATCAAAAATGATCAAAAAATAATTTGAACAACGGCATAATGAGACTAGGGATACAAATATTACCAGCCTGAGAAAGTCATGATGCTGAGCCTCCTCTGAGTCAATAGCTCGATCGAGAATGCTATTAGATGTAGCACTATTCAAAAATGTATATTTTAATCAGAACACAATTCAAAATCATTAGATATTATTTTCTATCAATTTTATAGATAGATGAGAGTGACTACCATATTCAATGTCCTTTATAGTCTGAAAATACGCGACAATTGGCGCAGCAAAACTTATACAAACTATAAGAGTTGAAATGAACTTGTTTGTGCAATGAGACCAGCTTAAATAAGCATGGACAAGTCCCAAAACCAATGGTAGGAAGTCTTTATGAATATTGAAACAAGCGAGCAAAGATCGACAAATTACGTGTGAAACAAAGCAATCAACAGAGATACAAAGATTTACTAGGTTTACCCAAAGTGAGCTACGTCCTTCTTGGTGGTGGCTTGCTTAGATTGATTATAGGATGAGAATTTGAAGTTCAAACTGTGAACTCTTGTAGAATTATAGTAGAGAGGGAGACATAGAATTCTTAGGACTAAGTAAGGTTTAATGTGTTTGACCTAATGGTTAGATTGTTATACAAAAGGCTTAACATATGTTTTCTTATATAGTGGAGCATGGATAACAAAAGCATACAAGAACATGTGAAGTGCCAAAATAAACAGAGGAGCAACAGGACCAGCTACTCGTTCGAGCGCACCTCTGGAAGGTTGAAGCTTCTGCCTTATGTGCTCGTTCTAGCATGGAGAGTTGCTCATTGAGCACCCTTTGACACGAGCTTTCAACGTTGACATGCACATTCTTAACAACACCCACTCCCCATAGACTAGCACTGTAACACCCGAATTTCCTCCCGTCCTTTACGGTTTTGGTTTCGTTAAGGGGTTGGAAATTCAGGGTTCGTTAAGGGGTGGGAAATTCAGGGGTGTTACAAGCACCCTTGGCAAAAAGCATTCTCGGACACTCTTCTCCATCATGTCTCACTAAACTAAGCTAACACTTTCACCACACCATATACTCCAAGTCAAAGAGGACAAGACTTGGCTAAATCTGACCCCAACCAATTAGGTTGACTCATGGTATCACCCCAATACAACACCACCATTTTGAGAAATAAATCATTTCAAAAAATTTAGTCTTCAATCCAAATGTGCTGTTTTTTATTAGACTTTTATGTCTACGAAATGCTTCAATATATAATTACACAATACAACTCCACGAAGACAAAGGGATCAAAATTTACAAAGAACCTAGTTGCTTATATATATATATATATATATATATATATATATATATATATATATATATATATATATATATATATATATATATATATATATATATATATATATATATATATATATAAAAGCTTTCCTTCAATTTCTAGTTGCAATAGCAACGATACTTCCAATTATTGTAGAACATATTTACGTGACTTCCAAACATTGCACAGAACGTAATCTTGCTAAATGTTCAAGATTCTAAACAGATAGCCTCATAAGAAAGCACCTATACATATGATACACAGCATAGATCTGAATGCCTCTCCCCCAAAAATGAAAAGGCTGCGCTGGATGAGAGCATCGTGAGAAGCAACGTACTATGTAACAAATTACAACTAAAGTAAGTCAGATTGAGTTCATAGAACTATGGAAACTAGATTTGTTGATTTACCCACATCAAGAATCACCCCCGACAAGTGTATCCCATTTTCAAAGGATTTCCTACGCATCACCCAATATAATGCTAATATCAGGAAAATAAATTACAATGAATATTATAGGCTTAACTCACGAGTCATAAGAGAGCATGATGACCACTTTACAAGATTATAACCGACTATTTATCTATGTGGCATAAATCATAATATCCCCATTCCATATTCAAATGTAGGGATTACAAATCAACTAACAATACCCTCATATATTGCTTAACATTTTGGTAATGTATAGATGTGACATTTCAATGCATGAGCACTACATTATATCAGACATACAGACTAACCAAGCAAAACACAAACTGAGAGAGAAGTATCATATGTTATAACAAACAACATACCTGTGACCAATTGTAAATCGAATTATAACTCCCTTATCTTCTTCCAATTTTTTCAATTTTTCTCCTGAAAGAAACAAGCTTCCAGATGAGTATATATAGAAACAAAATCCAATTCAATCATAGCAATGAAACAAATTAAACCCATTACCTTGGGGCATCCATGTCTCCCTTACTGAATCACGGCGTTTCCTACTACTAAAAGCAGTGTTAATTCCAATTACCACAAACACCTTTTTCTTTGGTGGTACATTTTGAGTAATGGTCCCAGAAGATTCCTTAGGGTTAAGGAGCTCTTTAGAACTTCTTGAAGCAGCCAGTTCCATTTGAAGCATTGATACAGACTTATCCAATGACCTAAACATTCCCGCAAACATTAAGACAAAACATAATTGTTAAATTCCATTAACAAATACTTCCACACCTTCACTTCTGACCAATTACAAAATGGGGTCACATTTCAGTTGGAGCATGTACCACTTTCTTAAAGGAATCGACATTCGATTCTCACTGCACATTCCCATAGCCCTCTTTTTACCTCATCCTACCCTATACCCCAAAAAAAATAAAATTCTACCAATTACCACTTACTTGATTGCATCATGGGTTTTCTGTACTTCATCCATTACATCTTTATCATCACTAAGTTTCTGCATCTCAAAAAATTGCCTTTTTCATCAGATTTCAATTTCCAAACCTAATTTCCAATAACAGAAAATAAAATACACTTTAAATCTAATGACAAAGTTAATACCTTTTTAGTCCCACAGTCCTCACAAATCACTTTAAGCTCTTCATTTTGCTGATGACTTGAAATCAACTTGCTCCCAGATTCTGGTGGTTCCCACAACCTTTGATAAAAAAAAAGTTTTGATCTTTATAATTAAAATCTAAATCCAATAAGCTAAAATAACTTCAAATTCACAAAAGATAACAACTTTTTACAAGATCAAATAAAAATTATAAGAACATACAGCAACACAGATGAGAAAAACACAAGAAGTGAATAAATCAAACCTGTTAGTGAAAAGCATGCCAATGAAGAAGAAACAAACACAGAAAATTGGGATCCATTTTGTGGAAATTTTTCCAGTACTCCGACTCTTCATCATTTTGTTACAAATACTTTAAAATGCAAATAAAGTTTTACTTAATGGGGTTTTTTGTGTCAAAAAGTTTGGCATGGAAGTTGTCAAAATTGTCAATGGAGTTAATTTGAGAATTGAGCTGGGTGGAATATCTTGTAGAGAAAAACTGGGTAGATGTGTTTATGCAGCTGATCAATTTAGACACGTTTATTGGTCAAATGAGCTAATTTTCCAGCAAATATGACTAGTAGTAGAATTATGTTGAATTGCGTCTTTGTGAGTTTTTAGCTCAATTGCTCTGTGCGTGCCTCTGTTTTTTCTCCATTACTATTTTATCAAGGATTTGGAGAAAATTTGAAAAAAATAAAATTTTTTAATAATTTTAATCAAAAAATAAGCTTTGGCCAAATTTTATTTTTAAAATAAGCATTTTTGGTCCCAAAGCTAGGCTCGGTACGTAATCGTTGTTACTAACATCGAGTATAAAGAAATGGTCAAAAAATTTAGTCAAGGGTAAAGTCGCTGTTACTAACAGCGACATATGGGTTGACTGGTCAACTATAAAGTCGTTGTTAGTAATAACGACCTTATGCGTGCCTAAATACTGAACCAAAGGGGAAATGAGGAAGGAGGAAGAAGACTGTTGTATTTAGCCACGTATAAGGACTGTTACTAATAGCGACTTTATAGTTGACCAGTCAACCCATATGTTGCTGTTAGTAACATCAACTTTACCCTTGACTAAATTTTTTGACCATTTCTTTGTACTCGCTGTTAGTAACAGCGATTACGTACCGAGCCTAGCTTAGTTTGGCCAAAGCTTATGTTTTGATTAAAGTTATTAAAAAATCTTTTTTTTTTTCAAATTTTCGGATTTGGACTCATTTGATTCCTAAAATTATAGGGCCTATGGAATATCTTTTGTGAAAATTTGAAAAAAATAAGACAAATAAACAACTTATTTTCCAAAATAAGCTCCGTGAAAACTTATTTCCCAAAATAAGCGTCCGTACATCCAAACCAATGGTTTGGATAAGTCGCTGTTAGTAATAGCGAATGAGGAAAAAAAAATTAAAACCCCAAAGTCGCTGTTAGTACAGCGACTTAAGGAGTTGACCAGTCAACTCATTCAGTCGCTGTTAGTAACAGCGACTTTAACCTTTAATTTTTATTTTTTTTTGGAGAACTAAAGTAGCCGTTGGTAATTTAGAAAAATAGCCGTTAGAAACGTGAAAATAGCCGTTGTAATGATGTTCTATAAATAGCTCCATCATTTCCCATACTTCATTATACCCATTTTGCATCATTCTTCTTCTTTTCAATCAATTTTTAAAGGTAACTTAAGGTATTATGTTAGTTTTAATGTCAATTTATAAATGTTAATATTATTTTTGAAAGTTTACTTACGTTTGTATATTATATGTGTTATGTAGATGTCAAAGGAGCATTGTGTTGAAGAGCTCTGTGATTGTGGTTATGAAGTTGAGATTAATACAGATTGGAGCGACTTCGATCCAGGGCGGGAATTTGTTGCTTGCCCTTTCTACTTGGTTGACGGATGAGGATGCACATACTTTAGATGGATTGCTCTGGAGGGTACAAAATGGTAGAGAGATGTAATAATACGGCTTGAAAAGGAAAAAAAAAGAGCCTAAAGATGAGGTATTTAATCTAAAGAGACAAATGGATGATATGGCGCATACGAAAGAAGAGACTGAAAGGATTATGAGAAAGTTTAAGAAGCCTTCTTAGTTACCGACGGTAGTTTAACTTAACGAATGAAGTATGTAATTTGATATGGATTTGTTGAACTTGATTGAAATTGTGTTGAATGTTCGATAGCAACATCCTTATTTGAATATGATCGTCTGTTTGTTTTTGATTAAATTCATACTGCATTCTTGGCGGAATGATTCATTGCCGAAAAGTCTGAGTACTTAGCATCAATTCATTCATAATAAACGTGTGATACTACTTTTAAAATATATACATCTACATATATGTTACAATTTACACACAAAAAGACCAACTGTTACAAATATTGAGTATGTACAAATGTTCAATAATTACAAACAGTATTCAAATGCTAATCCTCTTCCTGTACCCAGTCTAACTATATATACACGTAAGAGGCCGTCGCATGACGCTCGGGTAGAGGAGGTGATTGATAATGTTATGATGTGGCACCCTGCGAGGACCCGGCACCGTAGTCCGGGCACGTTAAGTCAACCTCCTCAAGATGAACGTCGGGGTCATGAGGAGATGACTCGTACGTAGTGATGTGGGGCGCAGTCACTTCCGGAATGAAGTGTTGAAACTGCGTGCCTAGGAGTATGCCTTGGGCAATCTCCCGTACGGGCTCCTCTTGGGAGGAGCTAATGACTGATGCAATGCCCTGTGCCTGCAGTAAGACTTAATTATTAATGAAATGTATAACGTGTAAGTTCTATATATATGGATAATAATCAATGTTGAAGAATACTTACAAAGTGTGTCATCGTCAGTGCTGCAGGAGCGTACTGGGCTGCCGCTATGATACCTCATGGTGTCATCCATCGACGAGTGATGGAGAGGAACCACGGCATGTAATCCGCCGAAGTAGGTGCGCCTACTGCCTCGATCGGTGCACCTTGAGCCAGCAGCTCTAGCCTGTGCTCCCAACGAGCGATATGGCGCCAGTTGACCTCCAGCCAGTTCTTGGGATCTCAACCCTTGCGTGAGTGGTGGAGCTCAGCCTCTGTGTCACATGGCGGCGGGATGCCCTGTACCATCCCAAATTGGCGCAGTACGTGCTCAGGGAGATACACTTCGACTATGTCGAAGCAGATCAGAGGTACAGATGCTCTCCACGCCCCTGACAATATGCCCGAGTGCTGAGGCAATGCAGCGTACGCCTCAGCAGGGTAAGGGTCCCATCGAAACTAAATGTGAAAATTCGATTAATAAATTACGCAATGTGATAGTTACAAAACAAGTTGTAGTGAAGTTGTTACCTGGTTAGCTCGTAGTAGATCGTGTTGATCGCGGTAGAAACCATCGTGGTAGAACCCCACACCCGATCCAGTGTGGGTCCTGGTTCGTCTTTTAAAGGACCAACGCTATCCATATGGCACATGCGGAGGAGGAAGTAGTGGTGGCGCAAATGCACCACGTCCCACATTCCTCATCGGTTGACCAATGAGGACATGCTCCCATGCCTAAAGCTATGAATCCCGATCGACTCTCCTGTACGCGATCAGGTGGAAGTCATGCAACCTCGCAAGCTGAAGGTACGGGATGATCCTTGCGTCAATGGCCCACAGAGGTGAATCGGGATGCCTGGTGTATATGGTCTCCGTGTCGGACACCTAAATCCAAATATTATGTTAGCTTCAAGATAAAGTAGTGTGAAGTACTAAATTCAAAAGGGGTAAGTTCAATAACCTGTATATCCCATAGCACACTGCTCCTGTGATTCGCCTGCATCGTAAGGACACTATGGTCGAGAGGGCCTGGAGCTGCTGGATCCATCTCTGGTGCAATTCAACAATAACTAAGCGTTATGTATTGCAATAAATAATTAAGTTATTTATTTGTTTCATATAGTCAAATACATGTACTAGTTGATCGAATAGAACCATTCTAAAAGCATACAACGGTCACACAAAATGAATCCATTTCTACAACAGCACATACAAAATCAACATCACCATCATGTTCATAAATATATGACCACTATACATTTTAAATTCAACAACAAATTCTCAAACACACTTTTAATTATGAAGATCAAGGGAAATAACAACTACATTCGACATTTTCGTAGAGTTTAAGTGTAAATGACCACTAAACATGACATACATTTTGAAATCAGCACCAAATAACAAAATTTAAAATAAAAATGTACCTCAATAAGCTGTAGATCAACAAGAATTAGTTAATTGCAAGCTTTTGAACCTACATTAATGTGAAAGTTGATTAAAATTCAGTAAAACCAAAATTGAAAAATAAACCCTAATTTTTCGAAAATATGAAAAAAAAACACAAAAAAATAAAATCCTTAGGTCGATGTAGGAAGATTACAGAACTAATTAGTGGTACAAACTTCAAATTTGATGACTTTAGTTGAAGGATTGAATGTGATTTTAATGGAGGAATGAAGAAGAAGAAATCGTAAAATTGAAGTAATGCGCGAACTGAAATGAGGAAGAAGGACTGGAAAAAATATAAACCCGAAAGTCGCTGTTAGTAACAGCGACTTTGGGGTTTTAATTTTTTTTTTCATCATTCGCTGTTACTAACAGCGACTTATCCAAACCACTAGTTTGGATGTACGGACGCTTATTTTGGGAAATAAGTTTTCACGGAGCTTATTTTGGGAAATAAGTTGTTTATTTGTCTTATTTTTTTCAAATTTTCCTCTTTTGTTGCTGAATACATTTGGGCTTTGAACCTTGGACTTCTTATCAATAATGTGGTTAGTATGTGAAAGTTTAAAATAACAATAAATTTCCATTGAGAAGGCCGCATACGTGCAATCACTCATAATTTTAACTCATAATTTTAAAGTTGTCATTTTAAAGGTTGAATTGGACATATCTTGAAATAGGCATTTTAAATTTTGGATTTGATAAACTTTAAACCATTGAAATAAATAACTATAAAATTTGTTTGGTCGCAAGTGTGAGGAGGCTGCATACAAGTTTTTGAGTTAAAATAAGAAAACTTTATTAGTAAAAAAATTTTTGAAAATAAATTTCTTTAGAAACTATTTTTCAAGATATCTCTAGTCTATGGTCAAGACTAATTTGTTGTTACCAATAACAAACAAGGAAAATGTGGTTAAAAAGTTAAGTAAGCTTTGTTATGTATTCATTTGTAAGCTCCTCAACAATTTTAATGAGTGAACACATAATATAATAAGTACTCCATAAAGGTACTTTGTTAGTCAGATTTTAGTTTATTTTGTTTTATTATTATTTTATTCAAATCAAAGAGTATAAAAAAAATATTTATTGAAAAAATTATGCATTTAAAAGAAATTAGTTAGTTAGTTGTTTATTCTATTTTATTATTATTTTATTACAGAAGTGAAAAAGTAAAAATATTATGTATTCAATAACTTATGCATACAAGACTTTTTCTTTTTTAAAATATTGAAAGTTTTCCCATAATATTGCAAATAAAAAAATTAATTCCCACTTTGCTTGAAATGGGAAATTATTTCCCACATTACCGTCCACGTAGGATAGGTGTGAGAATTTTTTTTTTAGGAATCTGAAGTAAACCGCTAGATGAAATGGCGGTTTTGTGAATTTTAATTTTTTTTAAATAATAATAATAATAATAATAATAATAATAATAATAAGCAAATCGCCACATCAAGTGGCGGTTTTGTAGCCGTACAAAACAGCAGCACCTTCGTATGTTGTTCACTTCTTCTTATTTTTCGATTGCTGCCGGTGCTCTCTAAAAAATAAAAATTTCTTCACTCTCATTTTCTTCATATTTACAATTCCTCTCATTCAACTAAACTAATCAACTACATTCCCATCTTCTCCTTGTCTACTTGTTCATTTTCATCCTCATTTAAGGTATGAATATAACCCTAATTTATTTTCAATTTGCAAATTGTTTTTTTGTTCATTATTGTTGTCATTTGAAGTTATAAATACATTGATTGTTTGTTACATTCTCTTGATTTCATGATTTAAGCTTACAGTTTACACATTTGTAGTTGAATTTTTTGATTTGGTTTGTATGCATATAAAGTGTTTGATGAAATGTTTGAATGAAAGTTTATTACTTTGTAGGGTTAGTTTAATGGTTTTAGTATATATTCATTGTATTTTTAGCTTTATATTTGAAATGTACCTTGTAATAAGTGTTCAAATACCTTAATATCACAAATTCTTGTATTCAAATTTACACTTCCCTTACTCACAATCAACAATTAAGTGTATGTGAAATCACATGAAAAACATGTTTGTGTTTGCAGAATATGGATCATTTTCCCGTTATAGTGTAATGGGGTGGGGAAGTATGTTATACCGGATCCGATGTTAAGTATAATGGAGGATTAAATACAGTGATGTTTATCCATCGTCAGAATACTAATTTTGAGGTGCTTCATAGCAAAATCTGTGATGTAATTGGTTGTGATCGCAACTCTTTTATGTTAAAAATAAAGATGAGATATCCGGTGACTGGGAAAAATGTGTTAGTCCCGATTAAGAATGATGAAAGCATAAGTGCTCTTGCTTATGCGGCATCACAAGCCCTTAGAACGACAATGGAGGTTTATGTTGAATTGGTTGCAAATTTGTATAATGTGAGGGAAGTCATGACTAGCATGGAACTTCCAAAATCAGGTCCTAGTGTACGCCATGATACATTCATAGAAATTTTAAGTAATCTAAATGACGCTAATGAGCACTTGGATGAGCTTACGCTAATGTAATAAATGTTGAGTCTGATAATATTTATATGATTTTCATAACACTTATGTATGTAACAGCGATCATGGCGATGCCGGGCCTAGTTGATCCATCAGTGCTTACGCTTCGGGCGACACACAGGAGCATAGCTGCGTGGGAGGGCTCCACTGCCCAATTGGTTACTCGTCAGCACTACCAGGCGACTACGTTACATTGGGAGGTGGATGACAGGGTATTAGAGGTAGTCGAACTAGCTGGTTTCAGATACATTCACAAGTTGTTGGGTGGGGGCTTAGAGCTTGATCGAGCTCTTATCACTGCATTGGTGGAGAGGTGGAGGCTGGAGACTCATACCTTTCACCTCACAGTTGGCGAGGCAACGATCACGTTGCAAGATGTGGCAGTTATAATGGGACTGCCCATTGAGGGACAAGCAGTGATAGGTCATGGAGAGGGAAACTGGCCAGCATTAGTTCATGAGCTACGAGGGGTTTGGCCTGAAAACCCTCAAGACCCCATACAGCTGAAGATCATTGTTGGATCGTCATTGAAGCTGACTTGGCTCCGAGAGCATTTTAGCGCGCTAGAGGATGACGCGGATGATGTTACGGTTGATAGACATGCGTGAGCATACATCTTGAACCTGTTTGGATGCATCTTGTTTCCAGACAAGAGCGGTGACTCGGTGCAGTTGATCTATCTCCCTCTACTGGGAGACTTGGAGCGCGTAGATGAGTACAGTTAGAGAAGTGCTACCCTAGCGTATCTGTATCGTAACTTATGTCGAGCATTTCGTAAGGGTGCCAAAGACGTTGGTGGCTGCTTGATGTTGCAACAGATATGGTCATGGGAGCATATTCATATAGGGAGGCCCATAATTCGGACGATTCGACCCGATGGGCAACATGATCAGGAAGATGACGTGGATGATTTTGAACCGGTGTTAGGTTCACAACATCGTCGCGGGATGGATCCTTTAGCAGTAAGGTAGCAACACTCAATTCACTATTCAAATTCATAATTTCACTATTTTATGATACATGAAAATGTTAAACAATGTTTATTTGTTTGCAGCTGGCTTCGCGTATATCTTTTGAGATCCCACTCCCCCCATACTCTCGTCTACTACAGAAACGCACTTGATCGACAATAAGACGAGCAGGTTATTAACATTTACTATTTGTATTAGTTATGAATAAATTTGTTGGCCTCTTAAGTTTTGATGATGACTTCACTTTTAAATAAACAAACATGTTTCAGAGATTGTTTTGTAGGTGAATATCCGATTTTGTTAAAATCGTTGATCAAGCCTATGACTTGGTTCGTGGAAGTTGTACGTGTCTTAGAATATCCAAGAATTTAGATAAATGCTTAGGACGTTAAAATTAGACATGCGGTCTACTGTTCCCAAAGTTGACAATCTGACAGAAGTTGTAGATGGAGACAGTACAGTGTTCCCACGTCGCAGGTCTGAAGAAAACATCGGCTGGAAAATTGCAAATAATTTATTTTCTGTTTTAAGTTGATGTAACGGTTAAGAGTTAAATTAATTGCTTAGTTAATTAATAAATTGGTTGGCAAAACTATTTTTAGGTTGTCTAAAAATAGCCTAAGACTTATTCTTTTTGAAAAAGATCTCCATTTAATTAGGTTTTTTTGTTTTAACTCCTATGCTATTTTTAGCTTGAAGGAACCGTTTTCCACTTTGAGCAAATGATAGCCGAAAGTCTATTTTTGGCATTCCACTATCTTTTTCTTTTGAGAACGTGTAGGATAGTGGTAGGTATGTCTAAGGTAACTGCCGGCTGTTCCCACTATAAATAGGAGGAACAATGCTCAAACCAATAGAGAATCTGAGAGTGTCCATAAAAGGGAGATCTATTAAGAAAAATATTTTCAACTACCTAATGCCAATTAATTTATTATATTTTTCTTAAAGCAATTATTTAATTTTTATCCTCTTGAGAATTTGGCCTTGTAAGGGTATTTGTGTGTTTTGTTGTAACTAGACTTAAGGGAAGTCTAGGGGAATAGAGAAGCTTCAATAGAAGCGTGAGAAGACAAAGAGAAGGAGAAAGAGAAGAGAAAGAGAAATAGGCCTAGAATAGAGAAGCTTCAAGTGAAGCAAATTGTTTTATGTGATTGTAATTGATTGCCTAAAACATAGTGAGAATTTTGAAATCCCGAGGGTCGTGGTTTTTCCTTCTTATTAGGCCAAGAAGGTTTCCACGTAAAATCGTTGTCTCTTTTTATCTTTTTCATTTTAAGTTTAAGTTTTATTTTATTGTGATAATTCCGCAAAAATTAGAGGAAAAAATCTTAAACTTAATACACAACAATTCACCCCCCTCTTGTTGCATTCAATCATCTATTTAATCAGGAAACCCTGAGAGCAGTATCTTGTTCCCTGGCAAGATGTTGAAGATGAACGAACGCATGGAAGAAGGGTACTCTACGCAAAGGCCACCCATGTTCGATGGAAAATTCTATACCTACTGGAAAAATAGGATGGAAATTTTCATAAAGGCCGAAAATTACCAAGTATGGAGATTAATTGAAATAGGAGATTTTGAGGTGACGACCATCAACTCCAATAATGAATCAATTCCAAAACCAATCACTGAATACGAACAGGAAGACTTTCAAAAGATGGAGATGAACGCTCTTGCTATCAAACTACTTCACTGTGGTCTCGGGCCAAATAAACATAATCGTATTATGGGTTGTAAAACTGCAAAGCAGATTTCGGACCTGCTGGAAGTTACCCATGAAGGCACTAGTGAAGTGAAGCGCTCCAAGATTGATCTACTGATGTCCAGATATGAAAGATTAGTAATGGAACCTAGAGAAAACATCCAAGAGATGTTCACCAGGTTCACGAATATAACCAACGAACTTGTGTCACTTGGTAAGATCATTCCCGTTGATGAACAAGTCAGGAAAGTACTTAGGAGTCTTCCTCAAGACGAACGCTGGAGAGCTAAGGTCACAGCCATCCAGGAATCAAAAGATTTCACCAAGTTTAATTTGGAAGAGCTGGTTGGTTCTCTCATGACTCACGAGTTGCATTTGGGAACAGCTGAAGTACCCGAAATAAAGGCTTGGCTCTAGCAGCAAATGAACATGAAGAATCAGAAACTGATGAAGAGGAGACTGCTATGTTGGCAAGAAAATTCAAAAAGTTCTTTAGAAATAGCAGATATGGAAATCAAAGACATAACAAAGAAAGAGGAACTGCTATCTTGAAGACAAACTTTAAATGCCACAAATGCACTTCATCAAGGATTGCCCTCAATGGAAGAATGACAAGGGCAAGGGAAAGGCAAGAGAAGCTGGAAGACAACCCAAGAAAGGAAATTTCAAAACAAACTTTCGTAAAGCTATGATCGCAGCCTAGGGTGATACCGAAAGTAAAGCTGAAACAGAAGCTCCAGCAGAAGAAGAAACAGCAAATCTGTGTCTCATGGCATCTCATCACAGCAAGGATGAAGAGTCTAAGGAAAAAGAGGTAATGTCTTCTAACTCATTTCCTAAATACCTATTTAAATTTAGCAAGAATAAATTAATTAAGTTGCTCTTGGAGACACAAGAGAAATTAGATGAACTGAATACTAAGAATCTCCAAATTAAGGAAGACCTTAACTCAAGTAAAGATCATGTTTCCTACCTAAATTCATTTAGAATCGATGTGCAAAGTAGATTTTTTAATTTTCTAGATCAGAAAACAATGTTGAGAGAGACATTAGAAAAAATGAAGCAGGTATTCATTATTCTTAATATTGAAATAAATCAGTACAAATTACTAGGACTAAGAAGGGACGTTAATGAAATATCCACTCACGCGTTTAGCACAGAATTTCAAGAGATGAAATTAAAATTAGAATCCTGTGAACAAGAGAATAAATATCTGAAAGATAAAGGCAAAGGGAAAATCAATGAAGTTCCCAAGTGGATTCTAGATGCTAAAACAAAGAGTAAAGAAGGCCTAGGTTATGTTAAGAATAATAGGAAGAAAAAGGTCTATGTAGATCTCCCCAGTAATAAAATCTGTTCCTTTTGTGGAAAAACTGGACACCTAAAAAATCAATGTGCAAAAAGGGAACAGCATACCAAAGCAAATAAAAATTATGTCGAACGCATATGGATTAAGAAATGTGATTCAAGTATTATCGACAGGGAACCCAAGGATGACTGGGATCTTGAACATAACCATTAATTTGCTTTGCAGGTTCAAGTGAGGGGGAACAACTCATGGTATCTCGACAGTGGATGTTCCAAGCACATGACGGGTGACAAATCTAGATTTCTCTCACTTGAAGCCTAAGATGGGGGAACAGTAACCTTCGGTGACAATATGAAGGGTGAGATAATCGCCAAAGGAAAGGTTGGAAAGTCATGTTCCCATGCCATTGACAATGTATTTTTAGTCGAGAATTTAAAACACAATCTGCTAAGTATTTCTCATTTTTGTGATAAAGGTAACTCTGTAAAGTTTACTTCTGAACGATGCATAATTTCTAGGAACGACACAGGAGATACTGTGCTCGAGGGAATCAGAAAAGGGAACACTTATGTAGTGGACCTGGACACTGTTCCCAAAACCAGTCTAACATGTTTAAGTGTTATAGAAGAAGACCCACTACTTTGGCATAAACGTCTAGGTCATGCTAGTTATACATTGATTAACACATTAAGATCAAAAGACATAGTTAGAGGACTACCAGCTATAAAATTTCTTAAGGAAGAAATTTGCGATCCTTGTGCCAAAGGAAAAAGGGTGAGGTCATCTTTTAAATCAAAGAATATGTATGGATCTATGTGGACCTATGAGAATATAGAGCCGTAGCGGCAAAAAATATGTATTTGTCATTGTTGATGATTATAGTAGATTCACTTGGACTTTGTTTTTAGTAAGCAAAGATGAAGCTTTTGATGAGTTTGTTTCCTTCGCAAGCAAAATACAAAAATCTACCAATAATCAAATAATCCACATAAGGTCTGATCATGGAAAAGAATTTGAAAATTCAAATTTTACAATGTATTGCAATGAACATGGAATTAATCACAATTTTTCCGCACCTAAAACACCACAACAAAATGGAGTGGTAGAAAGGAAAAATAGAACTTTAGAAGAGATGGCCAGAACCATGTTGATTACTAGCGGTCTACCTAGAAATTTTTGGGCTGAGGCCGTTAATACTGCTTGTTATATTATGAATCGTGTGCTAATAAGACCAATCTCTTCAAAAACACCCTATGAATTACTCAAAGGTGTTAAACCAAACATTTTCTATTTTTGTATATTTGGATGCAAATGTTTTGTTCATGTTAATGGAAAACGAAGTATAGGCAAGTTTGATGAAAGAAGCGATGAAGCAGTATTTCTTGGCTACTCATCACATAGTAAAGCTTACAGGGTATATAATAAAAGAACAATGAGTGTAGAAGAGTCAGTTCATATCATTTTTGATGAAACTAACTTTTCAACAAGTAAACAGGATATCAACCATGTTAAAATAGGTTTTGCTCATCTAGAAGACGATGATGAAGAAACGAAAATGCTAGATGAAGGTACAGCAGGCGAACAACTGATCCCAGAAGAGGCTGAAAGGAACGATAATGATCAGGAACAGACAGTACTTCAGGAACAGCAGACTGTCTCCACTCCAGCTGTTCCCACAGACGAGCAAGCAGATCCAGAAGCTGAACAGAACAATAATCAAGCAGATGAAACAGAACATGCTTCTGTTCCCACAAGAGAATTTGTGCCTAAGCCTTCGAAATATCAAAGTTACCACCCTCTTGATTTGATTATTAGTGATATGAATAAGGGAACGCAAACCAGATCCCAAATTAGAAACTTTTGTGCACACTTTGCGTTCCTATCATCACTTGAACCTAAAAACTACGAGGAAGCTCTAAAAGATTCCGAATGGATAGTAGCCATGGAAGATGAATTGAATGAATTCGAAAGAAACAAAGTATGACACTTGAAGCCCAAACCAAAACACAAAAGGTAATTGGTTTAAAATGAGTATTTCGGAACAAATTAGATGAGCACGGAATAATTGTAAGAAACAAAGCAAGGCTCGTGGTCAAAGGGTACAACCAACAAGAAGGTATTGATTACACCGAGACTTTTGCTCCGGTAGCAAGGTTAGAGGCTATTAGAATTTTAATCTCTTTTGTTGCATTCATAAACTTTAAATTATATCAAATGGATGTGAAATGTGCTTTTTTAAATGGCTTTCTTGATGATGAAGTTTTTGTTGAACAACCCCCAGGTTTTGAAAATACCTCTTGTCCTGATCACGTCTACAAGCTTGATAAAGCTTTATATGGCTTGAAGCAAGCTCCTAGGCAATGGTATGAAAGACTGTCAAAGTTTTTGATTCAAAATAACTTTATTAGAGGAAAAAATTGAAAAAACCTTATTCTTTAAGAATAAAGGTTGTGATATTTTGGTTATTCAAATTTATGTTGATGATATTATTTTAGGTGCTACTAATGATTTGTTATGTAAAGAATTTGCCAATCTTATGGGCACAGAATTTGAAATGAGCATGATGGGAGAATTAAATTTCTTCCTTGGTTTACAAACTAAACAAACTGAAAATGGTATTTTTATCCATCAAAAAAATACATAAAAGAACTTCTTAAGAAGTATGGACTAAACAACGCTAAGACAAACCACACACCCATGGCTACAAATGTTAGATTAGATGAAGACTTAAATGGTATTAATGTAGATCAAACAATGTATCGAGGCATGATTGGTTCTTTATTATATCTAACAGCTAGTAGACCTGATATTTCTTTTAGTGTTGGTTTATGTGCTAGATTTCAATCTAACCCTAAAGAATCACATTTTACAGCAGTAAAAAGGATTTTGAGATATTTAAAGGGAACAGATGACTTGTCCCTATTTTACCCTAAAAGTGACGTCTATGATTTGAAAGGTTATAGTGATGCAGATTATGCTGGAGATCTTGTAAACAGAAAAAGTACGTCAGGTATGGTACAATTTCTTGGCTCATGTTTAGTGTCATGGTGTTCAAAGAAACAAAACACCGTTGCATTATCCACTGCTGAAGCTGAATATGTAGCAGCAGCTGCTTGCTGTTCCCAAATGCTTTGGATAAAACAACAGTTAAGAGATTTTGGTATTAAATTTGACGGTGTTCCTATTTATTGTGATAATACCAGTGCCATATGCATATTTAAAGATCAAGTGCATCATTCAAGGGTTAAACATATACATATAAGACATCACTTTCTTAAGGACAATGTAGAAAACAAAAATATAATAGTCAAGCATGTTAACCCTAATGAACAAGTTGCAGATATCATGACCAAACCGCTTCCGAGGGAACAATATGAAAAGATGAGATTGGAACTTGGTATGATCAAGCTCCACTAAAGTTGATAGCAAGAATTCTCTATGAAGCATCATGAAATTGAAAAGGTGAAATCAACCACAAAATCTTGATTGAAAATCAATTATTGAAGGGATCAGGTATACAGTTAATAAAGTACTAACTATGAATGTTTTCATGATTGCATATTTTGAATTGATCAGACCAAAGCAGCATGTGTTCATTATTTACTTTAGATAATATGATAATATCATTTTTCAAGTTTCATATCTTTTTATATTTTTTATGGTCAACTCAAATTATTTAAAAAATGGGAATTGGTTTATTTGGATACGTCCCAACTCTTCATCAACCACTGGATTTCAATTGAAATGATTAAATACATTAAAGTATGGAACCTTTAGATAACCGTCCTTTCACCCATTTATTAAAACCCTTCCTCACGTCACACCTCTTACACCTTGTAACATCTCGGAATAACTCGGGTCTTTGAAAAGAAAAGAAAATGATCTTTTAAAACAAAACAACTAAAACCCGAGTCAAACCGAAACGTTAGGAACAGTTTAAAACAGTTTTGAAGTTAAGGAAACGTGCGGATCGAGTTCTATTAGCGTTATTTAAAACTATTAGATAATAAGAAATACTTAGCAGCGGATAAGAAACGAAAAGTCAAATCTACTTATTACAACTTGAGAGCGAAAGTCGCCTCATAAAAACCAAATGCTCTTTAACTAAACTTTGAAGTTCTTTTTAAGACTTCTTTACTTTAATAATTTATTTCTTCAAGGGACAATCCTCACTCCCCAGACCTGCAACTTAACTTACTGCTAGTCATTGCCCAGATAGGACACAACATCATCGCAGGGTCGTTAAGACCAAAAGCACACGTCAGCGAAAGTCGCATACCAATAAATAATAACATCGAGAAAGTTTAATTTGATTAATTAACAATTCACAGAACCGTACGCTTGATCATACTTATTAAGAATATTTATTTTTCTTGTAAAAGTTAGTCAGCTATATTGCTGTACTATCCGGCCATACTGCCAGTACTATCCAGCCATACTGCCGGTACTTTCCAGCCATACTGCCGGTACACACCAAACTTCATAAGTGAGACAATACATTAGGGGGAGCTAACCCCTAAGCAAGCCTCTACCATAGACACTCGCCATACTTCGGTGCCTATGGTTAAGTATGCATACCCCCGCGGTGGCTCATAAAGCCCTCATATGCCGCGAGTAATTCTTTTCCACCAATTGACGACATACTACGTCCACTTTTTAAGTTAGTGAGGTCATACTACCTCTACTTTCAAAACAATATATAAAGATTGACGTCATACTACGTCCACTTTTGAGTTAGTGAGGACATACTACCTCTACTTAAGTTATTGAGGACATACTACCTCTACTTATCATAACAATGTATAGAATTATTGATTCGAACGATAGCATTATTCGTTCTATATACCCATGCCTTACTTTTGGGTATCATTAATACATGATACATCGATCTATTGCGAACCACGCTGCGTGTACATACCTTAAACGAAATAACCAACTCGCAAGCGTCTCAATCAATTCCCGGTCACGAACCGACTTCCTACAAAGTTCAATCGTATTCGGGAAATAAGCACACATACACATTTTCCTCAATCACACATAACACACATATTCAATTACGTCCATACCTAGAATGCTACACACAATATGAACATCCATCACATACTACAACATGGTATAAACACAAAACTGGACAGCTTATACATTCTGTCCAGAAACTCATCTTAATACTGTCAAACTGAAAATCCGACTTCACCGTTGCGTCCGGAAGGCGTCAAAACCCCCGGGTACCAAATTTCATAATTTATAACATAGTATAAGTATTTTTAACTTAATTTCAAAGCCAAAAATGCTCCAAAAACACAAATTTTCCACTATTTCAAAACCTACGGGATTCCATTTTTTTATCACCAAAATATAAAATTTCAATGCTTTATTCTTTAATAAATCTAAACAATAAAATTTACATAATTTCCATGATCACATACAAAAATAAATTTTAATTAATTATCTATATTTTTCTTAAAAATAATTCTTTTTACTCCAATGTTCAAACACAAACACATCACATATATATACATGCAAATTTTTCTTCTATCAACCTTATACTTCTCTTTTATTAATCAATAAAAATAAATTTCCATCACCACATACACATTTTTTTATGAACAACCATTTTTTTTTAATGTATATATATATATTTATATATATATATATATTTCAATCATTCATCAAACAATTCTACACACACATGTGCACAAATCTAAAACCCTAAAACCATACATTAAATTTAAAATAGAAAAAACATCATACATCTAAAACCCTAAAGCCATATATTAAATTTAAATAGAAAAACATCATACATCTAAACATAAATTTTTAATTCATGAACAAAATCATAACTATAAAATCACACATATAAAAACATAGAAATTTAAATTAAAACTTAAAAATAAAACTAGTTTAAGAATTACTTACAATTGCTCAAGATTAACACCAAAATTTTATGAACCAAAATTGATGAATTAAGGAATGCTAGGCGTGAGAATGTGAGGGAAAAGGAGTGTGTTTTTTTTTTTCTTACTTGCAAATTGAAATGTGAAAATGAAAAGGAGTAAGGTAAAAGGTTAAGGAAAGGAATAAGGAAAAGAATTGATTAAGGGATTTATGAGATTTTATTGCCATAATCATTCATTAATCCAAAATGGAAGTTACAATCTTCCCATAATACTTGCCATGGCCGGCCACTATTCATATTCCCTTATATTTTATTTATTTTTTTTTTTTAAATTAAGGATAGATTAGGAAAAGATTTGGACTTAAAATGATTTTATTTGCCTTAAAAGTTGGATTCTCATGATTTAACCTACTAACAAAATAAATAATAAAAGAAATATATATTTTTTTTCTAAAAGAATAATAATAATAAAAATAATATATCGGGAAAATATCGGGGTGTTACAGACTACCCCCCTTAAAAAGGTTTTGACCCCAAAACCACAACGTACAAACACAAAAACACGCACAATCACACATAAAAAAAAATCGATAAAGCAAGCACACCACAAAAGAAAAAGATCAAAGTAACTCAAAACGCGCAAAATCCTATCGCTTCCTACCCCCTTAAGAAGTTACGTCCCCGTAACTTACTAACCTGAGGAAAAAGATGCGGATACTTCTCTCGCATTGACGCTTCTGTTTCCCAAGTTGCCTCTTGTGACCGATGATTGGACCATAAAACCTTAACCATTGCAACATCCTTCCGCCGAGTACTGCGAACTTTTCTATCTAAAATCTGGACAGGTTGCTCTTCATAGGTGAGGCTTTCATCAAGTTCTAACGGTTCCGGGTCTAAGACATGCGAAGACGCCGCAACATAACGTTTTAACTGGGAGATATGAAAAACGTCATGAACCTTACCCAACGCATTAGGTAACGCTAACCGGTAAGCTAACTTCCCAATCCGCTCCACAATATCATAGGGGCCAATGAAACGCGGGCTCAGTTTCCCACGAGCACCAAAACGAACCACACCTCTCATCGGAGATACCCGGAGTAGGACTTTGTCGCCCACTTCGTACTCATCAGGCCGACGTCGGAGATCGGCGTACGATTTTTGTCTATCCTGGGCTGCCTTCATTTTATCGCGAATCAACTTTACTTTCTCTGTCATTTGTACAAGCATATCAGGTCCTAAGGTGACAGATTCAGTAAAATCATCCCAACATACAGGACTACGGCACTTACGACCATAAAGTGCTTCAAACGGAGCCATTTGAATTGTTGCCTGATAACTATTATTATAAGAGAATTCTACTAAATCCAAATGTTCATCCCATGAACCTTGCCATTCCATGGCTATTGCTCTCAACATATCTTCTAGTATCTGATTGACACGTTCAGTCTGACCATCCGTCATAGGGTGAAAAGACGTGCTATGAAGAAGAGTGGTTCCCAAAGCCTGCTGTAATGACTTCCAAAAATGTGACAAGTATCGAGTATCACGATCGGAGACAATAGTACGAGGTATTCCGTGATATCGAACAACGTATCGAATATAGGCACGAGCAAGTTGCTCCATATCCCACTTACAGTTCATCGGAATAAACCTTGCAGACTTAGTAAGCCTATCTACGATGACCCAAAGAGTATCATTACCAGTCTTAGTTCGTGGCAACCCTAACACGAAATCCATAGATATGTCATCCCACTTCCAGACCGGGACTTCTAGGGGTTGCAGTAACCCAGCTGGTCTTCGATGTTCACTCTTAACCTTTTGACACGTTAAACACTTGGAAACAAATTCAGCGATATTCTTTTTCATACCAGACCACCAAAACATGCATTTTAAATCTTGATACATCTTATCCCCACCAGGATGAACCGAAAATCTAGAATAATGAGCTTCGTTCAACAATTTTTCCTTCAAGGAGTCACACCCATCCGGCACACACCATCGTCCTTTAAAACGAAGACTACCGTCCTCATGAATTGTAAAACCTTCAGCTTTCCCTTCACTGATCTGCTCACGAAGTTTAATGAACTTTGGGTCTTCCAGTTGCTTAGCCATAATCTCTTCGAAAAAGGTAGGTTGAATAGACAAGGCACTCAACTTGGCTTCCAATTCCCCTTCTTGGATTATCTCCAAGTTCATTCTCCCAAACTCCTTACTCAACTCTTCAGAGGTTATTAACGCTGAAACGGAATGCCTCGATTTTCTACTCAAAGCATCGGCGACTACATTCGCACGACCTTCGTGATATGAAATCTCCAAATCATAATCGCTGATAAGTTCTAACCAACGTCGTTGGCGCAAATTCAACTCGGATTGAGTGAATAAAAATTGCAAGCTTTTATGATCCGTAAAGACCTTGCATTTGACACCATAAAGATAATGTCGCCAGATTTTCAATGCAAAAACCACAGCCGCTAACTCCAAGTCATGTGTTGGATAATTCACCTCATGAGTCCTTAGTTGACGTGAAGCATACGCCACCACCTTTCTCTCTTGCATTAAAACACAACCTAATCCATGTTTGGAAGCGTCACTGTAGACGGAGTATTCCAAAGATGGGTCAGGTAAGGTCAACACAGGAGCTGTAGTTAACCTCTCCTTTAATAACTGAAATGCTTTCTCGCAATCCTCAGTCCATTCGAACTTCTTTTCCTTCTTCATCAAGGCTGTCAGTGGACGAGCGATGCGAGAAAAGTCTTTGACAAAACGACGATAGTATCCCGCTAATCCTAAGAAACTCCGGATATCCGTAACATTCCGAGGTGTAGACCAATCCCGGACATCTGCTACTTTTGCTGGATCAACGGAAATTCCCTCCTTAGAAACAATGTGACCCAGAAAAGCCACTTGTTCTAACCAAAATTCACACTTCGAAAACTTAGCATACAACTGATTCTCTCGTAGAATCTGCAAGACCATCCTTAAATGCTCTCGATGTTCTTCTTGACTTTTGGAATATACCAAAATATCATCAATGAACACCACCACACACTTATCGAGGTATGCGTTAAAGACCCGATTCATCAACCCCATGAATACTGCGGGTGCATTGGTCAACCCAAAAGGCATCACCGTAAATTCAAAGTGTCCGTATCTGGTTCTAAAAGCTGATTTACTAATATCCTCCTCCTTGATACGTAACTGATGGTACCCGGACCGCAGATCAATCTTGGAAAAGACTCCTGCCCCTTGCAACTGATCAAAAAGATCATCGATCCGTGGTAACGGGTACTTATTCTTAACAGTGACCTTATTAAGTTCTCTGTAATCAATACAGAGACGCATCGTTCCGTCCTTTTTCCTTACAAACAACACTGGGGCTCCCCAAGGCGACACACTAGGTCTTATATACCCCTTCTCTAACAACTCCTCCAATTGGATTTTCAATTCTTCCATCTCCCTTGGGGCCATTCGGTAAGGAGCTTTTGAAATTGGTCCTGTCCCAGGGATTAAATCAATCGAGAAATCCACGTCCCTTCTTGGCGGCATACCAGGGAGTTCTTCTGGGAAGACATCTCTAAAATCACAGACCACTGGAATGTTCTCAAGCTGCAACTCCCGCTCCCCTACTTTACTTATACTACACAGAAACCACGGTTGCCCTTGCTTGATCAATTTCTTGACCTTCAATGATGATACGATTTTTATCCTCGGTCCCTTAGGAAGACTCCTATATTTAACCTTCTCCCCCCTAGGTCCACTTAAGGTCACTGACTGTTCTTCACAATTTAATATCGCTTTATATCTACTTAGCCAATCCATCCCAAGTATTACATTTAAGTCATCCATTTCTAGAGAAAATAAATTACTTGGAAATTTTACTTTTCCTATCTTAACCGGCACTTCACGGAACAACGTATCACAATGAAACATCTCCCCGGAAGGAGTAGAGACTGAAAAAGACGTTTCCTCAGGTTTTTCCAATTCTAAGTCCTTAACTCTAGACTTTGAAACAAACGAGCATGATGCACCAGAATCAAACAGTACTTTAACGGATTTTTCATTAATACAGAACGTACCTATGACCACATCCGTCGCCTGCGCTGCCTCTCTCGAGTTAACTGCTGAAAGCCTGCCGTCGTTCTGGGTAGAAGTAGTAGCACCTCCTTGATTCCCACGTTGGCTTGCAAAGAAATTCTCGTTTCTAGCATTTTCCGGTCGGTGCTGAAGACCGGAGTTATTCCCCGAAAACCTTGGGTTTGAGGCACCTCCCAAGTTTCGGCCAAAACTTCCACCATTGTGATTTCCCCTACCAGCATCATTACTACCCCGTCCGTTAGCGGTTCTTTGTTGTTGGAAACCTCTATGATTTCCCCCTTGCCACTCTTGTTGTCCTATGCGAGTATAACACTCGTACAATCTATGGCCCGGCTTACCACAGTAAGAACAGTCCACTAACGCACCCCTGCAGTCCCTTCCTGGGTGGTTCTTGTGGCATCTCCTACAGTTGAAGATTCTCTCTTTCCCATTACGATCATACAAAGGCTTCTGCATTCTAGCCTCTAGCCTCAAACTTCCCCCACTCTTGCTGCTTTGACCAGAATGGAAACCTTTCTCCTGAAAGCCCCCAGACGGTCTGTGCTTTTTAAATTGATTTTGGACTTGGTTACTCGCATTCGTATCATTATAAAACACAGGTTCTTTTCTCTTTTCCCCGCTATGGCCCAACTTCTCTTTTTCCTTCCTGATAACGTTCCCAATCTGCGCAGCTCTCTTATAAAGTTGGTCTAACGTATCATACCTATCGGTCTCAATGTGTTTTTGGATCTCATACGATAGACCTAACTCAAAACGCTGTATTTTCTTTCCCTCAGTTGGGACATCGTCAGGGCAAAACTTCAAGTATTCCATAAATTTCTGATAATATTCATCTACCGTTAGGTTTCCCATTTCGAACCTAGCAAACTCATTTGATTTGTCCTTCCTAACATGAGGCGGATAGAATTGGTCCCTCAACGCCCCCTTAAATTCTTCCCAGCTTAAATCACCGTCGTTTTCGGATATCAATCTCATCTTACTATGTGTCCACCAATAGTCAGCGTCTTCTACTAGAAAAAACGCGGCTTGGTCAACCATGAGCTCAGCAGGACATCTCACCACGCTAAAAAGCTTGTCAAATTCTCTTAGCCAGGTTTCCAACACAGAAGGTTCCCCTTTCCCACTATAAGTCGAGGGTTTACTTTGGGCTATCCTCTTACTAATTGACGAAGCCTTATCCTCCAAGGATTTCGGTCTCGGATTCCTTGCGCCAGCTAGGGCCTTGATTAGGTTTCGAAGTACGCGATCAGAGTTTCCTCTTGGCACGGACCTTCTCAAAAA
The DNA here is from genome assembly GCF_026212465.1 of Amaranthus tricolor. Taxonomy (NCBI): domain Eukaryota; kingdom Viridiplantae; phylum Streptophyta; class Magnoliopsida; order Caryophyllales; family Amaranthaceae; genus Amaranthus; species Amaranthus tricolor. The sequence continues at coordinate 21,299,901 of NC_080050.1, read as the reverse complement.
GGGTGGCATGATGGCAGGTATACTGCATAAGGTTTAAACAAGGTGTGTAAATACATTTCTATAGCGTTTGAGGTTTAAGGAAATACTCATTCTGTTATTGCTCTAAAATATACAAGGTAGTAGCCCTAAAGGTAAAAAGGTTGAACAATAAGTCAAAAATCGGATTTATTTATTTTCCATAAACACAACTCTGAATCGATTCTACTTTCAAATGTTTATATTATCAAATAAAAGGGAATCAAAATTCAAATTCAAAACAAATAAACCATATACTTCCAATCTAGAAAGAATACTTGGGTATAATTTCCCACATAGCCATTGTTCAAAACTACAAAAGTCCGAGATAATCAACCAAATCATCAAATCAACAAAATTGTTCGCAATTTATTCTACTAAGGGACAAGACATACGAACTCAAACACATGCATAGTCAAATAAAGGAAAAACAATCAGGCAAATAAAGGTGATGCATCCATGCGGTCCCGATCCTCCATGTATTGATCAGGGTCAAAATCAGCATCATCAGAGTCATCGCTAGACGCGCTATCGGAAACAGAAGGGGTTCCCACAGATAAGGAATCACTCATAGAAAGTCGTTCTTCAGAATCAGAAAGCTCTACAATTATTGGTTCGGGTGGTTCCTCTTCCCACATCATAATTTCACTCTCTTCCTCACTCATAAGATCCTCTCGTCTCACCGGCCAACCCCCTAAAATAATATGCTCACTATCATCATCACTCATCATTCCAGCTCTATAAGCTAGTTCCCCCTCATCAGGATCTTCTACCACTCCTAAAGGATCCTCCTCCATGAATTCTCCCTGCTCCTCAAATTCCTCTTCTGGATCCTCATCGGGGTCCTCCTCCTCCGGGTCCTCTTCTGGATCCTCTTCTGGATCCTCCTCTGGGTCCTCCTCTGGATCCCTCTCGAAGTCCAACCCCTCAAAGATTATAAATGGCATTGGGTCAGGGTCTACTATGTGAACATCCTCCTCCCTATTATCTCTCCTTGCCCCACTAGACCCTGGAACGTCAACTCCGTTCCGACCCTCAGATTGCAATGTTCTTACCCTCCTGTCAAACTCTAGGTGAAACTCGTCAATCATCCCCATCAATGTATTAGTTTCCTTTTCCATTATCCCTTCATACACCTGTTTGGACTTTTTGAAAATCATTTCCATACGTCGGGCGTAATCCAAATCACATTCTCCCTCTTTTCTATCCCAAATTCCTTGAGCCTCTATTTCTGCCCAAATTGGGGCATTATCTAAAACTCTCCAGGGTTCATCTCGGGTATTAATTCCCTCATCGGCCGGTCTTTTTCCTTTATCCATGAGAGAAGATAATGATCGAACTTCCTGACTCACAAGGAGAGAAAACAAAACAATCAATTTCTAAGATAAGACAAGGGTAGATATTTCAAATCATCAGAGATATAGACACAAAGGTCCTATCATGCACACATCAAGTTATCCATGATATCATGCTTAAAGACACAAAGCATAACACGTCATATCCCCTTAATGTCTACCCCTTTTACTCTCGTAAATTTTTTTTTTTTTTTTTTTTTTTTTTTTTTTTTAACGTTAGTCTATCGATATAGATAAATAACACTAAATAAAACTCCCGCTCTGATACCAGTTGTAACATCTCGGAATAACTCGGGTCTTTGAAAAGAAAAGAAAATGATCTTTTAAAACAAAACAACTAAAACCCGAGTCAAACCGAAACGTTAGGAACAGTTTAAAACAGTTTTGAAGTTAAGGAAACGTGCGGATCGAGTTCTATTAGCGTTATTTAAAACTATTAGATAATAAGAAATACTTAGCAGCGGATAAGAAACGAAAAGTCAAATCTACTTATTACAACTTGAGAGCGAAAGTCGCCTCATAAAAACCAAATGCTCTTTAACTAAACTTTGAAGTTCTTTTTAAGACTTCTTTACTTTAATAATTTATTTCTTCAAGGGACAATCCTCACTCCCCAGACCTGCAACTTAACTTACTGCTAGTCATTGCCCAGATAGGACACAACATCATCGCAGGGTCGTTAAGACCAAAAGCACACGTCAGCGAAAGTCGCATACCAATAAATAATAACATCGAGAAAGTTTAATTTGATTAATTAACAATTCACAGAACCGTACGCTTGATCATACTTATTAAGAATATTTATTTTTCTTGTAAAAGTTAGTCAGCTATATTGCTGTACTATCCGGCCATACTGCCAGTACTATCCAGCCATACTGCCGGTACTTTCCAGCCATACTGCCGGTACACACCAAACTTCATAAGTGAGACAATACATTAGGGGGAGCTAACCCCTAAGCAAGCCTCTACCATAGACACTCGCCATACTTCGGTGCCTATGGTTAAGTATGCATACCCCCGCGGTGGCTCATAAAGCCCTCATATGCCGCGAGTAATTCTTTTCCACCAATTGACGACATACTACGTCCACTTTTTAAGTTAGTGAGGTCATACTACCTCTACTTTCAAAACAATATATAAAGATTGACGTCATACTACGTCCACTTTTGAGTTAGTGAGGACATACTACCTCTACTTAAGTTATTGAGGACATACTACCTCTACTTATCATAACAATGTATAGAATTATTGATTCGAACGATAGCATTATTCGTTCTATATACCCATGCCTTACTTTTGGGTATCATTAATACATGATACATCGATCTATTGCGAACCACGCTGCGTGTACATACCTTAAACGAAATAACCAACTCGCAAGCGTCTCAATCAATTCCCGGTCACGAACCGACTTCCTACAAAGTTCAATCGTATTCGGGAAATAAGCACACATACACATTTTCCTCAATCACACATAACACACATATTCAATTACGTCCATACCTAGAATGCTACACACAATATGAACATCCATCACATACTACAACATGGTATAAACACAAAACTGGACAGCTTATACATTCTGTCCAGAAACTCATCTTAATACTGTCAAACTGAAAATCCGACTTCACCGTTGCGTCCGGAAGGCGTCAAAACCCCCGGGTACCAAATTTCATAATTTATAACATAGTATAAGTATTTTTAACTTAATTTCAAAGCCAAAAATGCTCCAAAAACACAAATTTTCCACTATTTCAAAACCTACGGGATTCCATTTTTTTATCACCAAAATATAAAATTTCAATGCTTTATTCTTTAATAAATCTAAACAATAAAATTTACATAATTTCCATGATCACATACAAAAATAAATTTTAATTAATTATCTATATTTTTCTTAAAAATAATTCTTTTTACTCCAATGTTCAAACACAAACACATCACATATATATACATGCAAATTTTTCTTCTATCAACCTTATACTTCTCTTTTATTAATCAATAAAAATAAATTTCCATCACCACATACACATTTTTTTATGAACAACCATTTTTTTTTTAATGTATATATATATATTTATATATATATATATATTTCAATCATTCATCAAACAATTCTACACACACATGTGCACAAATCTAAAACCCTAAAACCATACATTAAATTTAAAATAGAAAAAACATCATACATCTAAAACCCTAAAGCCATATATTAAATTTAAATAGAAAAACATCATACATCTAAACATAAATTTTTAATTCATGAACAAAATCATAACTATAAAATCACACATATAAAAACATAGAAATTTAAATTAAAACTTAAAAATAAAACTAGTTTAAGAATTACTTACAATTGCTCAAGATTAACACCAAAATTTTATGAACCAAAATTGATGAATTAAGGAATGCTAGGCGTGAGAATGTGAGGGAAAAGGAGTGTGTTTTTTTTTTCTTACTTGCAAATTGAAATGTGAAAATGAAAAGGAGTAAGGTAAAAGGTTAAGGAAAGGAATAAGGAAAAGAATTGATTAAGGGATTTATGAGATTTTATTGCCATAATCATTCATTAATCCAAAATGGAAGTTACAATCTTCCCATAATACTTGCCATGGCCGGCCACTATTCATATTCCCTTATATTTTATTTATTTATTTTTTTTTTAAATTAAGGATAGATTAGGAAAAGATTTGGACTTAAAATGATTTTATTTGCCTTAAAAGTTGGATTCTCATGATTTAACCTACTAACAAAATAAATAATAAAAGAAATATATATTTTTTTTCTAAAAGAATAATAATAATAAAAATAATATATCGGGAAAATATCGGGGTGTTACACACCTTCTCACTTCTCTCAAGCAACCGTCACTCATCATCTTCCTTCTCTCAAAGCATTTCAAAATCAAAATGAAAACTCCTAAATCTTCAAACTCTAGCAAGAAAATCCCAAAATCCGGTAAAATTTCTCAACCACAACCTCTCAAGTTCGTTCATCCTCCACCTCTGCTTGATGCTGCACCATCCTCATCTACTGAAAATCAAAGTGAAAACCCAATACCCTCTATGCATGCAAGAAACAAACGCCACATCACCACACCAAAAGGTGGTTCATCATCCAGAATAGCCAAACGTTCGAAGCTTGCTGATCCCAATAGTGCCGAAGAGATTTCCAAGAAAATGTCTGTAGGATTTGGCTTAGACAAGTACTGGTATGATTCTACTCCCTTCCCACAACTTCACGCCATATTGGAAAATCAAAATTGGGAAATATTAATGTCTGATTTCTGTTGCAACCCTATATTTCCAAACCTAATGCGTGAATTTATTTCAAATTTTGCTATTGATAATGGAGTATGTTCCAATACTGTTAGGGCAATAAAAATAGAATTTAACAGTTTGATGTTGGGGGAATGGTTTAATGTCCCTGCTGTTGGTTTTGATACTTATTATGTTGGCTCGAAGGTAGTATTCTCTGGCATTAATGAACGAACAATTCTGAAATTCTTAGGGGTGGAGCAAAAGAAAGGGAAGATTAGTCACAACGTTTTGTCTCCTCTGCATAAATTATTGTATAACATTGCACGCAGATTCATCTTACCAAGAAATTCCAAACGTAGTGAGGTGAGTTTGCGTGATGCCACCTTAATTTATTGCATGGCAAATCATATTAAAATAAACTTTCCTTCGTTGATGATATCTCATTTGTCGGATTGCATTAAAAAGAAGAGCTTTATTGGATATGGGGGGTTGTTGACATGGATTTTCAATAAATTTAGTGTACCTCTAGATGGCTTCCTAACATGAAAATAGGTGCCAAAAGCTTACATAACTTGCACCTAAAACTGAATGATGAAGGGATATTGATGCATGATTTGGAGGAGGTTGTTGAAGTTGAATCAGAAGAGGAAAGGGTTGAGGAAGAAAAGGAAAAATCAAGTAAGGAGGATAAGGAGCAGGAGCTTGTTCCCCCTGTAGACACTGAAACAGCAGGAAAATGGGAACAGGGAGAAGCAGCAAATAAGGGGGAAACAGAAGAACAAGAGGAAGCCTTGAAAGATAATGATAATCACAATTTCTGCAGTGACTCTAGTGATGAGGAGATTGTGATAGCATTGAGGAAGAAGGCTGATTTAATTCGGAGGAAAAGTAGGAGATTAGCTTCTAAGCGTAAGGCTGCTATGGTTGATGAAATCACATCTCACACCATCCCTGAGCCTACAACAAATGCACCTCCTTCTCCCAAGCCAGCCACTCCACCACCACAACAAGTTCCATCACCACCACAATCACCTATCCAGTTTACACCACCACCATTTCAATCACACACTTCACAAGGTACTGGTTGTGCTAATTTTGATTCTGTTCCTGCAGCTTCTTCAAATCCCATACTATCCAAGCTCCAAGACCTCCAGTCTCAATTTATTGCTTTTCAAGATGAAACTCGCGTCTCACTTGCCTCAATTGCTGATCAGCTCTCTAGATGGAAAGCCGTCTTGGTGCAAAGTTGGACACAGTTGAAGTGCAGACCGAGTTCATAGATGAAGATGAGACTGCTCCTTGATTCCTCTTCCTACGTTTTTAATGATTTTTTGGCCCTAATATCTATCAAACAATTTTACTTTTGTTTTTGTACCATCTGGGGTACAAAATTGTATTTCTTTTGTTGAACTACTGCTACAATTTCTTTCTTTTATCTTGGTCTGTGATATAATCATGTGCATATTTGGACTGCTTTTTATGGTGCTTGCTTTCATTTACTGTTTCTTATTTTCCTGAATGACAAATCTATATGGTTTGTGATGTGGTTTGATTCTCCCAATTCTTTTTGATTGATGACAAAAGGGGGAAGATATGCACAAACTTGAGAGAAGCTGTGAATACACAGTCTCCATATCTTAATTGATTTATATTGCTCCAATATTGGAAGTTAATATGCATAATTGTGATTATGAAATTATTATCTGATTGCCAGCTTAAAATCATCTGTGTTGTTAACTTTATGAATACTTTGATTAAGTGTTGTTCTGAGTGTTGTTCTGAATGTGTTTTCTTCAAAGCTGTTACTTTTTATAATACTTAGGGATTTGTGTTAATTTGGATTTGTGTTAATTTAACTATTTTTGGAAAATTATTTGAAAACATATTTGATATTATGTTTTTAATGTAGAGTAAATTGTTTTATGCATGCTTGGTAAATTATATTGTAACGAGTTGATTTGCTAAGTTATTTAGAGTTGCTTTAACCTCTAGTATGCTCTAAAAATTTTGTTTTACTCTATTTTACTTAAGTTTATTTATAAGTTTGTCTTCATCAAAAAGGGGGAATTTGTTGGCCTCTTAAGTTTTGATGATGACTTCACTTTTAAATAAACAAACATGTTTTAGAGATTGTTTTGTAGGTGAATATCCGATTTTGTTAAAATCGTTGATCAAGCCTATGACTTGGTTCGTGGAAGTTGTACGTGTCTTAGAATATCCAAGAATTTAGATAAATGCTTAGGACGTTAAAAGTAGACAGGCGGTCTACTGTTCCCAAAGTTGACAATCTGACAGAAGTTGTAGATGGAGACAGTACAGTGTTCCCACGTCGCAGGTCTGAAGAAAACATCGGCTGGAAAATTGCAAATAATTTATTTTCTGTTTTAAGTTGATGTAACGGTTAAGAGTTAAATTAATTGCTTAGTTAATTAATAAATTGGTTGGCAAAACTATTTTTAGGTTGTCTAAAAATAGCCTAAGACTTATTCTTTTTGAAAAAGATCTCCATTTAATTAGGTTTTTTTGTTTTAACTCCTATGCTATTTTTAGCTTGAAGGAACCGTTTTCCACTTTGAGCAAATGATAGCCGGAAGTCTATTTTTGGCATTCCACTATCTTTTTCTTTTGAGAACGTGTAGGATAGTGGTAGGTATGTCTAAGGTAACTGCCGGCTGTTCCCACTATAAATAGGAGGAACAATGCTCAAACCGATAGAGAATCTGAGAGTGTCCATAAAAGGGAGATCTATTAAGAAAAATATTTTCAGCTACCTAATGCCAATTAATTTATTATATTTTTCGTAAAGCAATTATTTAATTTTTATCCTCTTGAGAATTTGACCTTGTAAGGGTATTTGTGTGTTTTGTTGTAACTAGACTTAAGGGAAGTCTAGGGGAATAGATAAGCTTCAATAGAAGCGTGAGAAGAGAAAGAGAAGGAGAAAGAGAAGAGAAAGACAAATAGGCCTAGAATAGAGAAGCTTCAAGTGAAGCAAATTGTTTTATGTGATTGTAATTGATTGTCTAAAACATAGTGAGAATTTTGAAATCCCGGGGGGTCGTGGTTTTTCCTTCTTATTAGGCCAAGAAGGTTTCCACGTAAAATCATTGTCTCTTTTTATCTTTTTCATTTTAAGTTTAAGTTTTATTTTATTGTAATAATTCCGCAAAAATTAGAGGCAAAATCTTAAACTTAATACACAACAATTCACCCCCCCCTCTTGTAGCATTCGATCATCTATTTGCATTTCTACAAAATTGTATATATTACTGAGCATATTGATTTCTATTACAGATGACATGGCAGCTTTACACAGCGGCTAAGATGGACGCTCTGCCGCACATATGTACATCGGGCCACGAGATTTGGAGATCACGTTGTCCACTTATTTGCTTTGGCATCGTCGAGCTACATCTCCCGAATCGTGTCATGCGTCAATTCGGTTTGGCGCAGGTTATTCCGTAAGCCTGTGACACCCAACCTCAACTACATGCGATTGATCGGAGGAATGGGGACAAGAACTACCTCGTACGACATAGATCGCATGTAGATGCGTGGAATGACCGAGTATCTAGATTGGTTCGAGGAGATAACTTCACAGGTCATAGCTCTGCTATGTACATGAGTTGGTACAGGCGTATCTCCATATTACGCCTAACGAACATCACATTTGCGCAATCAAGATCACATTACCATCTGACATCTACGTTACTGGTACGTCTTCTTTCAACACTCATAACATATAGTAATAGTTTTATGTGACTCTTTTAATATTATAATGATAACAAACAGGCTGAGCGCATCCGATCGGTGCTCATACAATGCAATGACACGATTCAAGGGGCCGCTACATCGCCAATTGATGTGGGGTATCGGCTATGTTCACAGACCCTAGGCTCCATTAACGCATTGAGGAAGGATTGAGCAAGTTTTAGTTCTATTGATTAAACATCAAATTCAAGCCGAAAAGAGAACTTTGAACTTGAAATTGTTTCGTTTCTTGTTGCTGCAAGAAAAAGGTAATCCTTCTTGATCTCTTTCTTTTGCTTTTCCTTAATAATCATGCTCTCATTCATATACTTTCCCTTGCATAATCTTTCATTCATGTGTTAAACCCTAAATGTTGTTGAATCTTGGAATGTGTATGAATTAGTAGATGAGTCATTACATTGGAAATTCATGGAAAATGTGTTGGGTATTGCTAGATTCTTGGAGTATTGCTGGAATGTTTGATGTTTAGTACTGAATTGGTGGATTTAAAGGTGATGAAATTAATTAAGGAAAATCATCTTTGATGATGAACGATGATTCTCTTGGGCTTGTGAGTGTAGGATAAATAATTATTTTATGTCGATTCAAAATGAGTAAATGAATAGATGATGTTGGAGTTACTATAATGAATCTGGATGATTAGTAAGAAAGTTTATGAAGATTAAGGAATTGATGGGAAATGTTGATTGTTTGTAGGATTATGAATAATTTAAAGGTCTTGTATGAATGATGAGGTACTTTGGAAAAACCATTGATTGTGGGATAGAATGCTTGTTGTTTATATTGATTAAATGTTGGATATTCTTGATGAAATTAGTAGATTCTTTCGGATACTCTTGATTTTGAGTTTAAATTTACATATTGTGTTTTATTGGTAATACAAAGAGAAATATACGGATGAGTAATCTTTAAAGGAGTATAAACTAGATTCGATCACGATTATAATATTTTGATGACATGTAGAGTGTTTAAGCTTGGAGTGCACAATCCTTGTATGATTAGAAATATTAGAATAGAAGATGGAACTAAGATGCGGTCTTAGGAGGAGATTCAATGAGCTATATGAACCTAGTTTGTAGTATCGAACACTTTGTTGTGATGTTATGTTTGTTATGCTTCAGGAGGCGACGTCATCGAGGAACCTTTCTAGCTGATATCTGCAAATCGTACCCAACTCTTTGAAGCGTCGTCTTTTGTGAGTAGTAGCAGTCCCTTAAAGGGTCTGATCAAACTACCTTCTTGAAATAAACTTTTACTAAAGCTTTTGAATTGGAAATTGTTGAGACAAATATTGATGTGAATGTTTATGCTGATATTATGATATGGTCAATGGACCGGGCTTGCGAGCTGGTCATTGACGGAGTTGAGGAACATTGTTCCCTGCTCCCTGTTTTGAAGCGAATTGTCATTCAGATATTGACTAGCTTCACCCGAGAGTGACATAGTCTTAGAGCTATTGATGTTCCTCTCAACTAGACTCCCTGTGCGCACATAGATCTAGGGAACTGATGATGCTTTTAAATCATTGTTTTGAATTGCTATATTCTATTGTTTTGGATTGTTACTTCTCATTCAGTTTAATCTGACCCCCTGTGTTCCCATCTTTTAGTTTGATTACAGATCAGAACCGGTCGGGAATGATGGGTAGCGGTGATTGAATAGCGTTCCAAGGATGTATATTGAGTTGAGCACGTAGGAATTTGTAGATTTGTATTAGGATTTTGGATAAACGTAAATTTGTTTTGGCTGTGCTGGCTATATTGGACTTGTAGAGAATTGTATGATTATCTTGTGTATTAGTTAGATGTATGCTTTATTTGGGATTTAGCTGAGTTAGTCACGTTGAAGAGCTTGTGACCCCTTTGCTTGAGTTTTAGAAGTGTGATTTCAGTTTCTTAGGAAACAAACCCAGTGATGACCCTGTTTACCCAGCCAACGGTAAGTCGAGTTGTTACAGTTGGTATTAGAGCCAACTCGCGACCGTGGCTAATCCTTAGGGTTAGTTTATCTAGCGGGCATACAATCTTGGGAGTAAGAAAAAATACGTTACTTGAGGATTTAGATGTTTAAGATAAGAGATAGGAACAGAAGTGAATGTGATTATGGTATTAACCTAGGTGTTTGAGTTAGTCAGGTTTTCTTAGAAATGTAGAATGTAAGGTGTGAGGACTACGGGGTAAAACGGGAAAACGCCCTTAACGATTGATCGTGACGGCAAGAAGATTCAGTTCGATGATGCAGCGTTAGAATTTGTTTTCTAATGATGCCAATGTCTTGGTGCTTATCATAGTTCTTTGTCGATTATCGTTTTAGTAGCTAGAATAGTATGTCCTAATTTTGCGAGTCGTTTCAACTTGTTGCTAGCCCATTTCCTATCAACTTTTGTTTGACCGAGTGCATGACGTGATTTGCGTATCCCAGCTGAGACAATACATCAAAGACGACTCACACGTTTTGCAGCCGAACAGTTGATCTTGGATGGCACCTTACAGTATGAGGAGATTTCCGTTCAGATCCTAGATAGGAAGATGCGTGATACACGTCGGGGCAGTGTAACGCTTGTGAAGGTGCTATAGTCTAAACACGTTACCGAAGAAGCCATGTGGGAGGCATAAGACGCCATGAGACGCGATTATCCCTGGTTGTTTGCTCAAGTATTTCTATGTTTATCGCTTTATAACTATTGCATCTCCTTAGTCTTTGTGAGTTAAGTTCAAGGATGAACTCCATTCTAAGTTGGGTAACATATCCTTATAAAATGTATGATAGTTGGATATTTGAGTATGTGCTTGAGATTTAGTTCAACTTCGAGGACGAAGTTTATTTCAAGTTGGGTAGAATGTAACATTCGCGAAAATTAATATTTTAAGACGAGTAAGTTTAAGAGAATTATCAGTGCGAGAATGATCTTACATACATGACATACAATATTCTTAATTTAACTTCTTCTTTTCTTTTCCTTTTCTTAAAAAAAAATAAATACATAAAAAAGCAAACCCTTCCTTCTTCTTTCTCACGCGAGGAACTCAAGAAAACCAGGCAACCATTTTCTCCTCCCTTCCCTTTCATATGAACCAGCAAGATCACCTTCCTCTTTCACTCTCTCGCCGCCATACCCTTTGAAAATGGTGAATTTACACTAAAATTCTTCAACTAATAGTCGATCTCCTTCCCTTCACGACATTCCTCTTTGAATCTTTAAACCCTTATTTCTCAAAATTTCTTTGAAGAAAACGTCAATGGCTGCGAGGGCATGACCCGTTCTTCTTCCTTCTGATCTTCGAAGGACCCGCGTGCAAAATCAGTAAGTCCTTGTTCTTCCCTTCATGATTTTCAAGATAGATTATATATACTTCTACATTCTTGATTGTTTTGTGTAAATTATGGCTAATTGATCTTTCTTGCTCCTTTCCCTCTAAATTCGATCCACAATGGGTATAGAATCATCTAAAATTTCCCTTCCTTGACCTTGAATTCTGCCGATTTGAGGAAGGATTGAGCAAGTTTTAGTTCTATTGATTAAACATCAAATTCAAGCCGAAAAGAGAACTTTGAACTTGAAATTGTTTCGTTTCTTGTTGCTGCAAGCAGAAGGTAATCCTTCGTGATCTCTTTCTTTTGCTTTTCCTTAATAATCATGCTCTCATTCATATACTTTCCCTTGCATAATCTTTCATTCATGTGTTAAACCCTAAATGTTGTTGAATCTTGGAATGTGTATGAATTAGTAGATGAGTCATTAAATTGGAAATTCATGGAAAATGTGTAAAGTATTGCTAGATTCTTGGAGTATTTCTGGAATGTTTGATGTTTAGTATTGAATTGGTGGATTTAAAGGTGATGAAATTAATTAAGGAAAATCATCTTTGATGATGAACGATGATTCTCTTGGGCTTGTGAGTGTAGGATAAATAATTATTTTATGTCGATTCAAAATGAGTAAATGAATAGATGATGTTGGAGTTACTATATTGAATCTGGATGATTAGTAAGAAAGTTTATGAAGATTAAGGAATTGATGGGAAATGTTGATTGTTTGTAGGATTATGAATAATTTAAAGGTCTTGTATGAATGATGAGGTACTTTGGAAAAACCATTGATTGTGGGATAGAATGCTTGTTGTTTATATTGATTAAATGTTGGATATTCTTGATGAAATTAGTAGATTCTTTCGGATACTCTTGATTTTGAGTTTAAATTTACATATTGTGTTTTATTGGTAATACAAAGAGAAATATACGGATGAGTAATCTTTAAAGGAGTATAAACTAGATTCGATCACGATTATAATATTTTGATGACATGTAGAGTGTTTAAGCTTGGAGTGCACAATCCTTGTATGATTAGAAATATTAGAATAGAAGATGGAACTAAGATGCGGTCTTAGGAGGAGATTCAATGAGCTATATGAACCTAGTTTGTAGTATCAAACACTTTGTTGTGATGTTATGTTTGTTATGCTTCAGGAGGCGACGTCATCAACGAACCTTTCTAGCTGATATTTGCGATTCGAACCCAACTCTTTGAAGCGTCGTCTTTGGTGATGTTGGACCTCTTGAGTTTTGATGATGACTACACTTTATTTAAGCGAACATGTTTTTAGAGATTGTGCAGGTTGATATCCGATTATGATTATGATCGTTGATAGTACCTATGCCTTAGCTTATGGAAACGTACATGTCAAAAGGTTTCAATTGATGTTAGGAGAAGTATATCGCTTGGGATGTAAAATGGAGACAGCAGATCTACTGTTCCCAAGTTGGATGTTCTAGCTAAACTGAAGTCTGGAGACAGCACACTGTTCCTGAGCTGAAGGTTGACTACATTGACTGAAAATTCTGATTATCATATTTCAATTATTATTTTTAGTTAATGTATTTTAAATTAAATTGTTGCAGTAATAATTTGTTAAAGATTAATTGGCAAATCGTTTTTATTGAATAAAATGGATTCACGTTTTAATTCGTTAAGATCCTTTATTTTAGGATCTATTTTTAGTAAATCATGGATTTGTTAAAAATAGAATTAACTAACTTTGAATTGGTCTTAGCAAATCTTTTCAGCCGGTCTTTATTCCTAAAAATTAGCAAACAATCATTCCCACTAAGATTAACCGTTTTCTAAATATAGCATGAAGTTCCAGCCATTAATTTGGGGAACAGGAATTACTACTGAAGAAACTGCTACTTTAGGGAACAGCGGTTATTGTTTATGTACACGTGTGATTTGACTTAATCAAATCTTATGGAAATAACCGTGTGTTTGCTTAATCCACATTACTCCCATGATCTCTTGATAGTGGGATGATGGATTGGATTATTCCACTTTCTTAGGAATATTATTTTCTATAAATTGCAAGATAATTCCGGTTTTTAAAAAGAAGAGAAGTAATCCAACGTTTTGTGCTTAAGTGTTTTTCATACGTTTTTGTTGGATTTTACAAGAAATATTTTGTTCTTAAAATTGCCAATCAATTTATAATATTTTCTTGATGCAACTCTTTGATTTATTTTAGAGAATTTCTATCCTTTTTGTAAGGGTTTTTGAGAGTTTATGTAATTAGACTCGGGTGAGTCTAAGGGGGAAATTAGATAGCTTTGAGTGAAGCTAGAGAGGATTAGCTTGAAGAGAAGCTAAGTTTGTTGCTTGGAGTAAAGCAATTAGAGAGAAGAGGAGTCGGCCTAGGTGTTACGCTTCGAGTGAAGCAAGGTGTTTATTGTGATTGTAACTAATTGCCTTAAACATAGTGGAGTTTTTGAAAATCCCAAGTGGTCGTGGTTTTTCCTTTTGTTTAGGCCCAAAAGGTTTCCACGTAAAAATTGTGTGTCTCTCTTAATATTTTGCTCTTAGTTTAAGCTTTATTTATTTTGAATAATTCCGCAAAAACAGGGCACAATCGCTTAAACTTGCAACAACAACAATTCACCCCCCCTCTTGTTGCTGTTCTCGTTCCTAATTGAATCAACAATTGGTATCAGAGCCCTGTTCCCAGAAGATCAGGAAACCCTGAGGGCAGATTCTGGTGTTCCCGAAAAATGTCAATTATGAACGAGCGAATGGAAGAAGGGTATTCGACTCAAAGACCGCCAATGTTCGATGGAAAATTCTATACATATTGGAAAAATAGGATGGAGATCTTCATTAAAGCGGAAAATTATCAAGTTTGGAGAGTCATAGAAATCGGAGATTTTGAGGTAACCACTACTAACTCCAACAATGAAATTGTTCTCAAACCTATAACCGAATATGAAAAAGAAGATTTTCAGAAAATGGAATTAAATGCTCTTGCTATAAAATTACTTCATTGTGGTCTTGGACCGAACGAGCATAATAGAATTATGGGGTGCAAATCTGCTAAGCAAATTTGGGACCTGCTTGCTGTTACCCATGAGGGAACAAGTGAAGTAAAACGGTCCAAAATTGATTTGTTAATGTCTAAATACGAGAGATTTGTTATGGAGCCAAGAGAAAGTATCCAAGAGATGTTCACTAGGTTCACCAACATAACAAACGAGCTTGTCTCTCTTGGAAGAATAATTCCCACTGATGAACAAGTAAGGAAGATCCTAAGGAGCCTTCCTCAAGATGAGCGCTGGAGGGCCAAGGTTACTGCTATACAAGAGTCCAAAGATTTTACTAAGTTCAATCTAGAGGAGCTGGCTGGTTCCCTAATGACGCATGAATTGCATTTGGGAACAGCAGACAGTTCCAGGAACAAGGGACTGGCTCTGGCAGCGGGGGAACAGGACGAATCAGAATGTGATGAGGAAGAGGCTGCTTTATTGGTACGAAAATTCAAGAAGTTCTTCAGGAACAGCAGGTATGCAAATCAAAGAAACAACAGAGAAAGAAGAACAAAAAATCTTGAATGCCACAAATGTGGAAGTACCGAACACTTCATCAAGGATTGCCCAACATGGAAGAATGAAAAGGGCAAGGGAAAGACAAGAGATTCAAGAAGACCGTTGAACAAAGAGAATTTCAACAAAACGGACTTTCGTAGGGCCATGATTGCTGCATGGGGAGAAACTGAAAGTGAGAATGAAACTATTGTTCCCGAAGAAGAGGAGACAGCTAACCTATGTCTCATGGCTACGCATAAAGGCAAGGAGAAGCAGGTAAATATTTCTAATTCATTTTCTGACCATTCATTTAATCTAAGTAAAAATGAATTAAAAGAGTTGTTAAAAGAGGCACAAGTTAAACTTGAAAATTGCAATGATAAGTGTCTCAAGTTAGAACAGGAACTTAAAGTAAGCAAAGACCATGTCTCATACATAAACACCTTTAGACATGATGTCCAAAACAGATTTTTCGGTTTGTTGGACCAAAATATAATCCTAAAGGAAAATATGGAGAGACTTAAGAAGGAAAATGTTATTCTTAATATTGAGCTATCACAATACAAATTGTTAGGCTTAAATAAAGAATTGATAAATGCATCTACTAAGGATTTGTGCAATGATTTTCAACATTTAGAGTTGAATCCGGAATCCAACCATAACAACAATAATAATCTTGAATTAAATTCAAGAGAAAAAGGGAAAATCAAAATAACTCCCAAATGGATTCTAGATGCTAAAAGTAAGAAATCACAAGGCCTAAAAAATTTTAAGAATAACAAAAGTAAGAAAGCTTACGTTAATCTTCCTAGAGACAGGTACTGTACCTTCTGTGGTAAAGCTGGCCATCTGAAGGAACAGTGCACCAAAAAGGAACAGTATACTGTCTCTAACAGAAACTATGTCTATAACATTCAAATTGATAAATATGATTCATGTAAGATCGACAAGGAACCCAAGAAAGTCTGGGTTCCTATAATTAACAATTAATTATCCTACAGGTCCAAGTGAGGGGGAACAGCTCATGGTATCTCGACAGTGGGTGTTCCAAGCATATGACGGGTGACAAATCTAAATTTCTCTCACTTGAAGCCTATGATGGGGGAACAGTAACCTTCGGTGACAATGTGAAGGGTGAGATAATCGCCAAAGGAAAGGTTGGAAGGTCATGTTCCCACGCCATTGATAATGTATTTTTAGTCGAGAATTTGAAACACAACTTACTTAGCATTTCTCAATTTTGTGATAAGGGTAACTCTGTAAACTTTACTTCTGAAAAGTGCATTATTTCTAGGAATGACACTGGAGACATCATTCTTGAGGGAAACAGAAAAGGGAACACTTATGTAGTGAACCTGGACACTGTTCCCAGAAACAGTCTAACGTGTCTAAGTGTTATAGAAGACGACCCACTTCTTTGGCATAAGCGTCTAGGTCATGCTAGTTATTCATTGATTAATACATTAAGATCTAAAGACCTAGTTAGAGGACTACCATCTATAAAATTCCTTAAGGATGAAATATGTGATCCTTGTGCCAAAGGAAAACAAGTTAGGTCATCTTTTAAACCAAAGAATGTTGTGACCACCTCAAAAACGCTTGAATTATTACATATGGATTTGTGTGGACCTATGAGAATACAAAGCCGTAGTGGCAAGAGATATGTGTTTGTTATTGTTGATGATTATAGTAGATTTACATGGACTTTATTTCTAGTTAGTAAAGATGAAGCCTTTAATGAGTTTGTCTATTTCGCTAACAAAATACAAAAATCTACCAATAATCAAATAGTTCACATAAGGTCAGATCATGGTAAAGAATTTGAAAATTCAAGTTTTATGAGTTATTGCAATGAACATGGAATAAGCCACAATTTTTCCGCCCCTAGAACACCACAACAAAATGGTGTTGTAGAAAGGAAAAATAGAACTTTAGAAGAAATGGCTAGAACTATGTTAATTGCTAGTGGTTTACCTAGAAATTTTTGGGCCGAGGCTGTTAATACTGCATGTTATATTTTAAATAGAGTATTGATAAGACCAATCACTTCTAAGACACCCTATGAATTGTTTAAAGGTGTTAAACCAAATATTGCCTATTTTCGTGTGTTTGGATGCAAATGTTTTGTACATGTTAATGGAAAACGGAATATAGGTAAATTTGATGAAAGAAGTGATGAAGCAGTATTTCTTGGCTACTCATCTCAAAGTAAGGCATATAGAGTCTATAACAAAAGAACAATGAGTGTGGAAGAATCCGTTCACATAATTTTCGATGAAACTAACTTTTTGTCAAGTGAACAGGATACAAATAATTTTAAGATAGGTCTTGCAAATTTAGAAGAAGATGATGAAGAATTGAAAGTGCATGATCAAGAAACAGCTGGTGAACAGCCGGTTCCAGCAGAAGCAGAAAGTACTGATCGAGTTCAGGAACTGCCAGAACATCAGGAACAGCAGACTGTTCCCAATCCAGCTGTTCCCACAGAAGAGCAAAACGATCCAGTAGCTGAACAGAATGTTAATCAAGCTGATGAACCAGAACATGCTACTGTTCCCACAAGAGATTTTATGCCAAAACCTTGGAGATATCAAAAATACCATCCTCTTGATTTGATTGTAAGTGATTTGAATAAAGGAACACAAACTCGATCTCAAATGAGAAATTTTTGTGCACATTTTGCGTTCCTATCATCACTTGAACCCAAAAATCACGAAGAAGCTCTAAAGGATTCCGAATGGGTTGTAGCCATGCAAGATGAATTGAATCAACAAAAAGGAACAAAGTATGGCATTTAGAACCCAAACCGAAACACAAAAAGGTAATTGGTTTGAAATGGGTATTTCGGAACAAACTAGATGAGCATGGAATAATTGTAAGAAACAAAGCAAGGCTCGTGGTCAAAGGGTACAATCAACAAGAAGGTATTGATTATACTGAGACATTTGCTCCAGTAGCAAGGTTAGAAGCTATTAGAATTTTAATTTCTTTTGCTGCATTTATGAACTTTAAATTATATCAAATGGATGTGAAATGTGCTTTCTTGAATGGTTTTCTTGATGAAGAAGTTTTTGTTGAACAACCACCTGGCTTTGAGAATACCTCATGTCTTGATCATGTCTATAAGCTTGATAAAGCTCTTTATGGGTTGAAACAAGCTCCTAGGCAATGGTATGAAAGACTATCAAAATTTTTGATTCAAAATGACTTTATTAGAGGTAAAATTGATAAAACCTTATTCTTTAAGAATAAAGGTTCCAATATAT
Source organism: Amaranthus tricolor (assembly GCF_026212465.1). Lineage (NCBI taxonomy): Eukaryota > Viridiplantae > Streptophyta > Magnoliopsida > Caryophyllales > Amaranthaceae > Amaranthus > Amaranthus tricolor. The sequence goes on along the minus strand of NC_080050.1, from coordinate 21,281,391 downwards.
TAGTTGTTCAAATATATGTTGATGATATTATTTTTGGTGCCACAAATGAATTGCTATGTAAAGAATTTGCTAACCTTATGAGCACTGAATTTGAAATGAGCATGATGGGAGAATTAAATTTCTTTCTTGGTTTGCAAATTAAACAAACTGCTAATGGTATCTTTATTCATCAACAAAAATATATAAAAGAACTTCTTAAGAAATATGGCATGAATAACGCTAAAACCAACCATACACCCATGGCTACTAATGTAAGATTAGATGAAGATACAAATGGAACAAATATTGACCAAACTATGTATAGAGGCATGATTGGATCTTTATTATATCTAACTGCTAGTAGACCCGATATTTCATTTAGTGTTGGTTTATGTGCAAGATTTCAATCTAACCCTAAAGAATCACATCTAACTGCAGTGAAACGTATTTTGAGATATCTAAAGGGAACAGATGATTTATCATTATTTTATCCTAAAAGTGATGTCTTTGATTTGAAAGGCTTTAGTGATGCAGATTATGCAGGAGATCTTGTTAATAGAAAAAGCACGTCAGGTATGGTACAATTTCTTGGCTCATGTTTAGTTTCATGGAGTTCCAAGAAACAAAACACTGTTGCATTATCAACCGCTGAAGCTGAGTACGTAGCAGCAGCAGCTTGCTGTTCCCAAATGTTATGGATAAAGCAGCAGCTAAGAGACTTTGGTATTAAGTATGCATGTGTTCCTATTTATTGCGATAATACCAGTGCCATATGCATATCCAAAGATCCAGTGCATCACTCACGAGTAAAGCACATCCATATTAGGCATCATTTTCTTAAGGATAATGTTGAAAATAAAAATATCATTGTTAAGCATGTAAACACTAACGAGCAAATAGCAGATATCATGACCAAACCGCTTCCAAGGGAACAGCATGAGAAAATGAGATTGGAACTTGGCATGATCAAGCTGCATTAAAGGAAGTATCATATATGATTCCTAGAGACAAAATGAAAATTGAAAATGATCAATCAACCACAATAATCTTGATTGAAAAATCAATTATCGAAAGGATCAGGTACGCATTTTTTAAAGGTATATACTTTGGATGTTCTCATGATTGCATGATTATTTTGATCTGACGGTAGTAGCACAATATTACCATTTTTCTTTTTAAAATTAAAAAGACAAACAAAAACAACAATTTTTTCCCAGCAGTTCTTTTAAGTAGGAGTTGAATCTCAACGTACTCCATTTTCACAAATCAAAATCAATTGTCTTGATTTGATAACTGCCTCAACACGTCACTTCATCCAATACAATTACTCCCTCTCGTCCCATCTTTCATTTCATCTTCACTAACCTTTCACGTTCACTCAACCCTAAACCGTCATTCCTTCCACTTCCATTTCACTCCGTCATTTTCCTTTGCTTTTCTCTCTAAAAACTTCAATGAAAACCAAGAATATGAAACCAAAAATGAAGCAACCTGTCCCTCTTCGAGTTATCTACCCACCTTCTCTCACTCACAAACCTAAGTCTTCATCAAAGGAACCAGAGGACACCCCTATGTCTCCGCAAACAAGTGGTAAAAGAACAAGAGAATCCAAGAAACCTTCAACCCACTCTACCAAGAAAATGAAGGTAACGCATTACTCAAATGCTGAAGAACTTTCTAAAGAAATGTCTGTAGGATTTGGCCTAGACAAAGAATGGTACGAATCTACAATCTTTCCTAAATTCCATGAAATTTTACAAACTCAAAAATGGGAATCACTTATGAGCGTATATTGCTGCAACCCCATTTACCCTGACATTATGCATGAGTTTATTTCTAATTTTGCTGTTCATGATGGAGTTTGTTCTAGTTCAATCAAAGATATTGATATTGAATTTGATAGTCTGACTTTAGGAGAGTGGTTAGGTGTTCCTGCTACTGGTTTTGATGTTTATCATGTTGGGTCTAAGATTGCGTTTTCTGGAAGAGATGAAAAAGATGTTTGGAGATGCTTGGGGGTTAGGCAAAAAAGGGGGAAAGTAAGTCACAATGTCCTGTCTCCTTTACATAAGTTGCTGTACAACATTGCTAGAAGGTTTATCTTGCCACGAAACTCAAAACGTAGTGAGGTAAGTCTTCGAGATGCAACCCTGATATACTGTATGGTGAACAACATAAAGATTAATTTTCCTTCCTTGATGATTTCTCATTTAAATGATTGTATAGCCAAACGTTGTATGGTTGGCTATGGTGGTTTGTTGTCATGGATTTTCTCAAAGTTTGGTGGTCCACTGGGTGATTATAGTTTTCCTATGGGTCCCAGCAATATGATAGGTGCAAAATGTTTGAGTAATTTGCGCCTTAAATTAAATGAGGAAGGGATTCTTGAAAATATTGTGGAACAGATTGAGATTGATTCTGATAATGAGGAACAGGAGGAAGAGGGGAAGGAAAAGGAGGAACAGGAGGAAGAGGAAGAGAAGGAAGAGAAGGAACAGGAGAAAAAGGAAGAAGAGGAGAAGGAGGAACAGGAGAAAAAAGGGGATGGAGTTAAGGAACAGGAGGTTGTTCCTTCTGAGGAAGAAGACCAGGGGGTGGAATCTAAGGTTTCTCTTGAAGAAGACTCTAGGGCTGAACCCAATAGTTTTCCCTCATCAAAGCCAACCACTCCACCAACTCATCATTTTCAATCACCACTACCTTCACCAACACCAAGATCACCATCACCATCATTTCACAAACACAGCTTTGATCAGGCAACCGTTCCTACTGCTCCCTTATATTCCATTCTTCTCAAGCTTGATGATTTGCAGGATCGCTTCTTCAAATTTCAAGATGAGATCCGTGTTTCCCTAGCCTCTTTAGCTGACCAGATGACTCAGATGGAGGCTCGTCTTGGCGCTAAATTGGATACAGTTGAGGTGGAAACGGAATATGTTGATGAAGATGCTCCTGCTTCATAGTTTCCCTTTTTATATTTTTCATTGCTGCTGTCTCTGTCTTTAAACAATTTCTTTCTTTTGGTACCAGCTGGGGTACAAATCTTTAACATTGTTAACATTGAACCTTTTTATGCTGCTACTATGTTAGGTTGGTTAATCTTTGCTTATCATGCTTGCATTCATTGTTATTGCTTTTTAATTTGTGCATCCTTATTCTCTCTTTGACTATAACTATATGTTTAGTGCTGTGGTTTGATTGCTTATCTTCTTTTTGAATGATGTCAAAAGGGGGAATATTTGGCACAAACTTAAATAATGCTTGAGTATGCTTAGTCTGATATACATTTATTCTGTTGAACATTAGGAACTGTGGCTATGCTCTGATATTCATGCTCTGATGCTCTGATGATTAATAAGTTTAGCTCAGTTTAGCTCTGATATACATACCGAGATACATACTTTGATTGTTATGATTTATATGCTCTGATGATTACTTGAATGCTATGATAAAAGTTCTTACAGTGCTTTAAGTTTTGTTTGGTAAGTTTTGTTTTGTTTTAATTCTATTTGAAATCTTAAGTTATAAACTACTTCCGATATTTTGATTATGCTTAAGTTATTTTAAATATTTCTAATTAATAGAGTAATTTGTTTTTAATGTATGCTTGGTAAATTATATTGTCACGAGTTAATTTACTAAGTAATGTAGAGTTGTTTTGATCTCTAACATACTCTTCAACATTGGTTTACTCTATTTTGTTTTTAAGTTTGTTTGAAAAGTTTGTCATCATCAAAAAGGGGGAATTTGTTGGACCTCTTGAGTTTTGATGATGACTACACTTTATTTAAGCGAACATGTTTTTAGAGATTGTGCAGGTTGATATCCGATTATGATTATGATCGTTGATAGTACCTATGCCTTAGCTTATGGAAACGTACATGTCAAAAGGTTTCAATTGATGTTAGGAGAAGTATATCGCTTGGGATGTAAAATGGAGACAGCAGATCTACTGTTCCCAAGTTGGATGTTCTAGCTAAACTGAAGTCTGGAGACAGCACACTGTTCCTGAGCTGAAGGTTGACTACATTGACTGAAAATTCTGATTATCATATTTCAATTATTATTTTTAGTTAATGTATTTTAAATTAAATTGTTGCAGTAATAATTTGTTAAAGATTAATTGGCAAATCGTTTTTATTGAATAAAATGGATTCACGTTTTAATTCGTTAAGATCCTTTATTTTAGGATCTATTTTTAGTAAATCATGGATTTGTTAAAAATAGAATTAACTAACTTTGAATTGGTCTTAGCAAATCTTTTCAGCCGGTCTTTATTCCTAAAAATTAGCAAACAATCATTCCCACTAAGATTAACCGTTTTCTAAATATAGCATGAAGTTCCAGCCATTAATTTGGGGAACAGGAATTACTACTGAAGAAACTGCTACTTTAGGGAACAGCGGTTATTGTTTATGTACACGTGTGATTTGACTTAATCAAATCTTATGGAAATAACCGTGTGTTTGCTTAATCCACATTACTCCCATGATCTCTTGATAGTGGGATGATGGATTGGATTATTCCACTTTCTTAGGAATATTATTTTCTATAAATTGCAAGATAATTCCGGTTTTTAAAAAGAAGAGAAGTAATCCAACGTTTTGTGCTTAAGTGTTTTTCATACGTTTTTGTTGGATTTTACAAGAAATATTTTGTTCTTAAAATTGCCAATCAATTTATAATATTTTCTTGATGCAACTCTTTGATTTATTTTAGAGAATTTCTATCCTTTTTGTAAGGGTTTTTGAGAGTTTATGTAATTAGACTCGGGTGAGTCTAAGGGGGAAATTAGATAGCTTTGAGTGAAGCTAGAGAGGATTAGCTTGAAGAGAAGCTAAGTTTGTTGCTTGGAGTAAAGCAATTAGAGAGAAGAGGAGTCGGCCTAGGTGTTACGCTTCGAGTGAAGCAAGGTGTTTATTGTGATTGTAACTAATTGCCTTAAACATAGTGGAGTTTTTGAAAATCCCAAGTGGTCGTGGTTTTTCCTTTTGTTTAGGCCCAAAAGGTTTCCACGTAAAAATTGTGTGTCTCTCTTAATATTTTGCTCTTAGTTTAAGCTTTATTTATTTTGAATAATTCCGCAAAAACAGGGCACAATCGCTTAAACTTGCAACAACAACAATTCACCCCCCCTCTTGTTGCTGTTCCCGTTCCTAATTGAATCAACAATTGGTATCAGAGCCCTGTTCCCAGAAGATCAGGAAACCCTGAGGGCAGATTCTGGTGTTCCCGAAAAATGTCAATTATGAACGAGCGAATGGAAGAAGGGTATTCGACTCAAAGACCGCCAATGTTCGATGGAAAATTCTATACATATTGGAAAAATAGGATGGAGATCTTCATTAAAGCGGAAAATTATCAAGTTTGGAGAGTCATAGAAATCGGAGATTTTGAGGTAACCACTACTAACTCCAACAATGAAATTGTTCTCAAACCTATAACCGAATATGAAAAAGAAGATTTTCAGAAAATGGAATTAAATGCTCTTGCTATAAAATTACTTCATTGTGGTCTTGGACCGAACGAGCATAATAGAATTATGGGGTGCAAATCTGCTAAGCAAATTTGGGACCTGCTTGCTGTTACCCATGAGGGAACAAGTGAAGTAAAACGGTCCAAAATTGATTTGTTAATGTCTAAATACGAGAGATTTGTTATGGAGCCAAGAGAAAGTATCCAAGAGATGTTCACTAGGTTCACCAACATAACAAACGAGCTTGTCTCTCTTGGAAGAATAATTCCCACTGATGAACAAGTAAGGAAGATCCTAAGGAGCCTTCCTCAAGATGAGCGCTGGAGGGCCAAGGTTACTGCTATACAAGAGTCCAAAGATTTTACTAAGTTCAATCTAGAGGAGCTGGCTGGTTCCCTAATGACGCATGAATTGCATTTGGGAACAGCAGACAGTTCCAGGAACAAGGGACTGGCTCTGGCAGCGGGGGAACAGGACGAATCAGAATGTGATGAGGAAGAGGCTGCTTTATTGGTACGAAAATTCAAGAAGTTCTTCAGGAACAGCAGGTATGCAAATCAAAGAAACAACAGAGAAAGAAGAACAAAAAATCTTGAATGCCACAAATGTGGAAGTACCGAACACTTCATCAAGGATTGCCCAACATGGAAGAATGAAAAGGGCAAGGGAAAGACAAGAGATTCAAGAAGACCGTTGAACAAAGAGAATTTCAACAAAACGGACTTTCGTAGGGCCATGATTGCTGCATGGGGAGAAACTGAAAGTGAGAATGAAACTATTGTTCCCGAAGAAGAGGAGACAGCTAACCTATGTCTCATGGCTACGCATAAAGGCAAGGAGAAGCAGGTAAATATTTCTAATTCATTTTCTGACCATTCATTTAATCTAAGTAAAAATGAATTAAAAGAGTTGTTAAAAGAGGCACAAGTTAAACTTGAAAATTGCAATGATAAGTGTCTCAAGTTAGAACAGGAACTTAAAGTAAGCAAAGACCATGTCTCATACATAAACACCTTTAGACATGATGTCCAAAACAGATTTTTCGGTTTGTTGGACCAAAATATAATCCTAAAGGAAAATATGGAGAGACTTAAGAAGGAAAATGTTATTCTTAATATTGAGCTATCACAATACAAATTGTTAGGCTTAAATAAAGAATTGATAAATGCATCTACTAAGGATTTGTGCAATGATTTTCAACATTTAGAGTTGAATCCGGAATCCAACCGTAACAACAATAATAATCTTGAATTAAATTCAAGAGAAAAAGGGAAAATCAAAATAACTCCCAAATGGATTCTAGATGCTAAAAGTAAGAAATCACAAGGCCTAAAAAATTTTAAGAATAACAAAAGTAAGAAAGCTTACGTTAATCTTCCTAGAGACAGGTACTGTACCTTCTGTGGTAAAGCTGGCCATCTGAAGGAACAGTGCACCAAAAAGGAACAGTATACTGTCTCTAACAGAAACTATGTCTATAACATTTAAATTGATAAATATGATTCATGTAAGATCGACAAGGAACCCAAGAAAGTCTGGGTTCCTATAATTAACAATTAATTATCCTACAGGTCCAAGTGAGGGGGAACAGCTCATGGTATCTCGACAGTGGGTGTTCCAAGCATATGACGGGTGACAAATCTAAATTTCTCTCACTTGAAGCCTATGATGGGGGAACAGTAACCTTCGGTGACAATGTGAAGGGTGAGATAATCGCCAAAGGAAAGGTTGGAAGGTCATGTTCCCACGCCATTGATAATGTATTTTTAGTCGAGAATTTGAAACACAACTTACTTAGCATTTCTCAATTTTGTGATAAGGGTAACTCTGTAAACTTTACTTCTGAAAAGTGCATTATTTCTAGGAATGACACTGGAGACATCATTCTTGAGGGAAACAGAAAAGGGAACACTTATGTAGTGAACCTGGACACTGTTCCCAGAAACAGTCTAACGTGTCTAAGTGTTATAGAAGACGACCCACTTCTTTGGCATAAGCGTCTAGGTCATGCTAGTTATTCATTGATTAATACATTAAGATCTAAAGACCTAGTTAGAGGACTACCATCTATAAAATTCCTTAAGGATGAAATATGTGATCCTTGTGCCAAAGGAAAACAAGTTAGGTCATCTTTTAAACCAAAGAATGTTGTGACCACCTCAAAAACGCTTGAATTATTACATATGGATTTGTGTGGACCTATGAGAATACAAAGCCGTAGTGGCAAGAGATATGTGTTTGTTATTGTTGATGATTATAGTAGATTTACATGGACTTTATTTCTAGTTAGTAAAGATGAAGCCTTTAATGAGTTTGTCTATTTCGCTAACAAAATACAAAAATCTACCAATAATCAAATAGTTCACATAAGGTCAGATCATGGTAAAGAATTTGAAAATTCAAGTTTTATGAGTTATTGCAATGAACATGGAATAAGCCACAATTTTTCCGCCCCTAGAACACCACAACAAAATGGTGTTGTAGAAAGGAAAAATAGAACTTTAGAAGAAATGGCTAGAACTATGTTAATTGCTAGTGGTTTACCTAGAAATTTTTGGGCCGAGGCTGTTAATACTGCATGTTATATTTTAAATAGAGTATTGATAAGACCAATCACTTCTAAGACACCCTATGAATTGTTTAAAGGTGTTAAACCAAATATTGCCTATTTTCGTGTGTTTGGATGCAAATGTTTTGTACATGTTAATGGAAAACGGAATATAGGTAAATTTGATGAAAGAAGTGATGAAGCAGTATTTCTTGGCTACTCATCTCAAAGTAAGGCATATAGAGTCTATAACAAAAGAACAATGAGTGTGGAAGAATCCGTTCACATAATTTTCGATGAAACTAACTTTTTGTCAAGTGAACAGGATACAAATAATTTTAAGATAGGTCTTGCAAATTTAGAAGAAGATGATGAAGAATTGAAAGTGCATGATCAAGAAACAGCTGGTGAACAGCCGGTTCCAGCAGAAGCAGAAAGTACTGATCGAGTTCAGGAACTGCCAGAACATCAGGAACAGCAGACTGTTCCCAATCCAGCTGTTCCCACAGAAGAGCAAAACGATCCAGTAGCTGAACAGAATGTTAATCAAGCTGATGAACCAGAACATGCTACTGTTCCCACAAGAGATTTTATGCCAAAACCTTGGAGATATCAAAAATACCATCCTCTTGATTTGATTGTAAGTGATTTGAATAAAGGAACACAAACTCGATCTCAAATGAGAAATTTTTGTGCACATTTTGCGTTCCTATCATCACTTGAACCCAAAAATCACGAAGAAGCTCTAAAGGATTCCGAATGGGTTGTAGCCATGCAAGATGAATTGAATCAACAAAAAGGAACAAAGTATGGCATTTAGAACCCAAACCGAAACACAAAAAGGTAATTGGTTTGAAATGGGTATTTCGGAACAAACTAGATGAGCATGGAATAATTGTAAGAAACAAAGCAAGGCTCGTGGTCAAAGGGTACAATCAACAAGAAGGTATTGATTATACTGAGACATTTGCTCCAGTAGCAAGGTTAGAAGCTATTAGAATTTTAATTTCTTTTGCTGCATTTATGAACTTTAAATTATATCAAATGGATGTGAAATGTGCTTTCTTGAATGGTTTTCTTGATGAAGAAGTTTTTGTTGAACAACCACCTGGCTTTGAGAATACCTCATGTCTTGATCATGTCTATAAGCTTGATAAAGCTCTTTATGGGTTGAAACAAGCTCCTAGGCAATGGTATGAAAGACTATCAAAATTTTTGATTCAAAATGACTTTATTAGAGGTAAAATTGATAAAACCTTATTCTTTAAGAATAAAGGTTCCAATATATTAGTTGTTCAAATATATGTTGATGATATTATTTTTGGTGCCACAAATGAATTGCTATGTAAAGAATTTGCTAACCTTATGAGCACTGAATTTGAAATGAGCATGATGGGAGAATTAAATTTCTTTCTTGGTTTGCAAATTAAACAAACTGCTAATGGTATCTTTATTCATCAACAAAAATATATAAAAGAACTTCTTAAGAAATATGGCATGAATAACGCTAAAACCAACCATACACCCATGGCTACTAATGTAAGATTAGATGAAGATACAAATGGAACAAATATTGACCAAACTATGTATAGAGGCATGATTGGAACAAATTATTATATCTTCTTTCTCACGCGAGGAACTCAAGAAAACCAGGCAACCATTTTCTCCTCCCTTCCTTTTCGTATGAACCAGCAAGATCACCTTCCTCCTTCTCTCTCTCGCCGCCATACCCTTTGAAAATGGCGGATTTACACTGATTGTGGGGGAAGGTATGTGTAGCGGTGGGGGACCGGGAGGGGGCTGGCAATGGGGCTGCATTGGGAATTGTTGGGGTGCGGGAGGGGGTGGGAGCTGACAAATGGGCTAGCATTAGGGAACAGTATGTGAAGGTGGTGAGGGAAGGGGTGGAAGGCTGGAAGCTGGGTAGAGCTAGGGAAGAAGTGGGGTGTTTATTTATTTATTTTTTATTTGACTATTCCTAACAAGTAAAATAATGCTAGGCGAGAACGCACTTTAAAGTTGTATTATTCATAGTTAATTAATAGTTCCTATTATTATAGGAAAAATTTTTATAGATTATACTATTCACAGTAATTTTTCTAAATTTAATTTATAAATAATTTCTAAACCAAACTATTTTTACAAATTTTGTAAAATACTAGAATATATTTTTATGTTTATCCATATTGATATATACATATATAATAAAACCAAAACACAAGGGCCTAAAGTTTCAAACTTTATTCCTAGAAAACACCCAAGACTAATGGCAAGGGTGTTCAATGCAAGTAAACAACAATCTTCAATAATAAACAATGAGAAACAATAAGAAAGAAAGCAAAACAAAAGACACAAGATTTACGAGGTTTACCCCAATGTGGGCTACGTCCTCGGTGGTGGTTAGCTTGCTTGATTATATAAATAACAATGGAGTTCTCAAGAACTCTTACAATGGAGTATTACACTTGGAGAAGATAAAGGAGATGGGTTTGTGTTTGGCTAGGGTTGAGAATCCACTTAGAAATGAGTCTATGAGGCTCTTATTTATAGTAGTAGTCGTGTACCAATGATTGGGTAAAAGCCCACACTAAAACATTCCCGTAAAACTTATCGCGCAAGAAAACAGAGTGCTTTCTGGACTCCCGCTCGACCGGTCGAGCAACTTGTTTGTCTAGTCGAGCGACAGATTAGAAAAGCTACTGACTTGTTCGAGCCAACTGGCTCGGATCGAGCATGCTTTAGGTGGATCAAACGGCTCATTAGAGACCCCAAAATGACTCCCACATCATCATATACACACATCCACACAACACCAAACTCATCATACACCATTGATATACTCAAAGTCACACCAAAACTCCAACAATATATTTAATATCCAAAATCCTATCTAACTATTTTCAATGCATTTGCTACTTTTATGCAAATATTGAATATTTTGGTTCCAAACAAATTCTTCTTACTCATTAAGTCGTCTAAGTTGAAGATGCGCATCTTTGGTATGGATAAATGTCGACGGTAAAGATATCTCTTTGCTTGAAAGCTTATAAATATTTAAGTTAATTTGTTTTTTTCAACTTATTTTTATGTTGAGTTTGTTTGTAGTGTTCAAGTAGTTGCTCCATTCTACAATTTATGCTCTTTTAGCATGCTTTGCTGATTTTGACGCAAGTTTTGCTAATAGAGTGATATTTTATTTTTTGCTACGTCTTGATCTTAGAGTTTGCTAATCATTGTGGATTGCATTTAAACCAATTAGGACATATCCTATATACTATAGTTATAATGGGATATAAAAGAGTTTACATAGTCCAAATTTTTTGGAATGCAAAAACACAAATTGAAGTAAAAGAGACAGAAATTGATCGCGAGGTGCGTCCACTATCGCGACGTGCGACAAAATGTGTCGTGAGGTGCGACGAAATTCTACTTTAGGACGTTTATTTTGTTTAAAAAAGCTCTGTTTTCATGGAACTTTGTATGGATTAAAGCAACTACTAAAATAACAACATAAAAAATTTAATAAAGTAATTTGTCTTTTAGATTCAAATTGAATCAATCTGATAAATTTGTATATAGCAAGATTGATGACCATGGAACTAGATTCATTATTTATGTATATGGTACTAATTTAGTATAAGTTCAAGAGACAAAAGGCTTTTTGTCAAAGATCATTCCAAATGGAAGATATGAGAACGATTAATGTGATTTTAAGTATAATGATCATTAGAGATGAACATAGACTGAAATTGAATCAAGCTCACTATATTGAGAAAGTATTTAAACGTTTCAATATGTTTGTACAAATTTAATACAATTTTTATTGATTAATGACAATATAAAAGTTTGTGGTGGATGTAGAAATAAGTGTTCTTGGTTGTGAGATTAATTCTCCCTAATTTGAGGGGAAGCATTAATCATAATAGTTAGAGGAATTGTAGGAGAGTAAACAATGTGCGTCATTGTTTTCTTAAAGAACATTCCTTATTTAGCATTCCTAATTTAGGGCTTACATTATCATATAATTCTTAGGTTGTAATGTTGTTTAACGATTTTTAAACACAATCCACATCAAGAAAGGTTAAGAAAAGTTTATTTTCTTACAATTATTATTTCCTTTATAGTGGTTATTTGTTGACTCCTAAAATATTATAATTCTTATGAGTTTTTCGATTTCATATTATTTAGTAGAAGTCACCTTTCCGCTGCTAGAGCTCTAACAATTGGTATCAGAGCCAACGTTAAAACCTTAAGTGGTTAAAATTTTTTTATTTAAAAAAAATATAATGGCTTCTACTAGTGGAACGGTAAAAGTTGGGAAATACGAGATTGAAAATTTTAATGGGAAAAATGATTTTTCCTATTGGAGGATGCAGATGAAAAATCTGTTAATTTCACAAAAGTTGCACAAGGCATTAGCAGGAAAAGAACAAAAACCCGAGGACATGAAGGATGAGGATTGGGTAGAACTAGATCTTGAAGCACGAGTGACTATAATCTTGTGCCTAGAGAGGGATGTTGCTTTCTTGGTAAATGAAGAAGCAACGGCCACTGGCATGTGGTCAAAGTTAGAGTTAAATTTCATGACGAAAACTCTAACAAACAAGATCTACTTAAAATCTATATTGTATACATGCAAGATGGAAGCAGGCACTCAATCCGGGAATATATCAATAAGTTTGATAGGATTATATCAGACTTGAAAGATATAGATGTGAAGGTAGATGAGGAAGATCAAGCACTGATGTTATTGCTTTCATTACCGAAGTCCTATGAAAATCTGGTTCAAACATTAATGCTTGTGGGTGATACTCTAACCATGGATGAGACTAGAACATCGCTTTAGCGAATGACCTTTGAAAGGTCACTACAAGTGGAATGATGTCTAGTAGTGGGAGAGAATACAATGAACAAGCACAAGGATTATTTGTAAACAGAAGAAGGAGCAATGAAAGAAGAAGAGGCAAGGGAGGAAAGTCTAGATCAAAATCTAGACCTCTTGCGGAAAGACCATGTTTCAAATGTGGTGAGCTTGGTCATTTTAAATCTAATTGCCCAAATAAGAGGGTAATATTCAAGAAGAACAACAACGACAACTCCAGAGGAAAACAACAAGAAAAACAAGAAGCGAGTTATGTCTCAAATGAAGAGGATGATTATTGTTACTCGATTTCAGAACCATGCGATGAGATATCTGGTAAATGGATGCTTGATTCAGGAGCATCTCACCATATGTGCCCAAACAGGAAGTGGTTTTCAACTTACTAGAGTTTAAATGGTGGTACTATTTTGATGGGAAACGATCATGCTTGTAAGACTGTCGGGTTAGGTACTATCTGAGTCAAGATGCATGATGGAACAATAATAACCTTGAAGGATGTGAGACACATCTTAGATTTGCGAAAGAACCTTATTTCTCTTGGGTTGTTAGAGAAAAATGGATGCAAAATAGTCTTGGAGAATGGAGTTTTAAAAGTTGTTCGTGGTTCCTTGGTAGTGATGAAGGGAATTCGTCACGGTAATCTTTATCCTCTTTTGGGGACAACTGTTACAGGTGAATTAGCAGTTGGAATATGTGGAAGTAAAGACCAAACATAATGCACCAGGATATGGCACATGTGCCTTGGGCATATGTCAGAAAAGGGTCTATCATTGCTTAGTGGACAAGGTTTGTTGAAGAACATGAAGAAGCCACAAATGGAATTCTGTGTGCGTTGTTTTATGGAAAAGCACACACGGTAAAGTTCTCTACAAGCAACCACAAAAGCAGAGGATTGTTAGACTATGTGCATACAGATGTTTGGGGTCCGGCTAAAATTGCTTCCAAGGGAGGTTCCAAGTATTATGTTACATTTGTTGATTATTATTCTAGATATGCTTGGATTTATTTTCTTAAGCATAAGAATGAAGTATTCGACATTTTCAAGAGGTAGAGAGCAATGGTTGAGAATAGAACAGGTCGAAAGCTAAAAACTATTCAGTCTGATAATGGTACCAAATACACAAAGGGAGATTTCAAGGAGTTTTGTGATCAGGAAGGCATTGTGAGACACTGGACAGTCAGAGACACACCACAATAGAATGGAGTCACAGAAAGACTGAATCGTACGCTACTTGAGAAGGCAAGGTGTATGCGCTCTAATTCTGGGCTAGGCAAAGAATGGTGGGCAGAATCGGTTGCTACAGCTTGTTATATAGTAAATCGATTCCCACATTCGTATTTAGTTGGAGACACACCTTATAAAGTGTGGTCAGGTGAACATGCAAATTACGAGAGGCTTAGAGTCTTTGGATGCACGACTTATTATCATGTTAAGGATAACAAGCTTGATGAAAGAGCCAAGAAAGCAATCTTTTCGGGTATCCAAAAAGGATTCATGGATATCGTCTTTGGAGCATAGAATATTCTAAATTCGTAATCAGCAGGGATGTGATGTTTGATGAAAAATCAATGGTAGAATTTTCGAAAGATATGTTGCCTAATGATGGTGATGTTGGAATGACTACAAATAATCAAGTGGTGGAGATAGAATCTAGAAACCAAAAAGGTTCTAGTCATGTTCAGGTGGGGCATCATAGTGTTACTCAAGATGAGGAGGAGGATGAGCTTGATCATGAGGAGATTCAACAAGAAAATGTACATTTACTACAACAACAACAGCAGGATTCTTTGGCATCCACTAGGCCAAAGAGGAATTATAAATTAGTTCAGAAGTTTGGGTCAGACAAACCTTTGAGATATTTTGGGAAGGTAAACTTGGTAGAATATGCACTCTCGGTGGAGGATGATGAGCCGGTCACCTTCAAATAAGCTATCAAAGACAAGGATAGTGAGATTTGGTTGGTTGCTATGGAAGAAGAGATGCAATCTCTTCATAAAAACAAGACATGGGAGGTAGTCCCATTGCCTGTAGAAAAGACTGCTATTGGTTGTAAGTGGGTATAAAAAAGGAAAGAGGATCCTTCCAAGCTAGATAAAGTAAGGTATAAGGCTAGGCTAGTGGCCAAGGGATTTGCATAGAAAGAAGGTGTTGATTACAATGAGATATTTTCTCCAGTGGTAAAACACACTTCTATTCGGGTACTGTTAAGTCTTGTAGCTCATGGAGATCTTGAGCTCGAACAACTTGATGTGAAGACAGCCTTCTTACATGGTGACTTGGATGAGGAAATCTATATGTATCAACCTGAGGGGTTTAAGGTTGAGGGTAAAGAGAATCTGGTATGTCACTTGAGGAAATCACTTTATGGATTGAAACAATCTCCTCGACAGTGGTACAAGCGATTTGATTCTTTTATGTTAAAACAAGGATTTTTCAGAAGTAATTACGATTGTTGTGTATACATTCGCAAACTTCGTGGAGGTGATTATATTTATCTTCTATTGTATGTGGACGACAAGCTTATTGCTTCTAAGAGCAAGGTGGACATAGATAGGTTAAAATTTCAACTCGGTGTAGAGTTTGAAACTAAAGACTTGGGCGCTGCAAAGAAAATCCTGGGTATGGAGATAAGAAGAGAAAGATCAAATTGAAAATTGTTCTTGATTCAAAAAGGCTACATTGAGCGGGTTATTGAAAGGTTTGGGATGAAAGATGCTAAGTCAGTGGTGACTACATTGGCTCCACATTTTAGGCTCTCTGGTAAAAAATCTCCCATTATAGCAGAAGATAAGGCATACATGGATAATGTACCTTATGCTAGTGCAGCTGGCAGTTTATGTACACTATGGTATGTACACATCCAGACATTTCACAAGCAGTCAGTGTTGTTAGTAGGTTTATGGTGAACCTAGGTAAAGCACCTTGGGAGGCAGTGAAATGGATTTTACGATACTTAAAAGGTACCATTGACAAAGGTTTATGCTTTGGTGGAGATACATGTCAAATAAGTGGCTTTGTTGACTCCGATTATGCTGGTGATTTAGATAGAAGAAGATCTACTACTGGTTATGTGTTTAAAATACATGGGGCTCCAGTTAGTTGGCGATCAATGTTACAAGCTACAATGGCTCTATCTACGCCAGAAGCCGAGTATATGGCTATGGCAGAAGGATTTATGGAAGAAATATGGTTGTGGGGACTTCTAGATGATTTAGGGTTAAAGCAGGATTGTGTGAATCTGAATTGTGATAGCCAAAGTGCTAATCACTTGGCCAAGAAACAGGTTCATCATGCTCGCACCAAGCATATAGATGTGAGGTATCATTTTGTACGGGATGTCATAGAGGAAGGTAGCATTTCTCTTATAAAGGTGCATACAAATGAGAACCCTGCAGACATGTTAACCAAAGTTGTCTCAGGAAGCAAGTTTTAGCATTGTTTGGAATTGCTAAGTATAGTCCCATGTTAGGCATTACATGGAGAAATAAATGGAACTACGATCGTTTTGATCCCGGTTAAGGGTATGTAGGCAGTCATTGTAAAAATGGTGCAACCGGATACGAATTACGCAATTTTCGTTCAATATTTTGAATGTCTTCAAATTATGAACGAGGTGGAGAATTGTAGAAATAAGTGTTATTGGTTGTGAGATTAATTCTCCCTAATTTGAGGGGAAGCATTAATCATAATAGTAAGAGGAATTGTAGGAGAGTAAACAATGTGCGTCATTGTTTTCTTAAAGAACACTCCTTATTTAGCATTCCTAATTTAGGGCTTACATTATTATATAATGCTTAGGTTGTAATGTTGTTTAACGATTTTTGAACACAATCCACATCAAGAAAGGTTAAGAAAAGTTTATTTTCTTACAATTATTATTTCCTTCATAGTGGTTATTTGTTGACTCCTAAAATATTATAATTCTTGTGAGTTTTTCGATCTCATATTATTTAGTAGAAGTCACCTTTCTGCTGCTAGAGCTCTAACAGTGGATGATCTTGGTGGTGGTGGCTGCGGTAAGGTTGGTGGTCACTTGGCGACCATAGCGACTTTAGTTGTTGGTAAACTTAATCCCATATTCAATTGCTTGCTTCTCTAATCCAATCTCATAGTTTGACCATAATCCTCTCAATTGTTTGATTCTTTAATTTAATCTCCACTACCCAATTTAATTGATGAATTTAATCCCGTTTCTAGTTTGATTTTTTTATGTATTTTAGGAAAGGTTAAAGGAGGAAAAAGAAAATGATGGAGGGAAGGAGAGAGAAAATGAGGGGGTGGTGGTGGCGGCAGCGAGACGTAGGAAGGTTGTGGATAGGTTGGTTAAGGGTGCGGTTAAATATAAATGGTTGAGTTAAAGTCAAAGGTAAAAGAAAAATACCAAGAACATTTTGAAAATAAGTCATCAGATTCCTGTGAAGTGGTTGTATCGATGTAGACTTTTATAATTTTAAGGTTATAGTTTGCAAAAAGTAAAATTTGAGTCTGCAATTTTTTAAAACAAATAAACTTAAAGATTGTTGTTCACAAATTATTTTACACTATATCAACAAAATATACAAACAACACATTTAAGCTAGAAAGTAATCCAATTTTTGACAAAGCAACACTTTCTAGCTACACATTTAGTGAGTCATATAACACCAATTGTACAAAGTAACATATTTTATATAAAAAGTAACATTTTTCCTAGTTTGTGTATGTTTAATAAAATGTACTCTTGTAAATTAGCTAAAATCATCAACAATTATGATGAGCATTCTACATTTAAGTCTAGTTACATGCTTACATGGATCATAAATCTCCACATGTAAAAGTTGCATAGTTGTTGATGAATGAATGTAACTAAAAGAAAAGGGAAACTTAGTTTGCCTAGTCGTAGGAAAAAAGGACAATTTAATTTATTTATTGCAGTTTCATTAAGCAAAGAAAACAAAAGACCAAGCCGCTTAAAGGGTATGCACCCTAGCCTTAAGTGCCATAATTTGGCTTCATGCAACATATACATATAAACTTTGCCATCATTCATAAAAAAAAAGCAACTGACTCATGTCCATCTTGATAATGACTGGCAGTAATAGAAACTTTTTACAATCAACAATATCTCTATCCTGGATGAATACAAGATCAAAAAAATACAAGCCCTTTAAACTTTTACCAAGAAGTCATTGCTTCATTTGCAAAAGATCTTGAGTAAACAAATTCATGTGTGAAAACAACATTTTTTTGGAACCAAAATAAGATTTTAGTGAAAATTAGGAACATACAACACATTTTATAATAGTAGTTTTCATTTATAACAACAGTGCCAATCAAACTCACATAAACTCTTGTTTCATCTAGTAAGGTGATAAATGTTTTTTACTTTGAACATTTTAATATTGAGTAAAAATTTATATATGAGAACATTTAGTGAGTGGCTCCTGTGTCAATGATCCAAGAACCAAAGGATTGATGGAGGTTCAACTTGATTTAGTTTTTCATAAACTTTCATAAGTGTTAAGTGTTCTACGTGAATAATTTATTTTGGTTAATTTGGTGTTAGCATTGCAAGAACACCCAAAAAGGAATCGAAATACTACTTTACATTTCTAATATGCACAACATAATGAAGTTGTTCTTTGATAGTGAACACTCATGTAGAAGAAGAGGTGACATATCTATCAACAAGTTCCATCTATATTTCCCCAGCACTTTGTCTATAATTGACTTAGAATGCTCCAAAGAACCAATCAACAACCCAATAATCAGTTTATTCACCCTAACCTAAGCTTGGTAATTATGGAGTTTTTGCCTCTAGTTTCTTCAAGATCCCATCAATATAGCCAATTTTGTTTATACTAGACAGGTCATTGTAAATGTTCTTTTTTATAGTCTGAAAACCCAACACCATCAAAGGTAATAACAATCAATTTTTGTATTCCTTTAGATGGGTGAAGGTGATAGACGTTGTAGGAATTTGTAGAAGGATTAATGGCGGCAATAGGAGTGTTGTGTTCATTAGACTTTTCCATTGCTGGTAGATTATTTTTTTTATGATGGTGTTAATTAGGAGTCATTAGCCAAAAAGTGTTAGGAGAAACACACTTCATAAAAGTGAAAGAAACATAGAAAAATCCGTCGTTAGGTGATAGGCTCTGATACTATAAAAAGATCAAACTTAGGTCTAATTATATGAAACATATCAAATAAAGGATCTTTGTAATAATAGAAATCAGACTAAATCTAGTGCAAGTAATTATTAAAAACACAAAGATAGAAAGAAACAAATGAAAATCTCTAGTTTTATTAATTATGTAGACTATACAACAATAAAGAAAATCTATGTATAGGGAGAAATAACCATTTATAGAAATATATGCAATGATAATAACAAAAAAGTTGTTAAAAACATTATAACAAGTTAATAACATAAACAAATGAGTTGGCAATCAGTTTCATTGCTTATACTCGCAATCAGTGGTATTGTTGATCTTTTTAATATGACTTTTCCTTCAAACTCTTAATAATCTCCATCAACAAATTCATCTTCCTCTAAAATCACCAACAATGAAAACTGAAATAGTCGCCTCTCCCTTCAAAGTTAAGCCTTGAAATCTAGGAAAACATAGTATCCAAAATAATTTTTGCTTCACCTTACTCGATCAGAATTGTATCCCAACATAAAACATGCCAGCGTCTTTGTGAAATCGGTAAATAATAAATTAGCGAAAGTTTTAAAGTTTACAACTTGAAAACCTATTGGTCTCATCAAAATCAAATAATGTCCAAAATAAAAGTATACTTGCTTAGAAAATATAGTAAAGTTCAAACGACAAAAATAACATAGGTTCATGTGCGATAGTCAGCGCAGTTACAAGTTCTAACATTTGAGTCCTCACACACTAGCCCATCTGCAAGTTAATATGCTAATCGTCGAATGAAAATATCATAGCAAGTTCTAAAGACACAAACCAGTACACGTCAGAGATTCATACAATACATTATATAGGTTACATAAAAGTAATGAGTTCGTCCTAGCATGCAAAGGCTCTAATATTTTATTGTCACGTTTGGCTTCTCAAATCCCAACTCATGTCACTGCTTGTCCATTTCGGATTGCTAGAGTAATATCAAAATTTGGAGGAATAAACATGGGAGAGCTAATCTCAAGGCAACCTTCGACCTAAAACGTTCTCCGACTAGTACGGGTCATCAAAGGAAAAGTATGCATACTCCCATGGTGACCTTAATGATCCAAAACTGCTATGAAAACAATAATAATAATATTCCAATTTCAATATAATAACCCCATACGGGTAACCAACACAACCGTCCTCAAATTTCCAAGTTAAACTTATTTCAAATTATTTTTGGTGTCTAAGCCTTACGTAATATATAACATCTCATTATAGATTGAATACCACATTACTTTTCACAACAAATTACAAAAGTATGGTCTAAGCGTGTACCTTGGTTGTAACAGGTTCAAATTTTTTAATCTTAATCTTCCGATTAATTATTCCGAAATTTCTTTTCGAATTCCTAATCCTTTGGTTATCTAATTCAAATAACCTTTAATTCCTAAACCTTATTCCGATTTTTGTAATTTCTTTCAAATATTAAACTTAAAAATATATAAAAAAATATATGTATATATATATTCTTAAATTTCTTTATAAGCACTAAAATATCATTTTATTATTTTATACTACGAAAAGTAAAATTTTAATATTATATTTGCGGTTTTATTAAAACGTTACGTTTCAATTTCATTTCCCTAAACTAACTTCACTACTTATCATTTTAACCTTACAACTTTGATTTAATTATTTTATACCTAAAAATTAACTATATTTTTCTTATTAACTTTAAGTATAGTTTTAACTAAAATTTTATAAGTAAACTATCATATTTTCATAATCAAACCTTAATCATACTTTCCCATTAATCTAAAACATTAAAATTTGATGAACCAAAATCTTTTCTACATCAATCCATAATGTTCATCACTTACACAAGCTATCACCATTTCCTTACACAAGTTAACCTTCTTCTACACTCCCAACTCTTACACATCCACTTACACACTCCAACTCTTACGCATTCACTTACACACTCTAAATCACTTACACAAGTTAACCTTCTTTTTCATACAATCTTATGAACTAAAAAGTTGCCCAAAATCCATTATAAATACCCCTCCTTAGCCATGAGATCACTTGCACCCCCATCATCAAATCTTTCTACCATTCTTTCATATATCTTCACTTCATTAACATTTTACTAACTTTATACCCTTTTTATTTGTTGAAGAATCAAATGAAGATGGAGCTTGATCTTATCACTTCTTAAGCCAATAATCATCAACTTTTAAAAAGTGAAGTATTATCTTTTGGAGCTTGGATATCATTTTTTCTTTTGGGTAATTGAAGATCTACTTCTTTGAAGCTTGGAACCTTGAAGATTTTCTCTTTTGGAGCTTATTTCTTTAAGTTCTTATTTTCTTATTATTATTCTCTTACTTGGTTTAGCACCACCTTTGGAGAAAAATGGTACACATTTTCTTAACTCTCTCGTTATGTGATATTTATTTATGGTTACTCGATAATATAAAAGCATGATCAACATGATTTTATTTTAGTCATTTAAACTTTACATGGTAATATTAAAGTCATATCCAGTTTAGTGATATTTTCGTCAAAACAATAATACTTTTGGGACATTCGAAAAAAAAGTCATATATATGAAAATTTTTGATTAATATGATAATATAAATATATATGAATTTTACTAGTTAAATAAACTTATGTGTTTAAAATGATTCCATATCATCTTGGTGTTTTGATAAATTTTTAATCGGTTTATTGGTAAAATAGTCAAACAAATTTGTCAAAATGCTTAGCGTTGTTTTTCTCGAAAACTCATTTCATTTAGATTTTGGACCTTTAATAACTTGTCGGATTATGTTTTTTTATAGTGATCCGTTTTACTATTTTACTGATTATTTGATAAAATACGTTATTAATATTACTCTTGACTTTTATGATTATTTATGACATAATAATGACTTAGTTTATCCTCAGGAATCTTAGTATAGCTACGAAAATTTTTTATTTAATTAATATTAATTTATTAGATACTAGTAATTTGTTTCTATTAAAAGGGTAGAATTGTCTAAATTTTTACTAGTGCGAGTTTGACTTATAAGAATGTAAACTATTTCGGTTTAGAGTCTTATTTGATATCGCATGATATTGATTGTATGACTCTGATAGTAAGGCAACGTCGAATCATGGATCGGCATGTAAAATCCCGGTGTCAGTGTTAGCCGGCACGTAAAAATGCGGTGTCAGACAGGGGGTCCGAGAAAAACCCATCTTGTGAAGTCTCGAGCATAACAGTATTGAGAGGAGTGACGACTCCCACCACAGTTAGGGTTTAGGACTACGGCCCTCACCTAACCAGACCCTTACATATATCAGTTGTCATTATTGTTGTGATCTTGTGATGTGCTATGATGGTAAAGTTATGAGGCTTAATTGAATTTGATTAAATAAGCATTAAGGTTACCAAGTATTTAGTAGCAATAATGAACTTCTGCAAGTATTGAGAATATAACTTAATGGCTTAATAAAGGTCAATAATGAGTAATAACCTTCTATATTGTGCTTGATGATTATTTTGTAAGCATGATTTAACTATCGCATCATAAGCTTGTTGAGAAAATTGTACTCGGCTTTATCGCTGACCGATATAATCGGTTGTCATCCGTATTATGGATGACAGTATTTTGCAGGAAAATTTAGCTCAGGTTTCGATCCAGGCTGCAACTTTAATTATTCAATCGAGGACTTAGCTTCAATGATTTTACTTGATGACTATATTGTACTTATGTTTTTTTATCGTATTTAAGTAAACCTTATTTTATATTTTCTCAGTTGTAAGATATTTTTTTTACTTATGTTTTGAACGATTTTAGTTTAAATGGTTTTTAGCAGTTCGACGTTTTACACTTCCGCATTATTTATCCTAAGTATAATTATTAATGTTAATTATGTATCGAGAGTGCCGCTTCTGCTACATTGGTAGCACGATAAATCAATTCAAAGCACTTCACGAATAGAAATCTCAACCTCTTATGAACCGAGCTTCTAACACAAATACACATATAAAAATCACGTATTAGTACATGTTTACACATTCCATCCACTTTATACCATCAAGTCATCAATATACTTCATAATTTTAAATGATTAAATCCTAATCTCGATAATTTCCTAACTTTCAAAATTGATCAGAAATTTTATAGGTCTTTTCAGATAATTTAGAAAATTCAAATAGAAAATCCAACTTCACCACTGCGTTTGTAAGGCATCAATTACATTGGATAACAAATTTCATAATTTTTAACACCCACTTACTATTTTTAATTAATTTTAGCGTTTAAACGACTTTCAATGCAATTGGTGAGCGAAACGACAAACAAAACGTATTATAAGTATGAATTTATTGGGTAGTAGGTATGAAAAGTCTCACCCGCAATGGATAGTGGCCGAGTAGGTGGAGGGTGTAAGGTTTTACTCGCCTCATGTTCACCCGCCTTACTCCATATCCCTTCCGTCGCCTCATACTTACTCTCGCCTCATATTTGTAATGTATCACTTTATATTAATCTTATATGTTTTTATTAAGGACTATTAACAAAAAATTAAGGATTTTTATCTTATTACATCGATTTAAATTAAATTAGATATACAACTAAATTTGTAAGGAATTACGATTGTATGGATAACATATAAGGCAAAGATGGAGTGAATGTGATGTGTGTATCTAGGTGGCCATAAATGGTAGAGATGAGTTTGAACGCATACCAAAATAGGTGGATGTATGTATGAAAATTTTATCTGTCATGAGTAAGGGATAGGTGGTGAGTATGAAAATTTAGATGAATGTGTGTATGGGAATTGACATATCAAACCCGCCCCACTTTACCATCCTTAATGACCATAACTCATAAATATTAAGTTAGACCTAAACTATAAGATTATTTTAATAAATAATTCTTAAAAAGGTTAATATATTATTCAGGTTAATCATAAAAATACCAATGAAAAAGAATGGTCCACCTGTTATCATATACAATATACACAATAAAAGATTGTAAATTTTTATATTGCATTCTCATAGTGATTTATCATATGAAACATAACTAATGGTTGAACTTAATTACATGTCGTATAATAATTTGGAGTAGTATATCACCGCAAGATATGTTCTTCTAAATAATTTTTACCAAGCTAACATCAATTTATTTCTTAGTATATGAGTAGTATATCACAATTAGATATGTCTTTTTTTAAAATTTTCTTAGAATATATTATTTTTAAATTTAAAAGCTGCATAAGACTTGCAACTAAAGTTTCTTAGAATATATATTTGCTTCTTTATGTTGACGTGTTTGGTAATTAATAAAGTTTATTCATCAAAATTTTAATTTATAAAATATTTCATCAAAACAAAAGATACATGGTAATAAAAAATTATTTTGACATGAAAAAAAATCATTATGATAAAGTTGTTGGATTATTACGCAGATTTGTCTTAGAAATATGAGAATTTTAATTAATACTTATGTAACAATCTAATTTTTTCATTAAAAGCATAAAATGTATCTATTTTATGAGAAATATTATATTTTATATTAACAACATATAATTACATTTTTATTTGAAATTTATATTATATATATTTTTATATTAATAAGTTTGTGAATTGCACGAGTTCCATACTAATATATAAATACTATAAGTTAAGCCTATACAGTTCAAAACCCAATTAAAACAATTTTATTTTGATCAATTCTCCCTAATTAAAATTGCAAACATTCTTGAGAACTTCGAAGCGAAATTTCCAGATGACCAATGGAATGAAAAGCTTGAACCCTAAGGGGTGTTTAGTACGAGGGAATAAAAATTTGAAAATTAAATTGAAATTGAAATTGAAATTGGAAATTAATTGTTGCAAATTGTTAAAATATAATCTAATTTCTTGTTTGAAATATGTGAGAATGAGAATGGAAATAAATTTAATATTATTATTTTACCTTTTATAAATAAAATAACATATGTAGATTTTTTTTATAAAATACGAATACATTAGTCTTTTTGTTTTCATTTTAATTTCTACCCCCAATTACCAACCCCTAAAATTACATTCTCAATTTCATCTTCAATTCCCAATCACACCCTCCTATCCCACATACCAAACACCCTATAAAACTTCACTCAACACAAAAAAGGAGAATTAGCTCAGTAGTTGGTATCAATGGAGTCTATTACATATTCTCTCTCAACTCAGGATTACCTTCTTCTCTTCTTCTTAAGACCCTTTTCTGCCTTTCTTTTCATCCTTTTCATCCTCTTTTTAGGTTATTTATATTCCTTTTTGACTTTGATTATGCATAATTTTTATTCAAATTAATCATATGGGAAACTTTATCACCAAAATTTGACCTTTTCCGTTGATGGTTAATTTTCAGGTTGGTGGTTAGCGTGGAATACGGTGTTAGTTCATGTTCCTTTGGTGCAAGAAATCTTTGGATTGCGTAAGAAATCTGCTAAAGGCGGACCTCCACCTAAGCGTTTCTTCTCTAATTACTATCACTCTCTTAATCGGGTTCCTCCTTCTTGATGATTTTTATACATCTTTCATTAATGTAAATTTCCCAGCTAATTTCTGCTTTGTTTGCTCTATGAATTCTTTTTTTTTTTGGCTGATTTATGAGCTTAATTTTATTGACAATTGGAGTGAATAGACTCACAAATTATTCAATAACTTCTACGTTTTCATGGTATATTTGAACTAAATTAATGTATAGAGAAACATTACATGATTTCTAGCTTGGTTCAGATCAATATTTTCATGTGTGAGCCATTGAGAAGAGCTTGATTGAAGAATTGGTTTTATCATTGTAATTCCATGTTCTTCCCAACTTACGGGAACCAAAATTTGAAACGTATTGATTGAGTATATAACATATACTAGGACTTTATTTTATTAGCTTAAACTTTTAAATGAGTTGGTTTCTTGACCTAGTATTAGAAGACAACATGATGGAAGGTTGTGTGTTTGAATCTCATCAACTCCTCATCTAAATTAGGATAATTTACACCTGATCCAAGTTCAGGTCAAGAATACACCTTGAATCACGAAGAACCTCCCTTGTAGTTAACCGTGTCCAACATGGATAGTTGTTTGGGGGAGAACAAACATGTCTATTGGCTCTTCCCTGTGGACACGAACACCTTGGCGTCTGCTAGGAATTAAAGGACTCAAAATGATAACGGAAATGTATTACTAATATCACACGAATGCTCAGCAATACAATGGAAACCTTCTTTCGAGAGGAAGGTGCTCTCCCAATAACAATTAGTTACTTAATTTTCTGCCTGCATTTACCTTCTCCCCCATCCTCTATTTAATAGCCAGATTCGTAACAAACTATCTTAAGTATACCTTCAACAAAGCAGCCAGGATAACAAACTAATAACAACTTTTCTCTAGATTTACTTTATTACCCTCTACCCCACAACTGAAAACAACCTCCCAGCTCAGCGATCGTTTGGCAGCTTCAGCCTTCTTCTGGTAACTTCTTCTTGGGCCTTCTAGCATAGGTGAAGCGAATATCAGTTTTGGGCTGGTTCCTTGCAATACCTCCCGCCCAAAGTTTTGTCCTCAAGGTGGAAGCTAGGGATTTTGATATTGACTTCCTCAAAATATTCCCAAGTAGCTTCAAAGTCTTGCAAGCCCTTCCAGTGAATCAATACTTCCATGTTGGCCTGAGAATGGCGCACCCCAAGCACTGCCCAAGGTTCCACTTCTAACACCAAATCAGCAGACAATTGGACAGGAAGACTGGTAGGTTTATGCCCTGCCCCTAAGGCCTTCTTGAGCTGAGAAATATGAAAAACGGGGTGAATTTTTGACTCTGGGGGAAGTTGCAACTTATAGGCAACCTTTCCAATCCGCTCTATCACAGGATAAGGTCCGTAGAAACGAGGGTAAAGCTTCTCATTGGCACGCTTCACTAAGGACTGCTGTCAATACGGTTGTAGCTTCAAGTAAACCAGATCCCCTTCCTGAAAATGGCCCTCACATCTCCCCTTATTCTCATGATGCTGCATGTATACTTGGGCTTGTACCAAATGAAACTTCAAATCATCCAAAATTGCATCGCGATCTTGCAATTGTGTTTCCACAGAAGACACAGCTGTGCGGCCAGCAGAGAATCGAATCAAATGAGGGGGATCTCTGCCATATAAGGCCTTGAAAGGAGTGTAATTGGTGGCGGTATAGAAAGAAGTATTATACCAGTATTCAGCCCGGGGTAACCAACGAGCCCATATGTGTGGTTTACCATTCACAAAGCGTCTCAAATAAGATTCCACTCCCTTATTGACAACTTCAGTTTGGCCATCTGTTTGGGGGTGGTAAGCCGTGCTACGCAGGAGTTGAGTGCCTTGTAGTTTGAATAACTCCGACCAAAAAATGCTCAGATTAACCTTGTCCCGATCTGAGACAATGGAACTGGGTACTCCATGTAATCTCACTACCTCAGATATGAATTTTTGCGCCACGCCTTGAGCAGTGAAAGGATGTTTGAGTGGAATGAAGTGCCCATACTTGGTTAGTCTATCCACTACCACGAATATAGTATCCCACCCTAAAGACTTTGGTAGTTTTTCAATAAAGTCCATAGAGATGTCCTCCCAAACCCTCTCGGGAATTGGTAATGGTTGGAGGAGTTCCAAAGGAGATAAGGTGGACAACTTGTTTTGTTGACAGACGTGACAGTGTTGCACATACCAGGTCACGTCCTTTCTCATTCTGAACCAAAACCATTCCTCGGCCAAACGCTGGTAAGTCTTGAGGTCCCCAGCGTGCCCTCCCACCAAGGAGTCATGGTACTCTTTGAGCAGCTTAGAGGTGAGCTCACAGTGTTTTGGGATCACTATCCTCCCCTTATATTTCAAAACACCATTTTCCAGAGAAAACCACTTGGGTGTCCCTTCTCCCTTTTGAAACTGGGACACTAATCGTTGCAACGTGGCATCCTTTGCGATGAAAGCCTGGACATAATCCCATCGTAACCCACACGAAACTACCAGAGTACTACATGTAAACTCAGGGCTGTGTTGGCGTGATAGAGCATCGGCCACTTTGTTTGTAGGACCCGGCTTGTGAATTGCAAAGGTATACCCCAGTAGCTTACTAACCAATCCTTGGTATGTTTGACCCATCTCTTTCTGTTCCAAGAGGAACTTAAGGCTCCAATGATTTGTGCGTACAACGAAGTGACGATCCATCAAATAGTGCCTCCATTTCTCCACCGCAAAGACAATGGTCATTAGCTCTTTTTCGTATATGGGTTTACCCCTATTTCGAATGCCCAAAATCTTGCTGTAGTATGCAATGGGATGCTCAGCTTGTAGTAAGACATCCCCTAAACCATGCCCAGAAGCATCTGTTTCAACCACAAAGGAAAGAGAAAAATCAGGTGCTGCCAAAATAGCAGCGTTTATCATGGCCGTTTTCAAGGTATTAAAGGCTGAAGTGGCGACATCCATCCGAAATTCAATTTGTGTAGTTGATGAGTCAAGGGAAAAGCAATCTGAGCATAGGCCTTGATAAACTTGCGATAGTATCCTGTTAAGCCAAAGAATCCCCGGAGCTGCTTCAAGTTAGTAGGGGGAGGCCAATCCAACATAGCCTGTATCTTGGAAGAGTCAACTTCCACTCCTGCTGCTGAAATAACATGACCAAGATAGGCCACCCTCTCCTTCCCCACTTCACATTTTTTGAAATTGGCAAAGAGCTGGTGGTTTGATAGAACCTGCAGAACTTGGTGTAAATGCCTCTTGTGTGTCTCAATGCAAGGACTATATACCAGTATATCATCAAAGAACACGAGTATGAATTTACGCAGGAAAGGCTTGAATACTTCGTTCATAAGGGATTGAAATGTAGCCGGAGCGTTGGTTAGCCCAAAGGGCATTACCAGGAACTCGTAATGACCCTCATGGGTACGGAAGTCTGTCTTATGAATATCCTCAGACTTCACTCGAATCTGATGGTAACCAGATTTTAAATCCAGTTTGGTGAAAATTGCCGAGCCACCCAATTCATCAAGTAGCTCATCAATGACGGGTATGGGAAATTTATCTGAAATTGTTTCTTTGTTTAGGGTTTAGGGCCCTGTAATCTACACAAAAACGCCATGACCCATCCTTCTTTTTCACCAATAAAACTGGGCTAGAGTAAGCACTGGTTGAAGGTTGAATCACCCCTGCTCTGAGCATATCCGCAACCAGCTTCTCAATCTCATCCTTCTGAGTTTGTGGGTATCTATAGGGTCTGACGCTGACTGGATTAGCCCCACTTCGCAGTACTATGACGTGTTCAATACGTCGTTGTGGAGGTAATCCCTCAGGGAGGTGAAACACATGCTGAAATTCTCGTATCAGCGATATATAATCTTTGGGAATGGTTGGCTCAGCTTCCCCTTCTCCCTCCAACTGATTCAATTCCAGTAGGTATCCCTGCCCCTCCTTCTGCAAGGTTTTGATCATGGCTTTAAGAGAAATTCCCGTTCGACCCAAATGAGGGTCACCCTTTAGAGTGACCGTTATACCATCCAACTGAAATTTCAATGTCTGTGTTTTCTAGTTGGTTGAAATGGTACCCAATTTCTCCAGCCATTGAATGCCCAGGATTACATCCGAGCTGCCTAAAGGAAGAATCAGAAAATCTTCGACGATCATGACCCCCCTTGGAGGTCTAGCACGACACCTTTACACACCCCTTCCCCTTGTACCGTCTCACCGGTACCCAAGGTTAGCCCGAAACTCTTGGATTCGGTTGGTTTAAGACCAAGCTTCTGGGCCGCGACCTTGGAGACGAAATTATGGGTTGCTCCTGGGTCAATCATCACCACCACGGAGTTCTCATTCATTATACCGGCCAGGCGCATTGTTTTGGGACTAGTTAGTCCCAGTACGGAGCTCAGGGAGACTTCTGGGGTCAGGTTTGGGTTTAGGTGGGTTGTGTTGGTTTCGCCCGGACTTATCTCCGCCACAGCAAACTCACCAACTTCCGTCGCGTCCTTCTCCTCCTCTTCTTCTGTGAGTAGGACGCTCAACCCACGGCGCTGACATCTGTGATTAACCGACCACTTCTCATCACAACGGAAACATAACCCTTGCTCCCTCTTCTGCTGAAGTTCTTTCTCCGAGAGCCGCCTCATCTCACAGGAATTTTTGTAAGTGTTAACAGTGTTTCGATTCGTGAAAGGTTGGTGGGTGATGGGGTTGTGGGTCTGGGTTGTGTTTGAAGGGGGATTGTTTTGGGTAGTGGGATTTGGGTAAGAGCGTGGGTTTGGGTAAGGGGTACGCCACGTAGGCAAATTAAAAAATTGTTTGGGCCTTGGGCCTAATTTCCATTTTCCCTCAATTCTCATGGACAGCTCCATAGCCTGGTCCAACGTAACCGGTTCTAAGATTCGAACCTCAATCCGGATCTCCTCCTTCAATCCCTTAATATATTGCCATTTCGCTATTTCTTTGGGCCTTCTATCGGGGCTAAAAGCTCAATGAAGCGACGTTGGTATTCCGCCACCGTTCCGATCTGTTCATGAGCGAGCCATTGCTCGTGCAACGTGCCGGTGGCGGTAGATCTGAAACGCCGGAGTATTAGTTTCTTCAGCGCATCCCACGAAAGTACCGAGTGGCGCCGGCGTTCCCATTGGTACCAAAGCAAGGCATCTCCTTTCAGCGCAACAATGGCGGCCTCCAGTTGATCTTCTTCCCCTAACCGGTAAAAATGAAAGAACCGCTCAGCTCTGAGAATCCAGCCATCCGGGTTTGTACCGTCAAACAGAGGTAGGTTGAGTTTTCGTAGTTTCCAATTCGATCGCCCCCCTTGGTAGCCACCTTCTCCATTTCCCGGCTGACGTTGAGATGAAAATGGGTTATCCTATGTAGAGGGAGAACCGTTTATCAATGAAGAACGAAGGTCTGACAAGATTTTCTCCTGGCCAGCAGCCAGCTGGTTATTGAGGTCAGACTTGAACGATGCTAACGCCGTGGTTATCTCCTGAGCCACGCGCGCCAGCAATCCAGCCACCTCCTGTTCCAACAAATCCAGCCGTTGTCCGTGATTTAATCGGGCCATCTATTTCTCCGGTATGGAACGTTTCTGCTCTGATACCAATTTGCTAGGAATTAAAGGACTCAGTGATAACGGAACTGTAGGATTGATTTTAAAGGAAATGTATTACTAATATCACACGAATGCTCAGCAATACAATGGAAACCTTCTTTCGAGAGGAAGGTGCTCTCCTAATAACAACTAGTTACTTAATTTTCTGCCTGCATTTCCCTTCTCCCCCATCCTCTATTTAATAGCCAGATTTGTAACAAACTGTCTTAAGTATACCTTCAACAAGGCAGCCAGGATAACAAACTAATAACTTTTCTCTAGATTTACTTTATTACCCTCTACCCCACAACTGAAAACAGCCTCCCAGCTCAACGATCGTTTGGCAGCTTCAGCCTTCTTCTGGTAACTTCTTCTTGGGCCTCCTAGCATAGGTGAAGCGAACATCAGTTTTGGGCTGGTTCCTTGCAGCTTCACTCACCAAGAGGCCTCTTCCTCACACTCTCAATCAAGTTCACACCCTTGATCTTCGTGAATCGTTGTGCCCTTTCTCTTCTTCACTCACAAAGAACTGGAACATGTTGAGAGATGCAATTGAATTTCCCTTGAAAGATTCACTTTATGAATTTCTTTTTCTAAAAATCAAAAGTTGGTTTACACAATGACATGATAGGCCTATATATAGCCTTACATAGCATCTACCAACGACTTTCTAGCCTAACTAATTGTTTTCTCATTCACAACAAACAAAACAACTTAAGTGCTGACTTTTGTTTATCCTAAAAGATTTAAGTTACACAGCTGTCTAATTGATTTTTCAGTTAGTTCGTGCCATCATCCTTAGTCTTCTTTGTATGTGATGGCTAGTAGTGTCCTTGACCCTGCAAGGTTTGGACCATTTGCTCCAGTGGCTAAGGAATCATTCAGTCCTTGTTCACTGTTGTTGTTGTTGTTGTTGCTGTTGTTGTTGTTGTTGTTGTCTGCAACTATTGTGTTCTTTCTAGAAGATTTGGTCTCCTCTTGAGCCTTTATTCTTATCTTCTAGCTTGGTTAGATTTTCAAGATCTTCATCAGAGTGTGCACTGCTTCTTGTGTTTTCTATCCTTGTGAGCAAGGAGTCTTTATCTTGCTCCTCTTCATGTTCTAATCCAACTGACTTGGATCAACACCATGTATGTAGAAAGCATGTGCTACATCCACACTTCTAGCTCAAGGAGTTCTTGTGGTAGGGGGAGCATGATAAAGTATATAACTGCAATGAACCGATATTTGGGCTTATGTAGGGGTAATTCAGGTAATTGTCATATAGGGAAGACTTGGGGAATAAGTTAGTATTAAGAGATAGTTTTGTTATAAATAAGGGGGATTAGGGAGTTATTAAAATTCATGAAAATTGTTGAACATTTGGTAGGTAGATTTATACTTAATTGGGAGATCTCAAGCTTCTCTAATTGCTGGAACTATCTTTTCTTTTATCCCTTTTAGGGTTGTAATCCTTCTTTAATCTTCAATATTATATATCATTTTCTATATGTCTCTTTTATCATTTTATTTCTGTTTTACTGGACCAATTGGATTAAACAGTAAAATAGAAATAAAATGATAAAAGAGACAAACAGAAAACGATATTATAATATTGAAGATTAAAGAATGATTACAACCCTAAAATTGATAAAACAAAAGATAGTTCAAGCAATTAGAGAAGCTTGAGATCTCCCAATTCAGTATAAACCCACTCACCAAATGTTTAACAATTTTCGCGATGTCTAATAATTCTCTAATTTCCTATATTTATTATAAAACTATCTCCTAATACTAACTTATTCCCCAATTCTTTCCTATATGAAAATTACCTAAATTACCAAATATCAGTTCATTCAATACTAACCGCCTAAAGTTCCACCTTGCCCCCAAGGTGAATAAAAATTAGCTTAACTTTCCACCGTAAAAATTCCCCAATTTACACAATATCTAGAGCTTAAAATGACTTAGTCCACTTTTAAAGTGAAATTAAGAACTCCATCAGAAACCTATCTCCTTCCAGCCACTTGACATCATTACTGATATCATCATTGGCGTTAAAAACAAACCATAATTTCTCATCTTCCTCCTTGTTTACCCATTCTCTGTCCTTGAAACCCAAGAACCCTCAATGTGCAAAGCATCTGCAATGAACTGCTCCATAACAATATCCTCCCACGCCGGCAATCCCAGCTTTCCTCATCGCCTTTTGCCGGTGACCGGCCACTTTCGACATCCTTCCTCCCAATTTCTGCGACATTTTTTTAGGCCCAATCGCTACCTCCCTTCTCCTTTCCCACCAAATTCTTCCATCTCTGACTTCGTTCTCACGCCGCCGGCGTCATTCACCCCGTCCATTTCTGCCTTGCTTCTCCTTACCGTAAACCAGTTGAATTTTCCGGCAACAGTTTTCACCAACCAGGTACCATCACGGCTGCCACACCCTCTATTTTTCTCCTCTTTTCTCCGCTGTGTCTCGCAGTAATTTACGGCCGCTGCCGCTGTCTTCCAAGCTCCTCTGTTGCCTCCATCTTTTCTGGCCATTACCAGTGTTTTCGCAACTGTTTTCTTTTTTTCTCCTCTTCTTTTTCTTGCGGATGGGGGGTATTCTCTTCCTCCACCCAAGCCGCCGACAACCTGATCCTCCACCACTTCCACCCACACATATAGCCATGTTTATTATTTTTTTCACGCCGTCGTAGGTGCCCTAGAAGCCACTCTTTTGCAAGCCTGCCTTTGCTAAAGCTCCCATTCCCTTCTCCACATGCTGCAATTGATTTCACACACGCCTCCCCATGCTCTTGTACCCGTGGTTTTCCTTTCTTAGCTTCTTTTTCGAACCATCAGTCTCTTTTAAATTATCTTTTCCTTTTTGTTGTTTTTCTCTACCGTTCTTCTTTTTCTTGTTCTTTCTTTGTTCTTAAGTTTCTCTCCAAGTTTTGTGAGTTGAGCCTCACATTTTTCCAGCTCTCCAACCTTATCTCTCAGATCTTGAACATTTAGATCCTTTCCACTTTCTTCATTTTCTGTCTCTTCATGGTATAAAAATGCAACTAATTCATCCTCCCAACCTCTATAAAGGATGAGAAATGAACATCCAGTTTCTTTACACTTGTGACCAGAAAATCCCATTTCACCCACTTGTTCATCACAGCATTCACAACATCCTTTTCTCCATTTTTCATTAATTTCATCCATAGAAGTTAATCTAAATGACGAGGTTATGTTACTTATTACAGCCATTTGAAGTTACTCTAGTGGTGGAATTTCAAGTTCTAATCCCTCCAAAAATGCATCCAAATGTTTTACCTTTTGACTATCATCAAAAAATTCGAGTTTTCCGACATCGTCATGATCACCAGCGAACCTACAGTCATCGAAATTGTACCGCTCTGACACCATGTTTGTTATGAACTAACCAATTGGATTAAACTGTAAAATAGAAATAAAATGAAAAACGAGATAAATAGAAAATGATATTTAATATTGAAGATTAAAGAAGGATTACAACCCGGAAAGCGATAAAATAAAAGATAATTCAAGCAATTAGAGAACTTGAGATCTCCCAATTGAGTATAAACCCTCTCACTAAATGTTTTAACAATTTTCAAGATGTCTAATACCTCCCTAACCCCCTATTTATAATAAAACTACCTCTTAATACTAATTTATTCCCTAAGTCTTCTTTATATAAATTACCTAAATTACCCCTACATAAGCCCAAATATCAGTTCATTGCAATAACATATCTTGGGCTTCAAATATGAGCTTAAGCTTTTGGAACCTCGAATCTTTGGGTTTTACTATGAAATTCACGAAGCATTTTACCTTGTCTGGTTTAGGAAGCTTCAACGGAGTGGACCTTAGGGTCGGATTTTGGAAACTTTTATGTTGTTAGGTAGGGTAATGATTTTACCATTAATTAATTGTGGAAATAAGTTTGAGTGTTGTGGTCCTGGAGTTAAGTATGGAAATTTATGTATGTTCAAACTCTAAAAGATAAGTAATCTAAGAAGAGTGATGTGTAGATAAATGCAAAGTCTTTCACACATATTGAATAATTATCACATAGTAGATGAGCGCTATTATGAAGCAACAAAGACGAATTCAAAAATGATTTTGCTGTTTAGCCAACGCTGGATGTAGCAACTCGAACAAACCCCATATTTTTTGTGTGAAGACAATTCAAAATCTTTATATTAGAGTACATCATAAACTTTTGTCTAGTTTGTTCTTTTTATCTTTGAAATTTAAATCCCCTCAATCTATCACTGCTAAAGGAGCTCATTCATTTATGTACAATACCTTGGGATGTTAGTAATTTCACACAGGAATTGCCCAAGCAGGAATTTTCACTTGAACTTAGTTGAGTAGAATCTCCGTCATTTCTTTTTTTATTTGATGGAACTGAGTAAGTTCTATCCCCAAAGAAATTGATATGTAGAAGTATAGGGATATTCAACGTGGTATGTACTGCAGAATTGCAGTAAAACATCCTTGTTGACTATTTGCCCACCTCAGCCTTCTACATCGTTCTGAAGCTGTTTTTCCCTTCCCCCTAATTTACAGTTGCTTAAACCTAGCTTCTTGAATATTCTCCTTTTAAATGTAACTACAAGTCTATTTTCTTCATCTCACATTTGCAGGCATAATTTACTCTTTCTAGCATCTTGTCCTTTGTGTGCTTTATTTCCAGCTGCCAAATAACTTTGCAATCTCACAAAATCCTATTGATTCCAAGTTCCAATAATATTCCCCTCCTCTAACCACACACAGAGAAAATAATCACCTTCTTTTCTTCTCAGCATGTTCCTTCGTCTTCTCTTTATTCATACAGATTTTCCTCATTGTTGGTGTTTTTGAATGCCGTTTATCTTTCTAGAAAGACTCCACTTATCTACGCCCTTTATATGCGATACTATTTGGTGTTTTTTTTAGTAGTCAGAAAGCTCAAAGATTAAAAAACACATGCTTTTGTGCTGAGTTCTTAAACTTCCACGTCTTAAACAATTTTGCAAACTTTTTATTTTTCACTTTTTGGTAATTAAGCTATGAGATGTTGTAGAAAACTTAGTACTAAAAATTAGTTAAGTAATAAGTTAATGAGTTGAGTATTGGTTGAATAATATGCCACTTCTCAAATATCACGCTAAGAATCATATGATATTGATACTTTTCATTTTAGAATTGTATATTGTATACCCTGTGAAGTGATATCAGTATATTTTATATGTGCTTCTTTTAAATATACGACATATGTTCTTTTCATAACGCATTGTATAAACATAAGTAATTATATCAAGTGTAGATTCTTCTGCAGAAAATCACAGATAAGAAATAAAAAGGGGTATTGCTATATTCTTACTGTTATGTTGTAGTAGTACTAGACTACTAGTACATGGCCTGTGTCTTGAATTCTTTTGACCGGTATCACAGCTTGATAAAGATTTGTGGTCCCTGAACATAACGATATTGATACTCCATATTTTAGGATATATTCAAGAAATGAATTGATATAAACTCCAGTTTAAGTATCCTTTAGGAAAAATTTATTTGATTGAAATATTTCTGATTACAAGTTCTATATTTGTCCTAGATAAGAAGCAAGAGTGCAATGAGACAAGTTGTAAAACTTCTAAAGAAGTGATGAGGCTCGACTTATACCAAACTCAAGTTCATGAGCTTTTATTCATATGATGTTGTTGGTCTGTGTGGTAGTTTGTACTACTTTCTGTGCTCTGATTCTGATAACTAATGATGATTTGGTGTTTAGTATTAATTTCTATTATATTCTAGTGTAGTAGCTTGAAGCCATGTCCAGATGGTGAAAGTAACTTACACTTCTTTAGTTTTGAATTATAATAGATTATAGTAAAATGACTCTTTAAATCACGTGTATTTATTTATGTGAATATGCAAATAGTTTCTAGTAAGACTCAGTTGGAAACTTCTTCATTATTACAAGGATTAAGATGCATACCTCTGATTATAAAACTTGCGATGCTCATACTTGACCTACCCCTCAGCATATTCAGACCGCACGATACAGGTATTGACACAGAGAAAATGTACCCTTCAATACTTCAAGGTAACCCTAGATCTTAAGATTTGACGCCTGCGTTAGCTCTGAATGAAATCAGTTAAAGAGATTCTGACAAAATGGATCGCAAACGCACAGAGGAGGAGAAAGAGGGAAAAAGGGATGCAAAGAGGACATACAAGATGGGGATGCAAAGTGATAAAAAAAAAAAGAGAGGGAGATATGGGAATGAAATGAGAGGTAGATAGAGGAATTTATCATTGTTTTCTAAAATACTTCAAAAATATTATAAAAAAATTAACACATTTTAATTATTGTCGAGTCCAATTTTGTGTTTTGGACCCTTATCAACGAGTTCCCAAGCCCTCAAAATAATAAAGTAATGAGTCTGACACCCCAAATCCCTAATCTAACATTCAACACCTATACTTAGTCTCAGAGTTTCAAACCAGTCTAGGTGGTACCCTCTTAGTGGCATTGGGGTAAACGTTCTAGTTGTAGCGACCATTGCAGAATTTGAGTTTGAAGAGTTTAAGTAAGGCCCTTAAATTTGAGAATTATGGTTTGACATTTTTACAAGCTCAATGCTGCTAGGATCCTTGAGCACTAGATAGTTGATATTGCTTCATCACCATTAGGGATTTATGGGGAGTACAATTTGAATTCTGTAAAAAGATCACTGTATGATTGGGTAAACATTAATTCTCTACAGTGAATGTGAATATATACACTATTAGCTGTTAAATCCGACCTCTTCAAGGATTATGTTTTGATCCTTTAAGCATAGTATGTCGTAACAACATGTTTTGAATCTGTCACATGTTGTTTCTGCATACATCCCTAGGCTGGAAATTTCCTTTCTGCTAAACCAGTTGATAATTTAAATGAACAGCATATTATATAAAGCGGAAGAGGATCCAGTGTGACGGCTAACTGTACGAGCGCGTATAATCATGCGGATAACGGTTTGCAGTAAAAGTTTCTTTGGGCTAGAACTTGCAAATGATCATGCTTTTAGCGATCAAACATCCTCTTAGAATGCCGCCCTCTTGTAAGCTGTGGATCTTAATAGAGTTTTATTGGGTATGTGGTCTTTTGAAATTTCTCCTATTTTGAGCGGTTCAATAGTCATAATTAGTTCATGAATGGCTGTTGGATTGCAGAATCCAAGCAAGTTGGTCAGAGGTTACGGTATTTCTCAGTAGAAGCTTGTGTATGTATACTGATGAAGTAATGCAGTAATACTTGCTGGCCTGATCAATCTTGTGATGATTTGTTGCTGAATCGAAGTATCTCTCTTAGTCAGTAGCGTACCTAGGATTTCTAAATTAGGAGTACAATAATATGAAAATACTTATATTTAATTTATTTTAAGGGTCTATGAATCACCGATAATTAATTAAATTTAAATAATAGGCTAAATTGAGATAACATGCAAGCTCACATTGATTATAAGTCATCAACTTTCTTGCTTTTTCCCGTTGGATTACGGTGTTTTCATCTATCATAATTGTTTTTTACTTGTACTTCTTTTTTGTGGTATGTGATTATTTTATTTATACACCCATTATTACTTTCTTTGAATTTGCTATATTAAACATAAACATTTGAGAAGTTTTAGGTTTAAATATAGAACCTCAAGAAAACCAAAGGAATACTAAAAGGGAATTTTTGACAAATACTGCCTCCTCTATTCCTTTGAAATTGTTACACCATCAATTTATTTTTTATTGTTTCGCAGAGAGTAGTGGGAGAAAAATACAAGAAACAAGTAGATGGAAGACGATTGGATGAGATAAAAATATAGGAGGTTAAAGATGAGATTAGAAAATAGATTGTGATTCCATTGATAAATTTAGATGTGTTGCAAAATAAAAGGGTAGCCTAAAATAGAAAGTATAAGCAAATGGAAGGAGACACTAGTAACTTGCAAGTACTGGACACGCCTCTTGATGAGGTGCCCTCTTTTGCATACTACTCTGAGGTGTGTGTGATGCTACTTGTTTCATCCATTATATTTTCTCTTATATCATATATTTTATAGTTTTTATTGTTTTGTTGAACTTTTTAACTCAAAATCTTATTCTTGTTTTCAACTCAAATCTGTTTTCTCTTGATCTCATTGCTTGGGATCTCGATTGGATGCATCATGTTGATGTAAATGTTGTTCTGTTCTTTTGAGATAGCATTATATGACTTAAATATGTGAGAACTTTTTAAGTTAAATGGTAGTATTTCAACTTAACAAAAAGAGTAATATTTTTACCAATAATCTGTTATGTTAATTTGTTTGAACTTTGTATTCTTCCATAAATATTAAGACGAAAACATGGATCATTATTGACTTGTTTATATTTTAATTGACAAATTATGATCAACTTATTTGCATCTTGGGCAGTCATATGGACAAATATTCTTAGCTATAAGTCAAATCTTAAATGATTGCCATCTTCCATTCAATATAAGCTTGAAACTTCATCTGCATCTGCATGTGATGTATGGACAAATTTTCAGAACATGGAAAGGCTGCAGTAAGGATCTCATCATGTAATGGAGGCTGCAGTAAGGATCTCATCATGTAACCACTGATTCCTCTACATGGATAGCATCATTAGATCTAGAAGTATAACTTTACTAGATCTGTTTAAAACAGATACGACCTGACATTTACTTTGCCTTGTAAAATAATCTGACTTTAAAAATGGATTCACAATGATGTATAAACCACTGTGGAAACAAGACCTAAATTTTACTTGACACGAAAACCAATTTGAACATCATTTTCTGAGACTCATCTGCTCCAAAGTTAGACCTTTAAGGGAATCTGGCTACTACATAAACATCAGGGTCGATTTTTTTGCCTCTATTAACCTTGTGTTTCATTTTCTGTCATCTTATATTTGGTTCTTCTTTTATGTTTTGCTTGTATATGCTTTGTCTATGTTGCTGTCATTATGATCTTTCATTAATGGATAGGAAGACTTTTATGCTATTTTCAAAATCAAAGCATGTTGAATTTAGTTTCTTTAGTGTTGATTGGTTTTTGGGTTGGGCCTTGTATCAAGCTTTTTGTTATATTGTCTCTTTCTATTTGGTTTTTCCTCATTTCCTTCTCTGTGTTGGACTTTTCTCCCCCACGCTCACTTTGGAGCAATCATACTAAGAGTTTTGGAGCAACATACTGACAATTGACATAGACTATTTCACATCCCCTTCCATTGGAACTCAAATACCAATATTTCCTTTAACATTTCTGCATTACTATTGGTTTACAATGGGGAACTGGAACATGAATGAGGAACGCAGCCTAAATTGACCTCGAAACGATTGGATACGAGATACACTATGTATAAATTGTATTTGAAAACATAATTAAAGTGATAATTTTTTGTTTTGAGAAATTGTTTTTAAGTGGAAATTTTTTTTTAGTTTTCTAGATTTCATCTCTTTTTTTCCTCTTTTTTTAATTTGTAAATGAAGGCTAAAATACCTTTTTTAAAAAGTTCTACATCGGGACGTCACCTTCAGCGATTTAGGTCATGTTTCGTGGTGATTGGGGACGAACGTTCTCCAATCACATTAATGGGTACGTTTCACGTTCCATGTAACTATGACTATGACACATTACTATATACTAGTTTAGTTGAGGATTTGTCTATCTGTTTGAATGAAACAGATTTACTCTAATTTAACCTATCAAAATTGTCAATTGGGGGGGATTTCGGGTGTGTGGGTTCGGGAGCGGGTCACTTTTGGGTAATGTGTTAAAATTTACAGGTTATATATACACGATCTACTTTCAATTGAGTTTCGGGTCAATTTTTGTATCATATTAGAAATCACCAAGTATGCTCTCTTCTAATTGACATTATATAGGTACCCAACATATTATAGATTGCCCAAATTCATATCAGAATGAGTTTTAGATGACCTACATATCGGCCGATAAGCTTTAGTTAGCATGTTAATAAATGCTAACCTAAAATTATTAGGAGACATTATCAGTTAATTTTGTTAATATCTTTTCTTTTTGACAGACAATCTAGATTTTATATGGAAATGGAAGTAATGACATCCACTAATCAAGAGAGATCCTCATTCTCCATCATCATTTCCATATACTCCAAGCATAATTCTACGTACTCCCAAGTCTATTTTATGAATAATAGAATGGTGGCACCCTCAAAAATCAATGTGTCATATAATCATGTAGAATATAACACTAGTATTGCATACTAGACCTACCTTACCTCGTGCAATGCTCTTGGAATTATATTGGTGTTTACCTACCAGCCTGCTATCATCTTAATCACTAATTCACAAGACCACATCTCTCCACATAATACAATTTGACTGCTACAACTTTATTTGAAGTAGTCTACCACTATGTACAAGATTTATATAACACTAACTTTGCTATTTTTAAGTCACTATCTTTCATTGTGGGCATCCAGCACTTCACCTTTTTTCTATTAAGGAATATACGTATCCAAGTCACTTGAGCTAGTTGCTACAGTTTCTATAACAATTATTATTTATCAATTAATCTTATTTGGTATATATTTCTTCATGTATAATATAAAACATAGCCAAATGGAATCTTGTTTGATTCATCTTAATGTATATTTTCATTATATTAACATTTTAGAATTTTTTATCATATGAAATTAAAAATATCAAAAATTAAAATCATATATTGAATAGTATGAAAACTAAAAGTGTAGCAACGATTAAAATTACTTACTGAATAATAATTACACTTTGTCATATTAGCTTTTGTTAATATTTTGAAAACTGGTATATTTGG
The DNA here is from genome assembly GCF_026212465.1 of Amaranthus tricolor. Taxonomy (NCBI): domain Eukaryota; kingdom Viridiplantae; phylum Streptophyta; class Magnoliopsida; order Caryophyllales; family Amaranthaceae; genus Amaranthus; species Amaranthus tricolor. The sequence goes on along the minus strand of NC_080050.1, from coordinate 21,239,442 downwards.
AATAAGTTCTTTTTATAAAATAAGAATTATTTGCTCGATACTCCCTTCGTCTCCTTGATTTTACTTCATTTACTATTTTCATGCGTCTTACATGTTTTGCCCCTTTACACTGTTTTGATACTATTACACCTATAACACCTTACCAAAATCTGTTATTTATTCATTTTTCTTATATTAAAATTTATATTTATACTCTAACAACTAAAATACTTACATTGTCATTTATTTAGTTTGTAGTTGTTCTTGGATGAGACAGCCACATAATGAGACTGTCAATTTGGGCCTGTCCAATTTACGCGTGTAATAACCTGAGTATTTTTCAATTTTGACCTTAAAGGTATCAATTTTCAAAATTGATATCTTTAAGGTCAAAATTGATAAATGCCTAGAAAATTGAAATGTTATTACACGCACGTGAAATGTGTCGGCCTACACTTCGTCCTGCGACGGTCTCCTTTTAAGTTTTTGTGTTTAGTTTGTATGTAAACTAGATGAGGAGTGGTTTCATGGAGATATGGGAGTTTTTGTTTAATAGATATTCATTAAGACCAATTCATTATCTAGTCAACCCTAATCTTGATGAAGGCTTTAAATCTATTACTTGTGATGGATGTTGGTGCTTTTTTTTACTGCTAGTAATTTGTTAGTATAGTACTTCAAGTATTGGTAAGTTGTTTTTGAAATAAATTCATTAAATATAATAAAAAAAGTAATTATAATATTGAAAGCAAGAAACCCCATGAAGGAGGCAAAGCATGAAATATGGGCATGGGACAAAAAGCATGACATTTGGTTGGTAGTATGAAGTGTGAAGTGTGAAGTGTGCCCCCTAATATTTACTTGTGTATAATTTTGCCTCCCACAAATAAGAAATTCCCTTGAGAAAAGGGGGTGCAGGCTGCAGCATTTTAGGTGTGGAATCAGAAACTCACTCTCCTAACTCCTTTCTTTCTTTCTTACACAGTTTTTATTAGGAAAGTTACTCTAAATTTTAAGGGGTGGAACTTAAAACAACAACAGACATTGTCAGTTTTAGAAGTCAGAAAAAGATAAAGAGTTTGTCATAATCACTCCCATTGCTTTCAAACAACAAACTTTGTACTCTAATCTATCCTGCACAACACAACACTTCTGCTCCTCCTACTAAGTCCTCCTCCTCCTCCTCCTCCTTTCTATCATTTTTTTTCTTTCTTTTACTGTTCAATAACCCATTCCTCTTCATCATTGTTTCCCAACTGAAATCATTATACTACTCATTTACTACAGCTAGACTGCACTCCACTCAGTTCCCTTCACACAACAAACACCATTCTCAGATTGAGTACAATTTTTAAGCATGAATTCAAAAATACTAGTACTACTCTTTCAGTCCTATTTTCTCGCTTCTGAAATACTCGCATTTGATTGTGACATGTTTTGTGAGATATATCAATATCAGTAGCATGTATAATGGAATAGAGATCGTATTCGATTTGCATCTTCCTTGCAGAGATGTAAATATTCATATATAGTTGGTACATCAAGTGGGGTCGATTAAATGAATTACCAAAAGATAAAATAGTGTAAAATAAACGAGATAATCCAAAATAGAAATTAAGTGCAATTAAAAGGGAGGGAGGACTGAAGAGTAACATTTTGTAGTACAAATGTGTTCAAAACAGATCTAATATCTCGAAATTAACACAATCTTGTAACTAAACTCGATTCCGCTTGACTTTAAAAATGATTTATAATTATGTAAAAAACAATATGAACATAAAACTCGATTTAATACCAACCCGATTAGTGAATGAATACCACTAAGTACAATGGTGTAGGACAATCTCAAATGTAGAAAAATAAGGGTATAATAGGAAATTTGATTGACAATTGAGAATCTGGATTTACTGCATGAAATATTTTTTTAATAGGAAAGGAAGGATGAAAAAAGGTTGAAAGTGGGTATATTGACTTTGATATGGGGTAGTAGAAAATTACAAGAACTTTCTATTCCTTTCTTTTTTTAGTAAATGAACTGAAAACCACTTACCATATCTGTGTGTCCATCATTTTGTTTCATTTCTACACTTCAAAATATAATGTGAAAGTCTTCATATTTAACTTACACTGAAACTGATTGATTCACTTTGATTACAGCAGTCTGTATGAATCACTTACTTACTAGTAGATAATAATAAATATATATAAAAAAAACTAATGCTACTAATTAACATCCCTAACTAATATTGCCATCAAATCATAATAATTGAAAAAAAGAAAAAAAAAAATACCCCCTTTATCTAAGGGCTTTCTTGGGAAAACATTTGATTCTTGATTCATCTTGTGATAATGGGATTTAGAAAAAGTTTTTTTTTTTCTTGCAGGGAAGGAATTAAGGGAGGAAAATGAGGGTGATAAAGGCCATAGATACCCAACAACAACCATTTCATCTTGATCTTGCTGGTATTGATCATCTGAAAAACTGTAAATTTTCTTTTTCTTAATCCATTTTGAACATTTCTATTGTTTTTGGTTTTCATAATTTATCTGTGACTGCAAAATTCTAATAATTTCTTCCTTCCATCAACAATTTCATCAAAGAAATCATCAAGTTGGCTGATGATATTCTCAACACCAGATCTTAAAACCCCAAAACAACCTTTTAAATTGTCAACTCTTTCCCTTATTCCTACCTCAGATTCCCACTCCACTGATCTTTCTCCTCCTTTCCTTTCTAATTCTGCCTTCAGCTCTTCCATGGCGGCTTTCGATCTTCGAAACTCGTAAAGAAGTACCCCTGGTCTTCCTCCATTGATCTGGTTCATCTGTGCTGCTACCCTTTGCTGTAATCTTGCTGTTGACACCATAAAAGCTGACCCAAATATTACACATCCTTCATATCCTCCCCTAAGAACGTTTGATTCTGGCCAATTGTAGACTAATCCACATAACAGGATCATAAGTAGTAAAGAACTCACATTCCTCATAGCATATAGAACTCCTCGGAACCCACTAAAACCGTTCAATTTGGATTCAACTGATACTTTTTCATCGAATCTAAGGGATAATGCTTCGATTCTTGTCTCCACTAATGCTCTGTTTTCCTCTTCCATTCCTATTGCTTCCCTTCTACATCCGGAAAGTGCCCGAATCACCTGTGTGGGACAAATAATTCAATCAAAATTATGAATACCCATGATCAAAAAAATGTAAATGATGAAAAATATTGAATACCCATCAAGTATATTTGTCGATATGATTGGATTATATGTGGGTTATTTTGAAGAGTGTATACCTGTCTAGAGAGTTGAGGAGTGATGTGGCGATGGCCGTCGAGAGAGGAAGCGATGTTAAGGCCAGAAGAGTAGTAATTCTCCATGTTTGAAATTCCTGATTTAAGGATATGACAAGCATCCCAAAGCTTAGAGCTTTCATCCATGTATTCATCAAGCCATTTATCTCCCACAGAAAGGTGAAGCTTTTGAACAAGAATTGTCAATTGAGAATGGAATGATCTAAGAAGAGAAAGTGCTCTTTGAAGGAATTGTATTGACATGAAATTGTTAGAAAGGAATACCCTTTCTAGATCATCTATTCCTCTTGTTATGAAGGTGTAAAATCCAGAAGTAGGATCCATAATTTGTGGTTGGATCAGAAATTAACAAGAAAAGAAAAACAGAGGAAAACAGAGGTTGAGAATGAGTAAGGAAGGAGAAGGGAGGAATAAAGGGTGTAAAGAGTGGGGTATTAATACTGAGAGAATGGAAAGAGAAAAGAGGAAAGAGGAAAAAGGAATTGGAATGGAAGAAGAAGAAGGATTTGAAGAATGGGTGGGAATATCTTAGAAGCTCAGGTTTCTAAGGTTGAAAAGGATTGTTGGGAGCAATGATGGGTGTTTCCTTTAGAGGGGAAAGGATGATTGGTAATCTGCCATTTTCATTGTTTAATGGGCAGAAAGAAATTTAAAGTGGAAATACCATATAAAATTTACTCACTTAATCAAACATTCAACAACAATAATTATATTATATTGCTTTAATTTTTATTAACAATGACTCCACTTAGACAAAATAGCAGTTTTTTTTTTTTTTTTTTTAATTTGGGTTAACGTAAAAATACCGAACTAATAGTTTTAAGACATGATTCTCAAAATGAGGAGATTAGAGATGATGAAAGGATACATGGGTAAGAAAGAGTGAACAAATTCTTGTTTAACAAAAAAAAAAAAAAAAAGTGCAAATTTGAAGAGCATATATCCTTCCAATTTGTTCCTTTTTTAGAAGAGTCCATAATCCATATTAAATAAAATATTAAATACAATGATACAATAAAAACAAATTAAATTTTGATTAGTATAATATGGTGGGGTGGTGGGCTATGTTTTCAATGAAAGAAGACCACTAAGATTGTTGTTATTGGTTAGTAGAAGATTTGACTGAAAGATTGACTGATTGGGTTTGTAATCCTTGTATTACTTCTAAAACGCTCGAGTTATAATTCTAATTATGAAATTTAGATATTGATCCGTTCTATTTATTCTTATTAAGGAACCAACTCAACTAAAAGCTTAAGCTTATGGTTGAGACTCCAAGATATGTTATGTACTTTAAAAACTTTACATTAATTTAAATTACAATATGAAAATAATAAGAAATGAATGGAACAAAAGAATATAAAAGTAATAAGTTAAGGGTAATTTTCATAGATTTGAGTGCTAATTTGGCTTGTTGTAGGTCCTCGAGCAACTGAGTTGGTTCCCAATTCGCAAAACCACATCCCTTTGTATTGGACATTGGTAGTCCTAGATTAATACCCTAATTTTATGTCGCTAAGGACACATGGAATGATGGGGTTCTTTGAATTTGTGTTGAATACACTAAGTATTAATTTCATTCTACAATGCAAACTATCTAGTCTTTTTAGGCCCCCATTCAAAGTTCTAGTAAGTAGTACCCTGCTTATTTGCTTCATTGCTCCCTTTCCTTTGGATTTTTGCTATGACTAAGCCCAGGCAACTCTACTTGTTTCTCTCTTTCTTGTTCCGCCCTGTTTGCTGTTTTCTACCATTCTATTTCTATCTTTATGTCTAATTATTCTTATCATCATCATTATACACAATGTATTCTACTCATAGAAAACTATAATCAGAATTTTGAGAAGAAAGAAAGGCGGCAACCCATACCCATGAAAGAGGATGCGGCCAAAGAGTCCTTGGCTCCAAAAATATGCTTAAAAGATAAGTTTCTGCACATGAAAACGACTGATGGAAGTCAGAATCACAATTACTTACCACACAAGCTTGACCCTTAAACATAAAATTAAAAATATTGATAAAACATATAACTAAAAAGCTAGGTAAAAAACCGAGTAAAAGCATGATAGAACAAAGGCCAAGAACAAGAACACAATAATATCTACTACATATTATAAATTTAATTTAACATTTATTTTATGTCTGGTTTAAAATAGTTGCTAAAATTGAATAGTAATTAATATTTAGCAACTAATAATGATTTATTTATTATTCTTGATATATATGTATGTGATTTTGTTTAATTTGTTACGATATATATTTTCATAATATTAATTTTTATAATGTTAAGTTCTAAGAAACTAAATATATTAAGAATTAATGTCAATTCAAAAACGTCACTGACGTGTACTTCAAAGACTTCATTAAGAATTGAGAAAAGAGGAAAATTTAGTCTTAGCAAATATTTTAACGGATAAAATCAATTGTTATTACTACTTTCGTTTTAAAATACTTACTTTATAAATGTTTTTTTGGTAATTTTCACCAGTTAAGTAAGATCTTGTTTGAATCGTTTAATCATACATTTTCACAATTATAAAATGTTATATGAATAGAATCACCTAGACATGCGTCTTGTATATGGGTTAAATAGCATATTTCATACATATTAAGCGAAATATATATGCTCCTTATTTGAGGTAGTGGTCTCTCACAAAAGTAGAACTTTCACAATATAAACTTTCACAAAAACGTGGATGAGACGGTTTCATTATGAGACCGTCAATTTAGGCCGGCCCAATTCGCGCATATAACAACATTTTAATTTTCTGGGCATTTATCAATTTTGAACTTAAAGGTATCAATTTTAAAAATTGATACCTTTAAGGTCAAAATTGATACATTTAAGATCAAAATTGAAAAATGTCCAGAAAATGAAAAAAAAAAGCCCAAGTTGTTGCACGCGCGAATTGGGCCAGCCTAAATTAACGTTCTCATTATGAGGCCGTCTCATCAAAAACCAGCTGATAAACTTTTTATAATTTTCATCTATACAATAATTAAGATATAAATAATTAAAATAACGCATTCAGAAAAATATATAACAAGTATAATTGAAATCGTTTAGTTTTAAATTCACAATATAATGAAAGTGATATTAGGTCAAGAATGATGAAATGCTTAGTTCATGTATTAGTGACAAAGTAAAAGTAAGAATTACATATGTTCCCTCAAGTGATTAACTCCTCAAAAACTTTTCTTAGGTACCCAACAACAACAATTAATGTAACTTTAAATTACTAATTAATTAATTACATAATTTTCCAAAGATGTCTTTTTCTCTAAGTTTTGGGGGCCTAGGGAAGGTAGCAGGTGGGGGACCCGCAAATCTCAATTTTCTGGATTATGTTTTTTTTTTTTTTTTTCTTTAAAATCTTATTCATTAAGTGAGGGTTGGTTTGTAATAAGTTGTGTATTTTCATAGTAGAGTCAAGAGTGCTCGTGGGTTTTTGGAGAATACGACGGAAGGAAGTATGTTGGTCTTTTGAGATTTCTTCGTAAAGTGAACGAAGATAGACTTGGAATTTGGAGGGCACCCTTATTTATGAGGGATTTCCTTCTTTCTTTTAACCCTATTTTATTATGTTGAGGACACTTTCCCTATTCCTAATGCTTAGTCTTAGAGTTCAATGTTTCAACTTGTCTACCCCCAACATCGATGCAAAGCATAAAATATGGTTCTTTTGGTGAGATTAAATCTATTAATCTTATTTTAGGAATTTGTTTGATTAATTATTTTTTAGAGTATTTTTTGTTTAAATGGTCAAACTCTGAAGTGTTAAAGATATAGTTTTTTTATAGTAGCAGAACAACCTTTTTAAGAAAAAAAAACACTTGTTATTTATTTTACGCAAATAACTTAGTAGTTATTGTACTAATAATTAGAATTGGCAAATTTAATTACTTTAGGATGTTAAGAGAGCAAAGAATTGTTTTCACTCATTATTATAACTATAGAATAACATAAAATAAATTGGAATGAATTATAATGGGAAAGTCGATGTTGCTTGTGGATGGTAGTTAGTCGGAAGAAACAACGATTAGCTATTCGATAGTTGATCAAAAAGTGAATATATAATGGATCTGTAAATTTTATGATCTTTATTAGTTTTTTGTTGCTAGAATTATTGTAAGATTTATATGTCATTGGTGAAAATTCATTTGGCAAATGAGGTCTTTATGAACAAAAAAAGTGCACTTCTTTTTTAATCTAGACTATAAAAATGAACACAAATTAACATAAGGAAACACAAATTATATTTAGTGATCTTTTGATAAATAAATTGAATTATTTTTCATGGGTTATGATAGTATGCATCAAGGGTATCAATTCCTATAATGTAGATGATTTTATTAGATACTCTAATAATTATTGCAGAAATGAATATACTTTCAACTTTTGTTCACTGGATTTTTTGTCCACTATGTAATGTTTTATTCACCATGTCTTGTATATTTAATTAAACATAGTTATTATTTGGTCACCACATAGCTATAATCATTTTGATTCCTTTTACCCTCAGCATTAGATTTACAAGTGTGCTAATACTAATATATTGTGTTATCAATTTTAAGAAGCTTTTTTTTTTTCATTTGATTTTACTAATTAACAAAAATGCTAGTGATCTTCATCATGTCATTCACTTAGAATCTTAACAAAATTATGAGGTTGTTTATTGTCATTTTATAATTTTTTTTATATAATATTATAGCTTCAAATGAAAAATAGTCGAGCAATTGACATTAAAATAAAAAGATTTACTTTTCGTAATAATAGAGACCAATTGTATCATTAACATCTCCGTAAATTAAAAAGAAAATTGTGAGAAACTACTTAATATGAAAAGAGGAGAGAAGCTAGCATACATATCACACACGACCATCACATGTTAAGTCAAAGTCAACACTTAACGATTAATTGATGGAAACTGTTAATAGGTTTTATTTCAGAAAAATAAAAATAATTATGTAGGTTTTTTTAAAAAAAAACTATGCATGGAAAAAAAAAATTTTGTTACGTAGTTTCTAATAAATTTCACTAAATAAAACTATTATATACTTCTATTGAAATATTATAATGATACTTCTAAGACTTTTTAGGAATGAATAAGATTGTAAGGACTTGTTCTCTTGACCAATATGAATGGAATTAAGTTATTGTCTAATTTGACCTAAAATTCAGAATTTAGTGAGTCATAACGAAAAAACACTCCCAGTATTCTACATAAGGCAGGATTTGAGTGAGAGTTTTTTCTTTTTCTTGAAAAATGTGAACAAATCATATTCGTTTCTCTGAGGAGGGAGTAAAAAAAGATGCGCGCAGTCAAGAAACCACAAATCTTACTCGTTCCTCCAAGGAGGGAATAAAGAGAGATGCACAGTCAAGAAATCACAAATTATACTCGTTCCTCCAAGGAGAGAGTAAAGAGAGGTACGCGCAGTCAAGAAACCCCCCAATTGATACCTGCGTCCAGTAGAAATCGAACCCAAACCTTTTATTTCACATGCTGATGCTCTATTCACTGAGCCACAAGCGTTTTTGGTAATTTAGTGAGTCATACATAACTTAAGAAAATTAATTTGATACATAACAAAAATATGTTGATTAAACCCGACCATAATCCAAACCGGTCCGTATCACATCATCAATATTTGTCAAACCACTACTTTTCTAGTTAATTTATTTTGTAAATATTTCCTTGTTCAATCCCTAAAAGCTGTATACGTATCCATGTAATTAACAAAATTATAAAAACAAATAATCCCAAAAATAATCATCATCATCCTACCCAATGTATCCCGCTCATAGAAAAACTATAAATAGGATTTGGGAAGGAAAGGACGGTGACAATTCATACCCATAAAGGATAGCTCGGTAAAAGAAGTCCCCCGGCTCGAGAAAATAAAGAGATGTAACTATACAGGAAAGATAAATTAAAAGCCTATAAATAAAATAAATAGGTAGAACCAACTACAAAAAAGAAAACCAAAAAACTAATAATAAAGAAACGAGAGAAATAAGAGGGCAAGAACACCAAAAGATAATCTAAGAGGACATCAGAAGTCTAAAATATAAATATGACGTCTCCAACTACCCTTATCCAAAAAATCTTAATGATAAATAAAAAATTCAAACTCTTAATATATTGGATTGACTCAAATCCGATCAAATTATAAATAACTTGATTTGAAAAAAACTGGATGAGAAAACGATATCCAATCAAAAAAACCAAATTAAAAATGAGCAAATGTGATTCATGGTGTGCATACAATGGACAGTGTAATAGAAATAATATAACTTCACAATAACATGTGAAATACATTACATCATTTCCTAAAAAAAAGTACATTGCATTATCATAATTAAGAAAACCAGATTAAATACACTTGCAATGCACCACAAAATTTAGAAAAGAGAATGCACAATTAGCAATTTACCACATACAAAAATAGTACTTATAATTATTTAGCAAAAAATGGCTAGACAATGTCAAATATGGTTGAGCAATAAAAAAGAGAAAAGTAACCAAAACTTAGGTCATACATACATATATGGCAAATTAGCTATCAAAGAAATTTGACGCCAAGAGAATCATTATTTCTTGTATGCAAACTTTTTTATTTATAATTTTTTTTTTTTTTTTGATATTTTTGGCCCAAAGAAGAATGTATAGCTGTATGATGGTGTATTGGTTACTAAGTGTTGGCTTAAATAAGCAAAATTTGCAGACATATTGTGGTAAATTAATGGATTGGAAAAAAAAGAGTTTTTTTTTTTTTTTTTTTTTTTTTTTTTTTTTTTTTTTGGGTGGGAGAAGATTGACTAGTATGTAGTATGTAGTATCTACTCTATCTTCCATCTTAAAAGCCATACATCTCTCTCAAAATGAATTGCACACAGCTGGTTGTGGCTAGCTACTATCCACCTTTAATTTTGATGTGCTTCTTGGTGAACTAAATTGAATGAATGATGTATACTTCAATGGCATATTCATATTGCTATACACTATTAAACCAATAATAACAAATATAGGTGTATTTTTCATAATATTTATTTTTTATCTATATAAGTTTTTTTTTTTAATACATATTTTTTCTATTAAAAACAATATTTTTTTTCGTAATATATTATTTTTAGTAGTAAGCTTAAAGAGACAGAATTGAATGAATTAGCTAGGCAAGGTTGACAAACCAATTACGTACATTCTAACTCTTTTCTTATGGTTCATTTGGTAAAAAGAAATTAGTAGTAATGTATGGCAAAAACAATATTCCTTTATCCATAGAGTGAATTCAAAAATCATTTATCCCAATCAATGATATGATCAATTAAAAATGAAATTGAAACTAAAAAGAAATTAAAGCTTAAAGATGAAAGAAATATGAAAGGAATTCCATAATTGGACCAGGGTGATAAATCTGATTTAAAATCCAGGCTAGAGTAGTTGAACAAGAAATAATGCTAAAAAAACTTACATAATTAATTAAAAGGATGTTATGCATGTCAATAACCACGCTATTGCCAATGTGAAAAGTTGTTACATTATTTTAGTCCAAAGACTAGAGTTTCTTCACTAATGCAATAACCCAACTCATCTCATGCTAATTCAATAACATTGATTAAACATATGATTATTCTTGTAATATCACAAGTTGGGAAGTATTTGACGAAATTCAATACTTTGCGGTACGTTTAATTTTTTTGATTTATTTAGACTTAAAAATTAAGAAAAATAAATTGCAAATCACGGCTTTCAAATTAGGATTTTTAATGAATTAAAATCTTAATGTTTTTTAAAGCCATTAAAGAATTAAAATTTTTACCATTTAGGCCAAATCACCAAATTTCGGCCAATTAGCCTCTCAATGACTGTTGACCATCCTAATTTCTATGCCTTTCTTTTACATTTTATTTAAAAAGAAAAAAATTTTCCACAAATAAGAAAGTCAAAGGCAATGACAAATGGCCAACAGTTATTAAGAGGTGATTTGGCATAAATAGTATAGACTTTAAAAGTTTGGTGTCTGTAATTTAAAAAAAAAAAAAACATTAAAAATATAATTTACAAAAACTTCAATTTCCTTTAAATTTGCAAATTCATACAAATAAGAAATATCAAATTTAATTTACATTATAACATATATAGTCAACTGTCAATATATGCCATTATTACGCTCATAATTGTAAAATGCAACACGTATAATCTTGCAAGATTAACTTATTAATTTGAGAATTTATGTCTAGTTTTAGTTCTAAAATAGTGGAGTGTTTCTCTATTAGTCTACATTGACATAGTTGAAGAGATTTGCATAATATTTTACATAATGATTTGAGTTTTGATATTGCCTCTACTCTCTTCACTTCCCTTATCCTAGTTTGTAATGTCTCAACAATATATATATATATATATATATATATATATATATATATATATATATATATATATATATATATATATATATATATATAAAAGATCAAATAAGAAGGATAAGAAGAATTTTTATTTAGTCACTATAAATACAAATAAGGATATTATGTTATAAATTAAGAATATATTCTTCAAACTTATGCCGGCCATAATTACTTTTTTGTGTAATATAGTGACTTTTATAATTATGTGTTTTTGGCTCAATTGTAACCTTAAATTTTGTTTTCTTATTGAAATCAAGATGATTATAGAGTCATCTTTTCAAATGAATGATGAATTAATGTAGAATGTAAGTTAAGTTAATTATAATAAGACTTGTTTGTTGAGCTTTTATTATTTTAAATGGAACACTGTTGACTTTTAAGGATCATTGAAAGGCGAAAGCCTATATTTCAACTATTCAATGAGCTTGATTACTCCCCAGTTTAGTAGTTTACCATTTCCATTTCCATCTACAAAGTCTTAAAAGATTCGGCATAGCTTTAAAATTTATGATATTTTCTAATAATTTTGTATTTTTAAATATATAATATACACCAAAAAATGTAATATTGAGGTCTCTAATTTTTCGAGATCTTTTGCGATCGAACATGTTAACATGCTATGAAAACCTCTTTTGGTTATAATAAAACTGGAATTTACTCTTTAGTAGTTTTTCTTTGATAAAAGTTTAAATGCAATGCACCAGTTGTATTTTGGGTAAAATTTAATAAAGAAAAAAATTGTTTAAAAAATATGACAAACATAGATGAGTGGTTAAGATGAACAAAGTAAAACTTATTTTGTTGAATAGACTAAAATAAGAAAAGTGAGACTATTATCAAACAATTATGTAAATTAATTAAAATAAACTAAAATAAAAGTAATACAAATTAGATTACAAAGCAAGTAATTACTATTCCCTCCGTCTAATTTAATTTGCATTATTTTTATTTTTAGACAATAGCCTATTATTTTCTTTTAATCTCATCCATATATTTTAATTCTCTTTTAATTTAATCCACAAAATTTATTCTTTTTCTTTATTTATTATTAATTTTTTAAAACTCAATCAGTTTCTCATTAATGCAATTTAAAGAGAAAAGACGAGTAAATGTTTGTAAAAAGACATAAATATATATTTTTAAACGAAAAATAATCAAAAGTGTATCTAGCTAAGTCCATCATTTAATCAGCTTAAAGTTGAGGGACCTAAATAAAAACCAAACTTGAATAGGCCGCAATGTCAGAGTTGCCAAGGATTCCTCCTATTTAGAAGTACTAGTAGTTCCTACTTCCTACTTCCTACTTCCTACTTCCTAGTGTTATTATTATACTCAATTTTCTTTTATTTTCGGCAACATTAATACACTGAAATTATTCTACCCACTTATTCACAGAAATTTTAATTTACTTCAATTATCATTTTCTTGGATGAGTGGATGACAAGTAATAAATGACAAAACCCATCAATCATAAGCGCCCAATATGTCAGTGTGGTTTTGCACTCCAAAGCAAAACAAATACTTCCTCCTCGTTTTAGTCGCTATACTTTATGGAGTATAGTATTTTATTATTATTAATTAAAAAAAAAAAAGATTGTTAGGTTACTTTATAAAGTATAGTATAGTATTTTATTATAAAGTATAGAGTATGGAGTAGGATAAAAATAGAGGTAGGTAGAACTTTAAATGATTGTTTTATTACTAAAAACGAAAATGTAGCAAGTAATATAAAATTGCCAAAAATAGAAAATGTAGCGGGTATTATGAAACGGAGGAAGTATTATGTAACGGAGTAAATATTTTTGTTTAATTATTTATTTTATAGATTTACTTTAATTCCATTAAAATTTATTGAAATTTTCTAACAATTAGTTAATTAACTCAAAATAATTTATAGCATTGGAGTAACCCTCTCTTAGTAATGCATCTTTTTATTTTTGTTCACAAAGTAGTTCCAATTCTTAAGTTAAAATAACACAGTTAGACTTGAAAGGGTTCAAAATAGATCCGATTTGATATCTATTCAAGCTTTCTCTAGTTTTTATTAGTTGCTATAGATTGTGACATTTAGTTAGG
>NC_080050.1:21203161-21220661 GCF_026212465.1 Amaranthus tricolor | reverse complement strand
AACTTTATGAAACTGAATACCCAAAGTAAGGTGTACCTTCCATTCCTAATGGCGAAGTCCATTTGAGTCATTGAAGTTTTGAAACAGCTAGAATAAGAATGTCATAATTGTTCATCTGTTTTGTCTTTTAGCGTTTCAAAATATTCTTTATATGTTTGATATATTTTGGATTGTTTGATAAATGTTCAAATTTTGTTACTTTTGAGGGGTGGTTTAATAATGTCTTAATTGTGTTTAGGCACATTTTTTATATGTGGTTTTTCTTTTTAATTGTTGTTAGAACATCAATTTGTTTGAGGACACCAAAGTGCCTCTAGTTTTTCTGTATTGGTTATTATGTCAGGTGAATAAGGCACGCACACATATTGACATTGTGCATGCAATTTATAGTTCTTTGTGTGTAGTGTAATATTTGTGAAAGCTAATAATATTATAAAGTCAAACAAAAGTACTATTTGATTTCCGGGTAGGGATCTACTTGTCTATTCTTGTTTTAAGGAGGTTGATAGGGAAGTATAGGGAGAAAAAAAAAAGAATTTGCATTTGGTGTTTAGGGACCTAGAAAAGGCTTATAATGGTGTACCACGTAACAAAATTTAAGATAGCCTCAAGGTTAAGGTTATTTTATGGATGTAGTATCATATTGAGGCAACACGAGACATGTATGACGAAGTCATAACTAACATTCAAACACCAGTAAGGATAATAGAACCTTTCCTAGTAAAAGTAAGTCTATTTTAAGGATAGACACTAAGTTCCTTCATTTTTTCCACCATTATAGATGAGCTTTTCAAATCTATCAATGAAATTGCTTTGTGGTGCTTGTTTTTTCCTAAGGATATTGTTTTAGTAGTAGAACTAGTGAGGAGACTAACATAAAATTAGAGGATTGAAAACAATTCTAGAAGACAAAGGATTACGTATAACTCGAACAGAAACATAATATGTGAGATGAAATTTTAGTGGAATAAAACAGTTTGGTGACCTCGAGATGACTATGAAACAAGAGTAGGTATAAGCAAGTTTCAGTACTTAGGATCTGTTATCTAGAGTAAAAGGGAGATCGTTAAAGATATCTCTTCGAATACAAGTAGGTTGACTTAAGCGGAGAGCATCCACTGGGATGCTCTGAGATGAGAAGTTTCCTATTCGACTTAAAAGGCATATTCTACCTGAAATAATTTGCTAAGATTGATACAACGCTAAGAACTTTGATGAACGATACTAATAACAATGAACTAAACAATATTTGATAATGTAAAACTTGCAAAGAGACACAAAGATTTAAGGAGGTGCACCCAATGATGGCTACGTTCTCCGTCGTGTGTAGTTTCTTGTTTATATTATATCAAAGGAGTAAAAAATACTCTTACAAATGAAGTATTACAATTAAGTAAGACATAAAATCAAAAGTCTATGTGTTTGGTTTAGGGGTTGTGTTTTATATGTCTTGATATGTGAATGAGAGCTCTCTATTTATAGGAGAGATCACACTAATTAACATTAAGTACATTAACGCTATGAATAAATGATAATGAAACAGGCCTAAGTACTTGATGAGTCAAAAACAGCACCCTAGGAGTATCAGAGACTTCGCTCGACTAGAACAGCTCGACCAAAACAGGGGCTCGCTCGGTCGAGCGGTTTGGTCGAGCGGGCTACAGGAAGTTTCTGGTCGCATTCTGTCTGCTCGCTCGACCCATCCTGGAGCTCGCTTCAAGCGAGCTGGTTGAGCGGCACTTTAGAGGACTTCTGACAGTATTGCTCGACTTGCATAGTAGAGCATCTTGAATTAAACCTTTGCACTTCTTCATTAAGTCCCATAACTCCCATGAATAATGCTCATACTTCATTACCTCATTAATCCATACTTTTAATCACCATCATAAATCACAATCATCAAGACTCAACTTAATACACCCACATTAACACACTCATGGGATTCCATCCCAAGAGTCACACATGAATGCACACATCAATTGTGCATTGAAGTCACACCATTCATGATACCATTCATAACACTACCGAGTGCAATCAAACCGATACTATGATATGCAACTAAATCTTTTCCAATTAAGAAGCCATATAAACAAAGATTAATGTTATTGAGATGCAAATGCTGGGCAAATTTGCGAAAACACAAAAATGAACCACATTCAACCATGAATATAATTGACAAGAATTAATTGAGTGATTTAAATTAGGTGTAATTGAAATAAATTTTCAATTGAACCACGAGTATTGAACTATATTAAGTGATTATTTAATTTAATTTAAATTATTTTAATTTAGTGTCAATTTACAATTACTACTTTTTACCTAATTTAAATGTAATTAGATAATTAATATGTGTATGATTTTTAATTGGAAATATCATCAAAAACTATCTAATATTATTTTTATTTCCAAAAACAACTTAATAAATAAATGTTTTCTAAAACCTAGTTGATATGGAAATTTCTTTGTTAAGGACTATTATTAGATAACGATTTTCATCCATAAACCGTTTATATATTCCTTTGATATCAAAAGTTTTTGTCAAAAACAAACTTTAAAAGGAAGTATTTAAATTTTTTTTTTATTAGGTAGTCTTTCACAAAATTTTGTTTTTGAAGTAGTGTTCAACAAAAAAATTTAACGCAAATGGATGAACTATTATATGGTGGTCTTTTACAAAAAAAATTTTCATTAGTTAGTTTTGGATAAAAAATTAGTAATTCTTAACAAAATAAACTTTTTATCAAGTTGTTTAAAATAAAATCCTCTGGTTAATAATAATAATAATAATAATGATAATAATAATAATAATAATTTGTTGCTACATTAATTTTAATGATTGTTAATTTTACAATATGAATACTAATATTATTGTTAACTCAATTAATTAATTTATCTGAGTTCGACAAATTTAAGAAAAAATAATAAAAAAAATCGTATCAACGGTAACCTATGATCAGCTATGGTCGCTTGTTGGTCACGTGAGAACAAATGATGACCTACTCTTCGACCGTCTTAATTTCAGTTGAAAATTGCGACTGAATTTTGACTAAAGATTTGTTTTATAAGGTTAAGGATTAACAAATTATCCCTAAATTGTTTAATAGTATGTAACCACTATATAAATATTATTACTTGAAGATAACCAACTCCTTAAGAATTATGACAATCGTAAATCATACAGCCCATATTTAAAATATGGTTGTTAAAATAACCATATAATTTAGCCGTTATAATTTAACCCTTATAAACTTACTAGCACCATAAACTGTTTATCAATTGGTCATCAAAACAGGATATCACGACTTTCTAAAAATTAGATCATCAAATAATATTCTCTAAAAATGAATTCTTGTTTGAACATTTAGAGTATATAGCTCTTTTGTTATATATATCATAGACTACAAATAGTAGTGGGGTAAATGTACAATAATAATCTCTAAAAATGTACAATAATCTCTAAAAATAATAAATAACGATTATTATTATGACAAGTCATTTTCTTAATTTAGATTAAACACGAAGAATTTCAATTATAAGGAGTACTTACTAAGAATACACCGAGGTAACCTTTTATCTATAACAAGTTATTTTGCATAACAAATATAAAAGTACATACAAAATTAAATTATAAAAAATTAAAAACTTTTAAAAGAATAAAAAGAGAAATGAAGTAAGTCTTTTTTTTGGCAAATAAAAGATTTTATATACAAAGCCAAAACAAAACAAGATAGTCAAAACAAGAAGGACCAACCAACCAATTTGCATCGGTATAGAAGTTGGCCCACCTTCTATGAAGGATTTTCCAACCCCACTCTTTATGTGCATAGAGAAGGAAGGCCTTCATACACTCCAATGGAGCAAAGAAAGCTGAAACTCAAGCTATACAAAGAAACAATAGACTAAAGCCAAGGAAATTGTCTTTCATTTGAGATTAAAGCAATTCTCCCCATCACCTTTTGTTTGATTCTACTTACTATCTGATCAGGTCCGTTAACATAACCATTCTAAACTACATCAGTCATGTTTTTCCAGATGTAGTAAACTGTTGAAGTGTATATGGCACATAATACCAATTTTTGGAACCTATTAAGCTTGAACTTCCGGATATCCATTGTGCTTATAGGTTTCAACCTGACTCCTGTCCATTGTCGAATTCCATTCAAGCATAACTTACTGAAAGGGCAGTCAAAGAATAGGTGTGCACCAGTTTCAGTGGCAGCTGTAGAAAGAGGACATAAGGCATCATCAGTAACTCCCATGCTATGGAGTTTATCCTTAGTTTTAATCTTGTCTAGAGCCATGAGCCAGCAGATGTTTCTAGTTTTAGGAATAGAGTATCTATTCCAACCTACGTTTCTCCTGTAATAGACCTATTTTTAAGTCTCTTTTGATCTTAGCTTAAACAGCTTTGAGGTGCTAGTAACCAATTTAGTTATTTATTTGAAAGTGCTAAATATAATGAGAGTTTAATTTTTTTTTAAAACTTTTAAGTTTGAATAAACCAAGTCTTGTTTTGTTTAATGTTATTATCATACTCAAGAAAAGTTTTCCAATGTACTTAGTTTTATTAAAATTTATTTGATTTACTAACATAACATTAATTTCTTTTTTTAAACTTGGTTGATTTGATAAACATATCAATTTGGTATCTTATGATAAAACTTTATAGTATTTGCAAATAATTTCACAAACTATGTTCACAAAAGCTTATTTTATGTGATTTAATAAAAGTAGTTATATTTGAATATAAAGAAAAAAATATTTATCTAATTAGAATATATTATGAAAAAAGGCTTTTATAAGTTATTTGGTATTCAAAAACAAGTAGGGATATTATCAATGGTACCCCTGTATTATAGCAAAATAACAATGGTACCCCAGTGTATTTCAATGGTACCCCCAAGTATATGCTAATTACAACTGTGACACTATTAATGATTTTCTGTTAAATGTCCGTTAAATTTTGAATTTAACCTAACTATGGTTAGTTTTCTTCTTCTTCCCTTTTCCCTTTCCTCTTCCTGCTCTCCTTCCATGGTTGCTTCATCTCAAGCCCGACAATGATCAACCCGAATATGCAGAAAAGAGCGAATTGATTTCTCCCAGCTGATATTACCACGTTCTTGGACTCTGTGGAACCAGACCATAGGTAGACTCAATAGTATTTAGAAAAGTCTTGTAATTCTGTTCACATGAAAGATTATCATAAGCATGTTCTAATCCATAATTAAGCATCCCTCTTAATCCAGCCTCATAAATCTTCTCAACAATCAAACTTGTTTCCTTTATATCTTTCCCAGCAACAAATTGTTCATAAAAACTATGCTTAACTGACCCCAAAATTGCTTGACGAAAAATGGGTATTTCAATCAATTTTGACCTGATAAATCCAAATACCCATTTCAACAATCGGGTCAATAGACGCCATACTAAGATTTAAAACTGATTTAATCAATTTTGTAGTGGAAAATGATGAAAATAATTTCTGAGTATCATCAAGATTTAGAGTTGAAGAAGGATTTTTGTTTTGGGGTTGTTTTATGAGAAATGAATCGGGTTTTTCATCGAAATTTAGAGGTAAAATGGGTAAAGTTGTCGGGGAGGAATTTAATGGTCTTGTAATTTGGCTGAATCTTGGAAAAAGCTGTTAATTGCGATACAAACGATAATTAAAGTCTAATCAAGGAATCTTTTTGTTTGTTTTGCAATCCATGATTCAATTTGACGTAGCAATGAATCATACTACACACATCATTCCTGCGTGGAGAGATCAAATTTATACAGCTGTTTTAATTGCCTAATTTTTGTCATGTAAATATATATAAACACTTAATTAAATGAAATTGGTAAAATTTATAAAATTACGTACACATTCAACAAGGCTTTGAATTTTGTGTTGCGAGGCGGGCTTTGAGCTTTTTGTAATGAGTCGAAGACGTGCACAGTATTCGTCAAAGGACATATGACTAAAAGAATCCAATGCAAACTACAAACGCAAATTTAAAATCAAAAAATTAGAGATTATGTGAACTTAAAAATCAAAAGATTAGTTCAATTTCAATAATAAAACTTACTCTTCCACATATGGAGCTAGAATGAACGTGTGTTTAGATGCAAGGGAATTATTCAAAGCAGTCTCAATGTATCCTTTGACGTCATCTGGATCATTTACGCTTTTAGTACCCGAAAGTAACTCAGGACAAAACCATCCAATTTTTATTGGAGGTTCGCAAGAATTTAGCTCCTCGTAAACCGCACTAAACTCACAAATAAGAAAATTTTGTCAGTAATTCGATTATTAAAACAATTAAACAATAATGCCTAAATTTTAAGATAATGAACGTCACCTCATGTAGACATGGATAAGAGCTAAATTCAACATTTCTCCTCTCAAAAATTGTCCAATGTTACTAGGACCACTAATTACAAAAGGGCTCTCAACAAAGAAAAATTGTTCCTTCTGCAGGGTTAGGACGATTGGGTCCTCCTCACGCATGCGAGATGCACATGTGTGATGCCATTTGCAATCTTGAGAGAGATCTTTTAGCTCCGGATCAGTCAAAATTGGAGTGATTGCCATCGACTTTGACCCAGTCGACACCTTCGATGAGGAACCAGTCTCTCTCCTAGAGCCCTTTGGACTCTTTTGCTATTTCAATTTATACAATTAAATTAGTGTAAGTATGCAATTAGAAAAAATAAAAATAAATAAGATACAAATGATTATTAACATGGTAGTGAATCGAACCCAAGCATATGGCCATGTGACGAAACTACCTAGGGTGTCTGATAGTTTCTCAAGGCTCCTATATTAGCTTAATGATTGAATCAAAAGAAGTAAATTTAAATCAAAAGCTTAATATAATATTAAATACTTACAACTTCAATGGGAGTTGTTCTTTTGGCAACAAAAGCCTCCCTTTCATTCTTTGATATGTGACTCCATATTTCATAGGGCATCTTTGAAGGTGATTGCTCTTCACCTTCGTTTCCACCTTCGTTTCCTGTTTTGATAATTTTGGTCTTATGGGCACGCTTCTTGGAGATCCAGCCAGTTACTAGCTTGGATTTGAAATCTTTGAATCTTTCAGCAACAGCTGAAACAAACACATTCTTCTTCTCCTCATCGTTCTCGATGTGAAAAAGATTCTAAAAAGAAAAATTATTTTTATTAGTGTCATTTAAATTAATTTTAAAATGAAACTAATGAATAAAAATAGTAAAGTTATTGCTTACCACAATATCATCCCATAGAGAGTTCTTCAAACCCTCTGGAACCTCGTACAATATCGAAATCTTACGTATACATAGGCCCGCTTGTTTTCCATATTGCCTACGCAATTTTCCACAGGGTTGACCCAATGCATTGTATTCCAAATGCATGGGTTTTGTGACTTTGAGGTTTTTCGTAGGACCTCGCCCTTTCCTTTTCTTAGTGGTTGTGGGAGCATCCATTGATAGGGCGTCTTCAATGTCATAATCATTATTATGTGGTGGAGCGTCTTTAGCCATGCGCTCGTATCTAACAATTTGGTCCTTTTCAGTGTCATAACTATGATGCTCACTATTCGAGATCTCAATCTCGGGGAAAATTTCGTCTCTGAAAAGATGCATTGTATATGAGTACCTGAATGAGTATGAGCAGAAATATATTAGAACATAGGAACGTAAATTCAATTCTAACCACTTCAACACAATAATATATACCAAACAGTGTTGTGTGCAAAATTTCATGCAAACAAACCAAGTATGAGTTACTTTATGCGCGAAAGTGCGAAAAAAGCTTAAAAAACCTTAAAATCGCAACTTACCAAGAAATATTAAGAATATGACTATGATTTACAATTCTAACCACTTCAATACAATAATATATACCAAATAGTGTTGTGTGCAAAGTTTCATGCAAAACAAACCAAGTTTGAGCCACTTTATGCGCGAAAGTGCCAAAAAAGCTTACAAAACCTTAAAATTCATAACTTGTGAATCACTTAATTCAAATGTATTCCTTCCGTGTGATCTACACGCATATAACCAACATCTACATCATCTTGATCCACTGATTTTGGATTGATAAAGAGCGGGGAGTCTTCAAAAGCTTTATATTCTTTCTCATCCTCAACATCACCTATACCAAAAATACTTCTTTTTTCCGGTACAACAATAAACCATTTTTTATCAGACGGGTCTACAATGTAGAATAGTTGCTTGGCTTGTGTGGCTAGTATGAATGGTTCCTCACTATCACGCAAACGAGCTAAGTCTACAAGAGTGAATCCACAAGGGTTGTCATTTTTTATGCATCATCGATTATTATTGAAAAGACCAATGGTGAAAGTAGAGTAGTCAAGCTCCCATATTTCATGTACCCGCCAATAGTATACCAATTTAGCATCAACCGGCGCGTGATCCTTGGCACTCGCGTAAAATGTAGATGACGTCAAAATAGAAACCCCACCATTCTGTGGAAAAGATGACTTCTTATCTTGACCCTCAGTCCAAAATGTGAAGCCACTGACATCATAACCCTCATATTTGTTGACATCATCACGAGGACCAAAAGCTAACCACTTAACAGTTTCAGATATACCCTTGAGTTCTTCACTTATTACTCGATTATGAAACAAATCAATAAACGTCTTGTTATGCAACTGCATCAATCCCCTATCCCCTTTACAAGGATATTTTGCGCACAATATATCTAAATTCTCATTCAAAAAAGGATGGGAATATGATGAGGTAAATGCTCATTCAATCCCCTATCCCCTATCCCCTTTGACTTTAGGAATATGATGCAACACATACAAGTGTACTTGTAGAAGACTGTCTCGAGGAGGTGTGATCGATTTGGAGCCAATTGTTCCTTTTCCCTCAAGCCTTCTTTCATGTCGAGAGGTGGGAAGTCTAATAGGCTTTGCCATGGCCAAATACTCGGTTATAAAGTTACTAATCTCATTGCTCACAGTGCCTTGAATCATACTCCCCTTGGGTTGTGCTAGATTCTTCACCTTGTTTTGTACCCTTGTGTCTTTTAAAAGGATAACACCACCTTAAAAAAACTGGACCTAAAAGCTTGATCTCACGAACGAGATGGACAATAAGATGAACCATTATGTCAAAGAAAGAAGGTGGAAAATACATCTCAAACTTGCATAAAGTTATAATCACGTCGACTTGAAGAGCATCAACTTTAAAGGGATCAAGAACTTTACTACAAATTGTGTTGAAGAACGAACATAGCTCGGTAATAGCATATCTCACATGTTTTGGCAATATTCCACGGATTGCAATTGGTAAGAACACTTGAATGATTACATGGAAATCGTGAGATTTCATGTTTCCCAACTTCAACTCACCATATAGGGTCACAAATCTCTTCATGTTTGATGAGTACCCAAACGGAACTTTAATGCCATACAAAGACTCACAAAATGCCGCTTCTCTGCTTTGGACAATGTGTAGCAAGCTGGAGGCAAATAAACTTTGTCATTACTCATGTTCTTCTTACCGCCCTTTCCCTTGTTACTGCCACTAACTTCATCACCTCTATTTCTTTTCTTACTCACCTTAATATGTGCCCACAACTCCGGACGAAGACCCTTACATTCAAACCAATCTCCCACGGCCTTAACATCCTTTGTCTTACCCAGAATGTTCATGAGAGTCCCGAGTATGGCATCGCATACTTTTTTCTCTATATGCATAACGTCAAGACAATGCCTAACCTGTAGATCTCTCCAATATGGAAACTTCCAAAAGATTGATTCTTTTTTTCATAATCGGTCTTCACCCCCTTGCACTTGCCCTGTTTTACCAAATACAGTCTCAACTCTCTTAACCTGTTCATAAACCTCATAACCGGTCAACGGTCGACGAGCTACACGGTCCTCAACCTCCCCGTTGAACATCTTCGTTCTTCTTCTTACGATATTGGTGATCTCGTGGAAGGAACTTTCGATGGTGCATGAATACGTGTTTGCACTTAGGAATCCACGTGGATTCCATGTCATCGATACATATTGGGCATGCTTTCTTCCCTTTGTTCTTATACCTTGATAAATTGCCATATGCTGAAAAACCATTAACGGTGCATAAAAGCATTGCACGCAAGGTGAACTCCTCATTAGCATTATGCATCAAACACGGAAACACCTTCATCCCACATCTTTCTTAAATCCTCAACGAGAGTTGCAAGATATACATCTATGTCATTGCCAGGTTGTTTAGGACCCGAGATAAGAAGCGAAAGCATAATGTACTTACGCTTCATACACAACCAAGGTGGCAAATTATAGATAACTAACAGTACCGGCCAAGTACTATGTTGAGAACTAAGATTGCCGAATGGGTTCATTCTATCCGTACACAGTCCGAGCCTTAAATTACGAACCTCATCCCCAAAAGTCTTATGCAACCTATCAATACTCTTCCACTCTGGAGAATCAAATGGATGTGTGAGCAAGTGACCCTTCTTCACCCTATCTCCATGCCACCTCAAATTTAACGCATCTTTCTTTATATAAAACAAGCGCTTGAATTTAGATATTATTGGAAGATACCAAAATACCTTAGCTGGGGGCCCTTTAGCATCCCGAGCCCCTTTACGCTTGTAGCGCGATAACCCACACTTAGGACACTCTTCTAAGTTCTTGTTTTCATTCCGATACAATACACAATCATTCTGACACGCATGAATCTTCTGGTACTCTAAGCCGAAAGGACACATGAGCTTTTTGGCATAATATGTTGACTTTGGAAATTAATTTCCCTCAGGAAGCATCTCACCTAACGCTTCTAATAACATTGTGAAACTAGCGTCACTCCAATTTAACTTTGACTTAATGTTGAAAATTGTCAACACTGCTGTTAGTTTGGTGAACTTTGTACATCCAGGGTACAAAGGCTTTTGAGAAACCTCTGTCAACAAGTCAAAAACACGAGAACGTTTCAAAAACACGAGGACGTTTTTCTAACTCATCCTCGACTCCCTCCATCATCTCATCTACACGATCACATCCTCATCGATTTTCTCTTCATCTGTCTCATACCCATCAACATGATCTACTACATCCTCATTAACATCAGCCACATTATTGACGTCCTCAACAACACTTTTCTCTTTGTAAACTCCTTCCTCACCATGCCAAACCCAAACAAGATATTGAGGTCTAAACTCACGTCGAAGTATGTGCTCCTAAGGATATGAACACTATCTACCTTTGATACATTGCCACAAGTGACACATGGGCAATCAAAACCAACTTCCCCCGTCCTAACTTGATGTTCAACCGCAATACTACAAAATTCTAATACGCCATCGATAAATTCTGACGATTCAATGCTTCCGTACATCCAAGAACGATCTTTTGTCATCCTAATTAATGTGATTAATTAATTCAAAAAAAAATTAATAACAACTTTTAACATATGTACTTAACGAACTCTAATTAACCACAAAATTAAGTAATAATCATTCATTTAACCCTAATTTACAATATTAATATTAAACCATCATAATGTATAAATTGTTCAAAAAATATGTATATTCTAATAAGAAGATTGTTTTAACCCTAATTAACCCTAATAATAATAAATTTAACCATAAAAAACCCTAATTAAACCTAATTTACGAACAATAAAAAAACTATGATAAATTTAAAACTTAAAAACCACAACTACATACACATTCATAAATAAAATAAAGAAATTACTTAAAAATATAACAAAACATGAAATGTATGATAAATTTAAAACTTAAAAACAACAACTACATACACATTCATAAATTATGATAAATTTAAACCTAATTTACAAAATCAAAATGAAAATTATACCTTGAATTTTCGTGGGTTTTGGGTTGTGTATAACCTATACAATGAAAAAAATAAAATAAAATTAGTATAAAAAAAAACTAAGCCCTAAAACACAATTAATGAAGCTTGAACAACAATGAGTTTGAGAACTAAGCTTTAAAAAATTATACCTTGAAGAAGAGCAAGAACTAAGCCCAAATTTCGTGGGTTTTTCGTGGGTTTAAAAAGAGCAACAACAATTGGTTCTTCGTTGGTTTATAACAACAATGGATTCTACGCAGATGATGAAGAAGCAGCAGACATGCGTTTGAAGAAACAGTCGTTTGAAGAAGATTGATTGTAGAACAACAACAAGAAAAGCAAGAACAAGTCGTGCATTTGAAGAGGGTGTTTGAAGAAGAAACAGTAGGTTGAAGAGGGTTTAATAAAACAGAAGGTTTTGTAACGTTAAATGGCGCGATTTTAAAAGGCTTATATGCTGAGGGCATCCAAAAAACCGCAACATTTGATGTGATTAAAGAGCTTATATGCTGCGGGCATTTAAAAAACCGCTGCATATGTTGTAATTTTTTTTCCCTAATTCTTTTTCCTATTTATTGCTGCGTATATAAAAAACCGTAGCAAATGATGAACAGCAAATGATGTTTTTTTCACTACTGATCCTATAATTCGTATGTGTATGCCCAAATTGCAAACATTTACTACATCACACTGGCACCCACTCATACTGAATACGTTGGGATATGAGTTCATCATTCTCATTGGAGAAGTATAACTCTTATGGAAAACCTGCTGCTATATTCATATCCACCAAGACTCTTGCATAGAGCATTCTAGACTTGGTAAGAGTAGATGTGTCCACTTTCAAAACAGTACCCAAATAGCCCACAGTATCTTTGAGCATGCATTCACTCCAGTACATAACATTTAGTTTTGGTAATTTGATCCAAATTGAAACCGATTCAATGCTAGCTTTCTCATATGAGATGTTGGGGAACCATGGCTTATCTATGAATGGCTTCTTGTCAAACAGAATACCGTTCATACTACACGCTTGCTCCTGGTGGTCCTTCGTCTTAAACCTTACCAAGAACATACCCCTGTTAACCATTCCAATTTTATCAATCCCTTGGTCCTTCCAAATACGACGCACAAAACCCTCAATAACGTGAAGTGGGGGATTAGCACTTGTTACATAGCATACCACAGCATTAGACGAGAATTTAATCTCCTCAACATCCTCCTTACGTATTTTAGTAATTCTACGAGAAGAAGGCGGGGCAGGGGTATCAGACATTCCAGTGACTGTAGGAATACTCATAGAGGGTTTTTCAGAGACAGTAGGAACCCTCAAATAGGGTTTTTCAGAGACCGTACTTGATTTTCCAACACCCATAAGGTCTTCTGGCGTGGATGTGGGTTTGGGGCCCTTCAAAATTGAGACCCAGTTTAATCCAACAGGCATCTGTGCCGGAGAACCCACTGGTTGTACTGATTTTCTAGATGTTCTTGACTGGTTCAACGCCTGGTTCAGCGACTGGTTCGAAGGTAGATGCTCTATTCTTTCACATGAGGATGAAGAACCACGGGAAGAACAACTCATAGACGGCTTTCTCGGAATAACCTTCACCTTTGCTGGCCGTCCTCTCCTGCCCATGGCCGGAAGTGGGACCTAGGCAGCTCCAAATCAGAAAGGGGAAACCTAGAGGGAAGGAGGAGGGAGAAACGCTATTATTATTACTATTACTATTATTATTATTATTATTATTATTATTATTATTATTATTATTTCAAGTAAGTTTATTTTTTTAGTTTTAACTTTTATTTTTTAGTATTTTTGATTTTTGATTTTTTTAGCATTTAATCTGTAAAAATCAATCATCATTTGGATAATAATGTTTTTGGAGAAGTGACTCTAATATTAAAATTATTTATAGTTAATCAAAAGTTGAATTTATTGTAAAAAAATTTATTAAAAAATTAAATTATTCTAAATAACTTTCATAAAAATAAATATCACTAAAGGCTTAATCAATATAAGAGCTACAGTAAATGAACAAATTAGTATTCTTTGGCAATAACCTAGGAATTGTCATCATGTAATAATCTTGACATCATAAAAGTTTATTCTACTGGCATAAAATATTAAAAGCAAGAATCATCGCATACTAAAACATATAAGGAAAACAAGCACGACTCAAACTCTCCTTTATCATTTATTTTGTCTACACTTCTTTGACTTTGCAACTTGATTATATTCATAATAACTTACTTGGTATCATATAAGAGCATAAACATGTACCAATAACATAATTCACAAATTTTAAACAAGTTGTAAAATGCCCTTAAAAATAACATGTAAAACGTTCATCTAAAAAAATAACATTTAAAATATAAATACCACATTGTAAATTTTACATTCTATGATCAATGATCATTATCATATAAATTAAAATCACAATTTTGATTATAGGATAGTAAGATCCTATAATCTTAAATCCCCAAAAGATCTAAGCCCATTATAGATTTCGAGGAAGCATAGATATGGTTAAAATCGGTCAGAATCAGAGCATGATCACCTAAGATCAGCCAGGATCAGTATGAATTGGTCAGAAACAGTTTAGGATCGCTAAAAATCATATGATATTACAAATAACTTAGTTTTTGCTCTTTTAAGGTTATTTTTATTTTGCACTTATATCATAAGGTGTGGCAAATGATTCATAATTGATTAGATTAGTTGGTTTGAAAACTAAAATTATCAACTTATTTGACTATTTGAATTTGAACATTCTAGTGGAAGCAACTTATTATAGATTAAATGATTTATAACAAACTTGTTTCAACAATGTAAGTTACTGAACACTAGTATTAGATCATTTTTACCTGTAAAACCATTACAACAAATTTAACTTTTCGTGACATTGAATTTAGTGGTATTAAAAAAAATCCACTGATTTTTATTTTTAGTATAATAATTATTGGTTTTTATTTTAAATTCAACTATAAAGTGATTTAGTGACACTTTATTTGGTCTTTAGTGGCATACGTAATTGTTACTATAGTCTATAGTGACATTTCTGACATTTATGAGAAATGTCACTAGATCTTATGTCGCAAAAAACTTTATTGTTAATTTTGCTGTTAAAGAGTCTAATAAATGTCGTAAAAATATTCTATATACACTATTATAAATTTAAAGTAGCGACATTTAAATTAAATATCGTTAAATATATCTCACTAAAAGCAAATTATATTGTAGTGAACATATATCTAATTCTACCTAAATATTCTAAAATTTTCTAACAAAATATTTTTGCCAAATACCCCAATGTCAACGTTTTCATAAAAACATATATAAGTATAATATATTTCTTTTCGCTTTATATATTTATAATTATAATTATTCTATCATATGTTAAAGAATAAAATAACCTAATTACTAATGTATCTAGTTAATGAATGTGTAATAACTATTGTTATCTTACAATTCACCATATGTATAATTATCATTTTAGTTTTCACCTCTAACATTCTTAATCTCACAATATGGATATATAAATTCCAACATATATATATAAATTATTTTTTTCTACCAAAATTTATGTATTTGTAAAGTTGTATAGCTCTGTGATCCAATCTAACAATTTGTTCCTACGTGTTCTTGGTGATCCAAAATAGGATCATAATCTAGATAACCTTGATATGAACAAATCAAAATCAATTATTTAACTCGATCTAATAACAAACTTGGTGAATTAGTACAACTTTTCAGAGCTTGAATGACCCTTTTATCATTCATTTCTAACGGCTAAAAAAGCATTCAAACACCATAATTATCATCATGCTTATCCCACCCATAAAAAACTATGATTAACATCTGGAGAGGAAAAAATGGCGGCAACTCATACTCATAAAGAAGAGCGCGACCAAAGAATCCCTCAACTTGAGAAAGAATAAGAGTAAGTTTCTGCAACGGATCGGACCGAGTGAGGCTGAAACTATCTTTACAAGTCTGCATCTTATCAAACAATCGTGACCGGTAAACATAAAAAGGATAAATAAAATGCATATAAATACAATAAAAAAATAAAAACAACAACAACAGCAATAATAATAATAATAATAATAATAATAATAATAATAATAATAATAATAATAATAATAATAATAATAATAATAATTTAAACATTTCACATAAACACATCAATAAAGAGGCAATAAGACAATCATGAATAAGATATTTGACCTATAAAATTCTTTAATTAAAACCTTACATTAAACGAGAATAGACATAGGAAAGAAAGAGCCATCAAATCCTCCCAATAATAAAGTATTACGTAAATTGGTTATGGATGGATCATAACATGCCTAAACACAAATGGGCATTATGAAATTGTTTGATGCGCAATAACGCCTCTTCTGAGCGTCTAAATTGTTGTACCACTTTTTGATAACATAAGAGGGGTTGGTCTATTGAGTATAGAATAGTCTTGCAATATACGAGTTTATTACTATGAAATATTATGTTATTATGATTAAATTGATTGAATATATGAATTTTAATACTCTTGCAATATACGAGTTTATTACTATGAAATATTATGTTATTATGATTAAATTGATTGAATATATGAATTTTTTTCAACTAAAAATTAACTACTAATGCTTTTTTAAAATTGTTTACCAAATACATCACTTTTCATTCAATTAAACCCATTAAAATTTAGTTAAGTACATAGAATTGCTATAATAAATCATATAAATACTTTACCTAATTTTGCTCTAATTTATAATAAAATCGGATTTTAAATAAGGTAATATTGCCATATAATCAACTATCATTCACTAAAATAATTTCATTTGTCAAAACTCTTGAGTCTTGAAAGATGACATTTGTCATTTTACAGCATTTTTATTAGTATAAATGTAATCAACCATCATTCACTAAAATAATTTCATTTGTCAAAACTCTTAAAAGATCATAATTGTCATTTTTCATCATTGTTATTAACTAGTATAAATATATGCTTAAATCTTATGTTAATTAGTAGTTTTTCTCGGAGGTGAAAAATATGTCAAATATCACCTTTATTTATAGATGTACAATAATTATTAATTATTATTTAGATGTTGTGCTTTGTATCTCCATGTAAACAAATTAATTAAGGATGTTTGAACCAGCTAACAAATTATATGATAAAAAAATAACATTAAAAATATTCAAAGTATTTTATTTCTTTCAAACACAAATAATTTACTTTGTATATATGTGGGTACTAATTGAGTGGTTTTGAAATTATTCTAGAAATGGAATATATATGCAATGTTATTCAATCAATAAATTATACATAATCTCATTATTTCTCATCCAAATAATAATAGCCTTTGAGAGAAAAGAAGACTATATAATCAATCAATGTTAATAGTAAATTGAAATAACACAATGATAAAGAAGAAATTATAAAAAGAGCCCACAAAATTAGCAAATAGTGCAAGTGTGCAATTAATGATTAATGGAAGCACCAAAAGTCTAGACAAGACATCCATCAAATTGATTCCATGCAAGTTTACTGTACATGATATATCATGCAAATTAGCCAAAGGTTAGAGCACCCTGAAATGACTACATGATAGTTCATACCTTATTATTTTTATGTCTGATATTAGAGCATATATAATGGTTTAAT
>NC_080050.1:21190661-21198161 GCF_026212465.1 Amaranthus tricolor | reverse complement strand
CTTTGTACCCTGGGTGTACAAAGTTCACCAAACTAACAGCAGTGTTGACAATTTTTAACATTAAGTCAAAGTTCAATTGGAGTGAAGCTAGTTTCACAATGTTATTAGAAGCGTTAGGTGAGATGCTTCCTGAGGGAAATGAACTTCAAAAGTCGACATATTATGCCAAAAAGCTCATGTGTCCTTTCGGCTTAGAGTACCAGAAGATTCATGCGTGTCCGAATGATTGTGTGTTGTATCGGAATGAAAACGAGAACTTAGAAGAGTGTCCTAGGTGTGGGTTATCGCGCTACAAGCGTAAAGGGGCTCGGGATGCTAAAGGGCCCCCGGCTAAGGTATTGTGGTATCTTCCAATAATACCTAGATTCAAGCGCTTGTTTTCTATAAAGAAAGATGCGTTAAATTTGAGGTGGCATGCAGATAGAGTGAAGAAAGGTCACTTACTCACACATCCATTTGATTCTCCGGAGTGGAAGAGTATTGATAGGTTGCATAAGACTTTTGGGGATGAGGTTCGTAATTTAAGGCTCGCACTGTGTACGGATGCAATAAACCCATTCCGCAATCTTAGTTCTCAACATAGTACTTGGCCGGTACTTTTAGTGATCTATAATTTGCCACCTTGGTTGTGTATGAAGCGTAAGTACATAATGCTTTCGCTTCTTATCTCGGGTCCTAAACAACCTGGCAATGACATAGATGTGTATCTTGCACCTCTCGTTGAGGATTTAAGAAAGATGTGGGATGAAGGCGTTTCAGTGTTTGATGCATATGCTAAAGAGGAGTTCACCTTGCGTGTAATGCTTTTATGCACCGTTAATGATTTTCCGGCATATGGAAACTTATCGGGGTATAAGAACAAAGGGAAGAAAGCATGCCCAATATGTATCGATGACATGAAATCCACGTGGATTCCTAAGTGCAAACACGTATTCATGCACCATCGAAAGTTCCTCCCACGAGACCACCAATATCGTAAGAAGAAGAATAAGTTGTTCAACGGGGAGGTTGAGGACCGTGTAGCTCGTCGACCGTTGACCGGTTATGAGATTTATGAACAGGTTAAGGGAGTTGAGACTGTATTTGGTAAAACGGGGCAAATGCAAGGGGGTAAAGACCGATTATGGAAAAAAGAATCAATCTTTTGGAAGCTTCCATATTGGAGAGATCTACAGGTTAGGCATTGTTTTGACGTTATGCATATAGAGAAAAATGTATGCGATGCCATACTCGGGACTCTCATGAACATTCCGGGTAAGACAAAGGATGTTAGGGCCATGTGAGATTGGTTTGAATGTAAGGGTCTTCTTCCGGAGTTGTGGGCACATGTTAAGGTGAGTAAGAAAAGAAATAGAGCTGATGAAGTTGGTGGCAGTAAGAAGAAGATGAGTAATGACAAAGTTTATTTGCCTCCAGCTTGCTACACATTGTCCAAAGCAGAGAATCGGACATTTTGTGAGTGTTTGTATGGCATTAAGGTTTCGTTTGGGTACTCATCCAACATGAAGAGATTTGTGAGCCTAAATGGTGAGCTGAAGTTGGGAAGCATGAAATCTCACGATTGCCATGTAATGATGCAAGTGTTCTTGCCAATTGCAATCCGTGGAATACTGCTAAAACATGTGAGATATGCTATTACCGAGCTACGTTCTTTCTTCAACACAATTTGTAGTAAAGTTCTTGATCCCTTTAAACTTGATGCACTTCAACTCGACGTGATTGTAACTTTATACAAGTTTGAGATGTATTTTTCACCTTCTTTCTTTGACATAATGGTTCATCTTATTGTCCATCTCGTTCGTGAGATCAAGCTTTTGGGTCCAGTTTTTTTAAGGTGGTGTTATTCTTTTGAAAGACACATGGGTGTTTTACATAACAAGGTGAGGAATCCAGCACAACCCAAGGGGAGTATGATTCAAGGCACTGTGAGCGATGAGATTAGTAACTTTATAGCCGAGTATTTAGCCATGGCAAAGCCAATTGGACTTCCCACCTCTAGACATGAAGGAAGGCTTGAGGGAAAAGGAACTATTGGCTCCAAATCGGTCACACCTCCTCGAGAAAGCCTTCTACAACCACACTTGTATGTGTTGCATTATATTCCGGAAGTTCATCCTTTTTTGAGTGAGCATTTTGATATATTGCGCGTAAAACATCCTTCTAAAGGAGATAGGGCATTGATGCAGTTGCATAACAGGACGTTTATTAATTGGTTTCATAATCGAGTAATATGCGAAGAACTCAAGGGTATATCCGAAATTGTTAAGTGGTTAGCTTTTGGTCCTCGTGATGATGTCAACAAATATGAGGGTTACGATGTCAATGGCTTCATATTTTGGACTGAGGGTCAAGACAAGAAGTCATCGTATCTACAGAATAGTGGGGTTTCTATTTAGGCGTCATCTACATTTTACGCGAGTGCGAAGGATCAAGCGCCGGTTGATGCTAAATTGGTATACTACGGGCGGGTACATGAAATATGGGAGCTTGACTACTCTACTTTTAATATTGGTCTTTTTAAATGTAAGTGGGTAGATAATAATCGATGATGCATAAAAAATGACGACCCTTGTGGATTCACTCTTGTAGACTTAGCTCGTTTGCTTGATAGTGAGGAGCCATTCATACTAGCCACACAAGCCAAGCAAGTATTCTACATTTGATAAAAAATTGTCTGTTGTTGTACCCGGAAAAAGAAGCATCCTTGGTATAGGTGATGTTGAGGATAAGGAAGAATATGAAGCTTTTGAAGACTCCCCTCCCTTTATCAATCCAAAATTAGTGGATCAAGATGATGTAGATGATGTAGATGTTGGTTATATGCGTGTAGATCACACGGAAGGAATACATTTGAATTAAGTGATTCACAAGGTATGAATTTAAAGCTTTTTAAAGTTTTTTTGGCAATTGGTTTGTTTTGCATGAAACTTTGCACATAACACTATTTGTTATATATTATTGTGTTGAACGTATTAGAATTGTAAATCATAGTCATATTTTTAATATTACTTAGCTTATGTTCTAAGATATTACTATTCATACTCTTTCAGGTACTGATATACAATGCATCTATTTAGAGACGAAATTGTCTCCGAGATTGAGACCTCGGATAATGAGCATCGTAGTTATGACAGCGAAGAGGACCAAATTGTGAGATACGAGCGTATGGCTGAAGACGCTCTACCGATTGACAATGATTTTGAGACTGAAGACGCCCCACCAATGGATGCTCCCACTACCAGTAAGAAAAGAAAAGGGCGAGGTCCTACGAAAAACCTCAAAGTCACAGAACCCATGCATTTGGAATACAATGCATTGGGTCAGCCCTGCGGAAAATGGCGTAGGCAATATGGAAAACAAGTGGGTCTATGTATCCGCAAGCTTTCCATATTGCACACATGGAACGAGGTTCTAGAGGGTTTGAAGAACTCTCTATGGAATGATACTGTGGTAAGCAACTTTACTATTTTTACTCATTTAGTTTCATTTTAAAATTAATTTGATTGGCAGTAATAAATATAAATTTTTTTTGTAGAATGTTTTCCACATCGAGAGCGATGAGGATAAGAAGAATGTGTTTCTTTCAGCTGTTGCTGAAAGATTCAGAGATTTCAAATCCAAGCTAATAACTGGCTGGATTACGAAGAGGCGTGCCCGTACGATCAAAAAGGTCAAAACGGGAAACGAAGGTGGAGAGCAATCTCCTTCAAAGATGCCCTACGAAATATGGGGTCACATATCGCAGAGGGATTGGGAGGCCTTTGTTGCCAAAAGAACAACTCCCATAGATGTTGTAAGTATTTCATATTATATTATAGTTTACCAATTTGAATTTACTTCTTTTGATTCAGTCATTAAACTAATACATGACATTCGATTTCTATTGATCAATTAGGAAAAGCGTGGTAAAGCTTTTGATTCTGCAAGCAAAAGGAAGTTTTACCATCACTTAGGCCAGAAAACGTACGATGAGGTCCGAAAAGAGTGGGTTGATGCGGGTTTATACCCCAACTAAAGTTCATCCACGCCCTCATCTACGACTACCTCCGCATCCGTGAATACTCCTGCTGGAGATCGGGTGCGTGATTGGTATTGCGGGCTTAATTCCCGAGATGCAAGTAGTAAATTACCATTAATGATCCGAGAACGAAGAAGGTTGCTGATGCTGTGGTGAGTTTTGAAATTATTAAGTATATTCTTGATTTGTTTTGTATTCTTTGGCTTTGATGTACGTATACTAATTGCTATATATGTCATTTTTTATTTGAACAGATGGGCTGGAAGGAAAAAGAAGCTACGGGGGAGTTCACCCAAAGAGGCAATGTTAACGCATTGCATATGGTCTTAGGGAAAGACCACAGTGGACGGGTAGTCGGAAAAGGAGGCGTCCGCGTGGGGTTACAGAAGGCATTCGGCAAAGAGTGTGTTTCTACTCAATCCCGAACGGCGCTGCGGGATGAAGTTGCAACCCTCCGAGCGGAGATTACGAAGGACGTTCTCGCCAAGCTGGCCGCCGTGTTGCAGAAGATGGGAGCACCCATTGTTGACTTGGCAAACCTGATTGTCGAGGATCAGGAAAGTCAACATGGGGATGCTAACGCTTCGACCGAGCCAACACCCGAGCCCATTACCCCCGTAGCACCCCAGCTCATTACTAATACCCCTGAAGGGGAAAACCCCACACCGGAGAACATAAACTCCGTTGCTCAAAATCCAGAGCCAACTCCAGAGCCAGTGCTACAGGTACATAGTTTTTAAATATATAAGCACTTATTGTAAAGGGGTTTGAAGATTTCTCACTCCCGATTCCAATGCTAGCATGGAGCCTTGAGAAACTATCACAGGCCCTAGGTAGTTTCGTCACATGGCCATATGCTTGGCTCCGATTTACTAACTTGGTAAGAATCATTTGTACCTTATTTTTTTTTATTTTTTTAATTGCATGCTCACACTAATTTAATTGTCTAAATTGAAATAGCAAAAGAGTCCAAAGGGATCTTGGAGAGAGGTTGGTTCCTCAGCAAAGGTGCCGACTGGGTCAAAGTCGATGCCAAACACTCCAATTTTGACTGATGAGGAGCTAAAAGATCTCTCTCAAGATTGCAAATGGTTGCATTATTGTGCATCTCGCATAAGTGAGGAGGACCCACTCATTCTGAACCTGTTGAAGGAGCAATACTGCTTTTTAGAGAGCCCGTTTGTAATTATTGGTCCTAGTGACATCGGGCAATTTTTAAGAGGAGAGATGCTGAACGTAGCTCTTTTCTATGTCTACATGAGGTGATGTTCATTATCTTACAAGTTAGGCATTGTTGTTTAATTGTTTTAATAACAGAATTACTAACAAAATTTTCTTATTTGTGAGTTTAGTGCGGCTTACGAGGAGCTAAATGCTTGCGAACCTCCAATAAAAATTTGATGGATTTGTCCTGAGTTGATTTCGGGTACTAATTGTGTAAATGATCCAGATGACGTCAGAGCATGCATTGAGACTGCTTTGACTAATTCCCTTGCATCTAAGCATACATCTCTAATTTGTTGATTTTAAATTTGCGTTCGTAGTTTGCATTGGATACTTTTGGTCATATGTCCTTTAACGAACACTGTGCACGTCTTCGACTCATTACAAAAACTTCAAAGCCCGCCTCGCAACACTAAATTCAAAGCGTTGTTGAATGCGTACGTAATATTAAGTATTTTACCAATTTGATTTAATTAAGTGTTATATATATATATATATAAATAGTATTACTTTTTCCATGCGTTTCAGCACAATGAAAAAAGTGCGTGGACAAATGGGATCTACATCCAGAGCCACATTTCCAAAATGGACAGCAATAAAGGTACACAAATTCGATTTTATGCGTTTTTAAGCTTTTTTGTCAATTTCGCGCGTACAGTAGCTCAAACTTGGTTTGT
This sequence comes from Amaranthus tricolor, assembly GCF_026212465.1. NCBI lineage: Eukaryota > Viridiplantae > Streptophyta > Magnoliopsida > Caryophyllales > Amaranthaceae > Amaranthus > Amaranthus tricolor. The sequence goes on along the minus strand of NC_080050.1, from coordinate 21,192,242 downwards.
TATGCACGAAAATTGGCACACAACACTATTTGGTATATATTATTGTGTAGAAGTGGTTAGAATTGAAAATCATAGTCATATGCTAGAAATTACGTGTTAAGTTGCGATTTTATGCGTTTTTAAGCTTTTTTGGCACTTTCACGCGTAAAGTAGCTCAAACTTGGTTTGTTTTGCACGAAACTTGGCACACTACACTATTTGGTATATATCATTGTGTTGAAGTGGTTAGAATTGAAAATCGTAGTCATATGCTAGAATTTACGTGTTAAGTGGCGATTTTATGCGTTTTTAAGCGTTTTTGTCAATTTCGCGCGTAAAGTACCTCAAACTTGGTTTGTTATGCACGAAACTCGGCACACAACACTATTTGATATATATTATTGTGTTGAAGTTGTTAGAATTGAAAATCATAGTCATATGCTAGAAATTACGTGTTAAGTTACGATTTTATGCGTTTTTAACCGTTTTTGGCACTTTCGCGCGTAAAGTAGCTTAAACTTGGTTTGTTTTGCACGAAACTTGGCACACAACACTATTTGGTATATATTATTGTGTTGAATTGGATATAATTGAAAATCGTATTCATATGCTAGAAATTACGTGTTAAGTTGCGCTTTTACGCGTTTTTAACCGTTTTTGGCACTTTTGCGCGTAAAGTAGCTCAAACTTGGTTTGTTTTGCACGAAACTTGGCACACAAAACTATTTGGTATATATTATTGTGTTGAAGTGGTTAGAATTGAAAATCGTAGTCATATGCTAGAAATTACATGTTAAGTTGCGATTTTATGCGTTTTTAATCGTTTTTGACACTTTTGCGCATAAAGTAGCTCAAACTTGATTTTGCTGCGAAACCGGGGCTGATTAAGGCCTTGGTTATCCAAGGATTAATGTTGTGCAGAAGCTTTGATTAATGACACAAAGAAAACTTACAAATGATCATGAAAAGAACACGAAACAACCACAAACACTTAGACAATTCTGATCTAGCAAACTGCCGAGCAGCCCTCCTTCAGCTTAGCTTCTAGGAGTCCACGGGGAGTGTCAGAATGGTTTTAGGACCTTGATAGCTAGATCCAAGTACCAAGATTCCATTTCCACTTTAGCCTAGGTCCTGGATGCATAGGTTTGGTCTCCACGTGTCGTGCAAGGTGGTCTGGTCACTAGTCTGCTATTGTGTCGTGAGGTCTGTATGCAGCCTTGTGTGGGCTCCTTTGGTATCTTCATTTCATACAACCACATTTGTATCAGGTTTGCACGAAACATGGCACACAACACTCTTTTGGTATATATTATTGTGTTGAAGTGGATAGAATTGAAAATCATAATCATATGCTAGAAATTACGTGTCAAGTTTCGATTTTATGCATTTTTAAGCGTTTTTGTCAATTTCGCGCGTAAATTAGCTCAAACATGTTTTGTTATGCACGAAACTTGGCATAGAACACTATTTAGTATATATTATTGTGTTGAAGTGGTTAGAATTGAAAATCATAGTCATATGCTAGAAATTACGTGTTATGTTGTGATTTTATGCGTTTTTAACCGTTTTTGACACTAACATGTATTTTCTCTTAGTGCT
>NC_080050.1:21135096-21190561 GCF_026212465.1 Amaranthus tricolor | reverse complement strand
CAAGTTAATATTTGGATCGTCCTTTGAAATCTTCTTGCATCACAAGCTAACGAAGTGAAATAACCGTCTTGGGGTATTATTACATTTTTAATATACATTAAAACTTTATTAAAGTTCAGCTATTATTCTTTATATTCATAATAACATTATTAGGGCTGAAAGTTATTAGATTTTTCATTGCAAGATCAGGATTCATATTCAACTCAATCAATTGAGTTAACAATCCAATAGAGAAGAAGCTTAATCCAACTTCTTTTATACTGAGAATTGGATGCAATTATTAATTCCTATCAGTAATTAATTCCCATTAACATGTACTTTCCAATCATGATTATATTTTGTATATCACCAAATTCATTCGGCTATCACCACTCAACAAACCAAATCATCAGATTTCCTTTCAGCTTACGGACCCGGTCCGGTCTTGCCTAAATCCGGTCGGGTCCTACGATTTTTGCTCTCTGGAAACTCTCCACATACGGACCCGGTCCGGTCTTCCAGAAACCCGGTCCTGTCCTGCTTTAATAACCGTTTTTCCGCACGGTTTTTATTTTATGATGAGGAATGTAACAAGCAAAAAAAGAAAACATTTTTTTTTCTCTGTTTTTAGATACTATTAACTCTTCACTTTTGCGAGAAAAACTTGATCGAGAATATTTGGGCCAAATCATTTCAAGTGTTTGTCATTATTCAAGAATATAAAGTTGGATCTTATTGCTCTTATTCATCAATGTATACCGTTTCAATGTTGAGTTCAGTTTGATGCACCTTCTAAAGGGTTATTAGATCCGTAGAACGTTTCCAAACCAACTTAAATCGACTAAAAATTTCAGTCCTAATGTTGAAGTTCGGTTTGATGCACATTCTAAAGGATTAGATGACCCATAGAACGTTTCCAAACTAGCTTAAACTAAGTGGTTTCGGTCTAAAGGACCATCATCTTATCTTTACTGTGCCGTATGTGAATATTTCCTGAATTTTTCTCGGCACCCATTATTTTTGGGGATTCGGAAATTATTTGTTAATGATGAAGATTTGATTTGAAGATCATTTTGCTATGAGGAAAAGAAGGTTCCCACTCGTGTGTGACCGTCTAATTATGTGATATATATTCACCTCTATATCCAGCTTTTTAATTTCACCATTTTTTGTCAACTCCAGCTACGTGACCGTCTAATTAATAAGCTATATATCATAAGCGATTCGAATGCGATGAGTCATTCTGTACCATCGAATAGCCGGATTCTCTTGTCTAAGGTTATTATACAAGTTTTGTCTTTTGCCGTATCATCAATTTGTCCGAAATATTAAAAACTCGGACCCCCCCCCCAAGGGCCTCCAATAATTTCGCAAAATTGTCTAAGTATTGAAAGTAGCCGAGTTATGCTACATCCGAATCATCGAAGACCCGGTTGAGTAATTGTCATGACGTATTATCATAAAGTCGGACCCAAATTTGGTTTGATGCACCTTCTAAAGGGTTATTAGATCCATAGAACGTTTCCAAACCAACTTCAACTGACCAAAAAATTCAGTTTCATTGTTGAAATTCGGTTTGATGCACTATCTAAAGGATTAGATGACCCGTAGAATGTTTTCGAACTAGCTTCAGCTACGTGATTTCAATCTGAAAAAATTACTCCAAATATTGCCCAATTCAATGTATTGGCTGAATCCGAATATGATCCGACGGTGGTTCAATCTGAGGTGACTCGATGCATGGAGAAAAATCATCATCCTCGCCTTCTAATGAAATGCTACATAAAGGATGCAAATCTTTGATTAGTATTGCCAAGTGAAGAATATATTATATTAATCTGATGATGATCATACAGTTACTCTTGCTTTTATTTATCAACATATATCGGGTGTTTTATATTTGTTATATTCATGGGTCAACATGAAAAGTGATGAAGTATGATATTGACACATTGGAAGAATATTATATTATTTCTGCATTGGGTCTTACTTATATGTGGTTTTCAATGATGAGTGTATAAAGTCATCTGAGTTTTCACCTAGTTTGAAAGTCATATTATTATTGAAGTTCCAACACGTGGGCGTTATTTTTCACATTATGGAATCATCTGAGCTTTCAACTAGTTTGAAGTCATATTATTATTAAAGTCCCAACATGTGGGCATTATTCGTCATATTATGGAATCATCTCAGCTTTCACCTAGTTTGAAAGCCATATTATTATTGAAGTCCCAAAATGATTGATTTTGGGCAATATTTTCAAAGTATTTATCTTAATTATCAAACTTTCACCTAGTTTGAAAGTGAAATCATTGCGAGTGTCACCTAGCTTGGTAACTCGGACTCTTATTAAGCCCCCAAAACGAGTGATTTTGGGCGTTATTCATCAAAATATTCTATCGAGTATCTCCTAGCTTGATAACTCGATCACTTATTCAGCGGACCTATGTCCGATCAGTATATTCATCAATGTTTTCGAAGAATTCACCTAGTATGATTCCTTATCTAAGTCTCGGGTGATTGACGGCTGGGCAATGCAGACCTACGTCCGATCATCAAAATATTTTAGCGAGTATCACCTAGCTTGATAACTCGATCACTTATTCAGCGGACCTATGTCCGATCAGTACATTCATCAATGTTTTCGAAGGATTCACCTAGTATGATTCCTTATCTAAGTCCCGGGTGATTGACGGCTGGGCAATGCGGACCTACGTCCGATCCAAATATTCCTTAAATGCAGACTTATGTCTGATCCGAATATGCATCAATGCTTTCGAAGGATTCATCTAATATGATTCCTTATCTAAGTCACAGGTGTTTGACTGCCAGGCCATATCATCATATCAAGCTCAAATGTCGAATCATCATATCAGGCTCAAATGTCGAATCATCATATCAGGCTCTAAAAGTCGAATCATCAAAAGTGGCCCAAAGGCCAAATATTTATAATTCATGGGGCTTCCACCATCATGGGCCCATCGAGGCAAGAATTCAAAGTTTACCTTATTCGGACCTTATTGCATGGTTTCTTCCGAATATTTATTTGATCTGCATCACAGGTATGATTTTTTCCGCATAAAGACTGATACCCTCACTACATTAAATTCCCTCATCTATCACTCTTCATGCGTGGGGCTAATGTTATGGGGTCAAATAAATAGACCGTAATTTATTTAGTCAAACCCTAACCACCCAACTCGGTCCAATAACTTCTTAAAATAACTACCCATTACTCACCATTATCTACCACTCACCCATCATCCCCATGATTCCCACATTTATTCACCATTTAACCTCCATTCTACCATGATAAATACATGTCGCGTACATCATTTGCATCGGATTAAGCTTTTATATTGCTATCGTTACACCACAATAAATATTCACCCTCCAACGTACAATCTATACTGAACCAAATATTCCTTCAATTGATCTGAACTCATCCTACAATCCGTTAATCTTGTATTCATTCATTATCATATATTCATTACTTTCTGTCTCCCGATCTGACTTGAGCGTCGGAGGGGTTTTCCGGGAAATCACCCCCTGGACAAGGCTAACGTTGTATTGCAGGATTTGAGGTCTCATCAGCGGAAGGATCATAAACATTTTCAGCATACTGACAGTTATCCCCGACCACACCTTTTATCTAGGTATTTAAATGTCTTTTACAATTCATCGTTTCATTACCGAAACAATGTGTATGTGTGTGGGTGATAGTCTTAGGATCGTCAGTACACGCCTTTGCCATTCTTGGGCCAAAAAATAGAAAGAAATTACATAGTGAGACATATGGAACTAAACAAACTATAATTTATAATGTCATTTTTCTCATAAAACATATCTCATGATCACCTTAATTAATACTCCCTACTATTCAGCCAAAGAGTCTCATTTGACTTTTCACGGATTTTAAGGTGAGTCAAAATAGGACCCTAAAGGTGGGAGAGAGAGAGTAATGTTACGAGTTTTTAATGAATTGATTAAGGGTTATGATCCCCTCCAAATTTGAAAATACTCTTGTGCTTTTACAAATGGTGAATATTTTTCACCTTCGAAAGTCTTTAATTTTTTTCATAACCGAAAATTACATAGTTTGGGTTCGTAACCGAAAATACATACATCCTACAAATACATTACATACATAGTCCGACTAATAAAGAAAATTACATAGTTCGACTACTTAATCTTGGATAGACTTCTCAATTCTTCAACAGCTTCGGTGTAGTTGTAGTCTTTGTTGATCATATGGGTGCGAATTTTTTTCCGATTATTGACTTCAGATTTTTTACATTACCAAAAAAATCGATGCATTAATATTTTCATAAATTGCCACGGAATTGTAAACAACCAAATTTTCATTTTGTAAAAATATCATCACAGTACCATCCCATTTTGTTTCAAAAAACCTAAAATAAAAGTCCAAAAAACACAGAAATCAACTTAAACAAATCAGAAACCAAAATATACAAACATGCGCCAAGAATGAAATTAGAAGCCAAACAGAAACCAAAATACACAACAGGCGCCAAAAAATGAAAGTGCAGCATAAATGCATAATCAGAAATCTGAATATATAAACATGCGCCAAAAATGAAAGTCCAACATAAACTTAAAATCAACTTAAACAAATCAGAAACCAAATTCATCAATTGTTGGCGCCACTAATGAAAATGTAAATCAGAAACCAAGTGCATTAAATACCAAAGTCATCCACCTCATTAATTACACATCCTACTTAAAATGGCTCCTTCCAAGAATATTTCCACTCAACAAAAAACTCAAATAATGCAAAAACTATTAAGCAAATTAAATAAAAAGGGAAAACCAGTACAAGATACAATTAATGCACTTGCAACAGAGTATGAAGTGTGTAGGAAAACAATCACGAGATTACGGAAAGAAGCTCAAAAGCAACGGGAAAAAACGACACAACCATCAACCTCAACAACAAGAGGGTAGGGAGACAAGCACCCAACAACATTCAATTTGATGAGGAAAAATTCAAGTCCATCAAATTTAAACTAAAAGGCACTCAACATTCAGTTGTAAAGCAAATGGAGGTATCACAGTCTACGATTTGTAGGTGGAAGAAGGACAATGTAATTAGAAAGCCCAAAAATGCAATCAAACCCACACTGAATGATAACATCAAACTACACAGGTTAAGTTTTGCATTATCTAAGTTGCAATATGATGAACAAAATGATTATTTCAACTTTAAGCCACATACTAACATTGTTCATATTGATGAAAAGCATTTCTATCTAACCCGGGAATCACAAACTTACTACCTAGCACCGGGTGAAGTAGAACCACATAGGGAATGTCAGTCCAAAAGATTCATCCCAAAAATAATGTTCATGTGCGCTGTTGCAAATCCAATTTTTTTAACTAATGGTGATGTGTTTTTTGATGGTAAGATAGAGATATGACCTTTTATTATTCAAAAGCCTGCTAAAAGGAGCTTAAAGAACAGAAAGGGGGGGGGGGGAATTAGAGACCAAGCCAATACAATCAATAACCAAAGAGCATATGAGATCAATGCTCATAACTAATGTCTTACCCACCATTAGAGCTAAGTGGCCACACGGAATGTCAAAGCACATTTTCATTCAACAGGATAATGCAAAGTCACACATAGCACAAAATGATAGAGTGTTTATGGAGGAGGCAAGGAAAGATGATTTTTTTTATACAACTTGCACAACAACCACCAAATTCTGCTGACATGAATGTACTAGACCTAGATTTTTTAGATCAATTCAGGCTTTGCAATATCAGAAAGAAGCCTACAATGTACCACAATTACTAAGGGTTGTGAGTGATGCATTTGACAATTTAAGTCCTTAATGTTTAAGATTTGTGTTCATAACATTACAAGCATGCATGATTGAGGTCATGAAAAGGCAAGGGGGTATTGATTATCATATCCCACATATGAACAAAACCAAAGCAGCTAGGAAAAGGATTTTACCTTACTATGTAAGTGTGGACAAACAGTTAGCTGTTGATTCTCTTCAACATTTATTCACAAAAATAAACTCAGAGACAATGAATCAATTGGTGGAAATGATAGGGTATGCGGGGGGTATTGAAGAAGGTCAAGTTAATGTCACCGAAAACATAACCACCACAGTAAGCCAGATGAATGAACAATAAATCCAACAACAAGGATGAGCAACAACAACAAGTACAACAGTGGATATGAATTTTTTTGGGAGCAGCAGCGATGAACAAAACAACCACAATGAACATCATTTTGGGAAGAACAGGACCAGATCAAACATAATCGCAACAACAAACATCAACATAGCAAGTTTCAACATGAACAACAAGCAACACAGCAAAACAGCAACACTGAAAAGGAAACCACTTACCATGTCAACACAGCAAATCATACATTTTTTGGACAATTTTTGAGATCTTGAAAGTGGGATGTTTCAGATCTAAACAACAAGTATAAAAATTTTGATGTTGTTTAAATGAAACATTTGTCTCATGCTTACAAGAATGAAAAAAAGTGATTTTACAAAACTCTCAGAAATTTGTCATTTTTTTGTGAAACCATTGAGCAAAAATCAAACATCTAAGCGCTTGAAGTCTTGAAAAACCATCCAAACCCCTTTTTCGTTTTTTAGTGGCAAAAAAAATGCTCTCACTTAAAGATCATTGAGCATGTGAAAATCATGCATCGAAAAAACCCTAAAACGAAAGTTCATCATCAGTCAAAACGCAACCACAAGAACAGAAACATACTTAAGAATGGGCCAAGTTTGTCAAGCCAATTTTCATCCTCACAATCAGTGTTAGAAAAATAAGTATCAATAGAAGAATATTCATGATCAGGCCACAAATCAACCTCAGGAGTGTAAATGGGTTCACCCTCAGAATCTAGTTCTCTACCCCACTTTGGATCTGTTTCAACTGAAGAGCATTCATCATCATAGGAGTAAAAAAACTCATCGTCATAACACTTAGGGTTTGCTAGAGGCAAGTTAGAATTCTTGCAAGGGGAGGTACGGGGCGAGTTAGGGTTCTTGAGAGATGAGGTAATGGGTGATTTAGGGTTTTCCATGAAGATAGAGCAAAGTAAAATAAAGAAAAACGCAATAGAGAGAAAAAGAAGAATAACAAGAAACCAGAAGAACACAAAGAAAGAAATCAGAGACCCAAATCTAAGGTTCTAAGGAGTAGTTAACAATGGAGGAAACCAGTGGAGAGAGAAGAACATGAAGAAGAAAATGGGAGAGGATGGGCTAGGATGGGTGGGGTTAGGGTTTAAATTGGAGGGAAGGATTAAGTAGTGTTTAAATTAGGTTGGTTTAATTGATTATTTAGGATAAAAGAGAGTAAATTAGTTGAGTTTAATAAGGGCATAAATGTAAATATGTTAAGTTAAGTAAGGGCAAAAGGGTAAAAATTACATACTAAAAATATAAATGGGACATTTAGGGTGACTTGACCCCAAATGGAAATGAGACACATAAGCTGAATAGGAGGGAGTAATATATTTGGTAATTCATTCGAAATAAGTATTAAATTTAACAAAAAAACTTAACAATTTGTCTACCATATGAAAGAGTTGAAAGCTGAAGGTCACCACACGAGTTTAAAAAAACATTTGTGGATTAGTCAAAAACTTAGGGTCACCACATAGAATTTCACATAAATGTATTACTCTTTTTTTTAAAAAAAAAAAATCTTATCCACAATTTTATACTCTCCCTTCATCTTAACTACGCATTTTTATCATCTATTTGTTTTTCAGCTGGTTTTGGACGAAATCGTCTCAATATGAGACGGATAGCCCAATCAGTCCAATTATAATTTTTCTCAATATGGGCTCAGCTTTTGATCTATTTAAGGTCATAATTGATAAATTTAAGATTAAAATTGAATTTTTTTATATAAGTTATAACTGATTATAATTAATCACTTTCGGTCTGAATTGATCATTCTTAAATCAAAATTGATTTTTTTTTTGTAACAATGAAGCCTTGAACTCTTGGTCATTTCCAAAAGCATTCATTGAATCAATTGGCAAACATAATTTGAAATCGAAACTTCCTCCACCTTCATATCCAAGGTAAGCAAACATTACAAGTATAAGTATATTTTCATGTCCATTATGAACAGAAACTGTTGAGGAAAGAGCAATATCACTATTATTGATCGATTATTAAGGAGTACAAGTACTCTTATGTTCCATAAAACCAACACGTATGCATTAATAAGAGTATTTGTATTGTGCAATGTTTTAGCACTACTATTGATAGTTTTATTGACCATACATTTGTTGTTTGAAATTCATCCATAAAATGATTGAATAATACTATTTTATTACACTTCGTTCTGAAGTTGTGAAAATCAAACCATATTTAGGTAGAAATTGATCAATTTAATATCAAAATTGATCACTTATAGATCCAAATTGAAATTTTTTATTTTAATTGATGTGTTTAAGTTTTACTTTACGTTGAAATTGACACCTTTAAGGTCAAAATTGTTACCTTTAAGGTCAAAATTTATAAATGCCCAAAAAATGGAAAAACGAGGAAAAGCGTGTGATGGTGTTACACTCGTGAGTTGGGCCGACCCAAATGGACAGTCTCATTTTGAAACATGTGCAAAATGAGAGGAAATTAGAGGATATTAGATAATTTATAATCAATTTTTTTTGTTTTCATTTATAGAATATGAAAAAGAACCAAGGTGAGTAATGATAAAAGATAAGATTCTATTTAGAATAATTATTGATTGGAATAAGTAAAGATTAATGGTGAATGAAATCATAAATAAATAAATAAAGTATTTTGTAAAAAGAGAGAAGCCTTATGATGAGGACAAGAGTACCATTAATATGAAAGATTCTATTTAGAGTTTTTATATTTTGAAAATAACTCATCATGTGACCATTTAATCATTATTTTAATCATATCAACACAATTTTAATGTTTTTAACACTATTTAATCTATGGGCTATTTTCCATCATAGTAATTTCATGAGGACTAATAATACAATTATAAATTTAGTATTTCGGTGCAAAAGGAATATAATCTTGACAATCAGAGGAAAGAAGTGTTTCCTCAATTCACATTAATCTACAGCTTGTTACTACCCATATACTTTAATAAACCATATTATGAGACCCAATTCACCAAATGAAAAGTTACTACGACTAATAAAAACCTTAAAATAACCAAATCGTAATAACAATAGTGTGACTTGAGTGCACAATTAATGTGTGCATTCATATGTGTAACTGTGTAAGTAATGGGATAGAATCCTATGAGATTGGTTAATGGGTGAATTAAGTTAGTTACTTAATGTTTGTGATTTATGATGGTGGTCAAAGTATGGATTAATGAAGATATTGAAATATGAGTTAATCATGGGAGTTATAGGACTTAATGAAGAAGTGTAAAGGTTTGATTAAAGATGTTTTACTATGTTTAGTCAAGCAAAACTGTCAAAATACCCTCTGAAGGTCGCTTAACCGAGTGAGCTCCTAGGTGGGTCGAGCGAACAAACAGAATACTTCCAATAACTTCCTATAGTCCGCTCGACCGAGCGAGCCTCTATTTTGGTTGAGCGGACCTTCTGACGTTCTGAGAATGCTGTTTTTGAACTCTTTAAGTCCTTGGAGCCGTTTCAATGTTATTAATTCATAGCTTTAATGTATTGAATGTTGCTGAGTATGATCTCCCCTATAAATAAAGAGCTTAGTTGTTCATCCAAACACATCAAACACAAACCCCTAAGCCTAAACACATAGTCTTTATTATTCTCCTACTCAATTGTAATACTTTATTTGTAAGAGTAAATTTTTACTCCATTGAAATAATATAAACAAAAAATTACACACCACAGAGGACGTAGCCATTATTGGATGAATCTCCTTAAATCATTGTGTTATTTTTGCATTTTAATTTTTTCAAACGTTGTTATGTTCATTGCTTGTTATCGTTCATCAATGTACTACGAACCTTATCGATATTAGCTTACATTTCAAATTAAATACCCAATTTTTTGATTAAATAACTATTTGTAATGACATGGGTTTCTTGGATGATTTAGATAAAAGTCTTAAGTATATTCAAGTATGTTAAGGTATAAAAGTTTAAGTGTAATTAAAATTTAATTCCATGAAAAATAATAGCACGTATTGTGAAAATAGTAAAGCTAAAAGTGCTAAGAAAATAGTGTGACGAAACAATATAAAATTAAAAGAGGAAGCAAAATTGCTTCTATTTTGAAGCATCAAATTGCGGCTGATTTTTTGCACAAATTGTCGCTATTTCCTAGGTTTGTTTCCAAATTGGGCTTGTTTCCAAATTGGGCTTCTTTCCAAAGATTATTTTGATCTTGGGCTTTGAAAATGCACGAATGTTTTCAGTACTCATTATAATGTCTCATACTTAAGTTAAATAACTTTATAATAAAAACTTTTAATTTATGGGCTTCTTGTATTAAGATCGTCTCATTATGAGACTGTCTCATACAAGACGGACTTTTTTAAAATTAAATCTAAAAACTAATTTTGCTTAATAAAATGAGGAAATTGTTAATCATGAAATTAATGAGTAATTATTTATTACCACTATTTAAGAACCTAATTTTTATTAGGTTGTTCATAGTTTTTCATAAGTGCAATTTCTGATTTTATTTCATGGAAATTGCTGTATTTTTCTTTCTTCCTCTCTAAGCTATTATTCTCTACAAGTTCTTAAGTATGATGAAATTAGCTACTTCTTTTCATTCTATTTTTAAACTTGTCCAATATAATCTCTATTAATTCACTAAGATCATTTATAGTGCTTATAATTGGTTGTAAACCGTTATATGTCAAAAGTGTATTCCTTATTTTAAGCCTAAGCATCAAGTAGACAGAATAACGCTTTTAGAAAAACTAGATAATGTCTCGATTTGGTATCAAGTTTCCATAGATAATATTGATTTAAAATATCTTTGGTTCAAGGTTGTTTCCTTCACCGGCCATGTTGAATGTATGAACAAAATCATTTTTTTAATTAGAACTTACGTTTAAAAGTCCAATTGTTGTGTGACAGTCATACTTATGATCTTTTAAAGCCTTGTTGGTAATGTGGTGTAACCAGTACTCGTCTACTAATAATTCAAATTGGTTAATGTTATGTTTGGGACGATGTGACTTAAAATTATTATTTAGAAAAGAAAAAAGTTTAAATTTATAATTAAAATTGAGAATTTAAGAATGATTTTTCAAAATATAATTTTCAAAATTTTCATATATGATTTTAAACTTAAAATTTATAATTTGAAATGATATAACTATTTCCAAACACAATCTTCAATTTATCAATTTATTCATCAAAGACATTTTCTACATGCTTTATTCTTGTGGTGTTTGAGTATCAACAATTAGAACCTCAGTTATTACTACACAATATTCACGCTCAAATTATATCATATCATATCATATTATATCATAATATTGTAAAAGCAAGAAAAAGTTTCTTTATTTATAATGAGACGGTTAAAATTCTATTTAAGACAGGAATTCAAGGCTGAATAATAACGAATGGTAAAAAATGAAACAAAAAAAAAAACTAAAAAATTGACGGCTGTGGGATTTGAACCCACGCCCTTTCGGACCAGAGCCTAAATCTGGCGCCTTAGACCACTCGGCCAAACCGTCTTTTTATTGATGATGTTGTCGTTTTTATTTAATAATAATAATACGTGGTTATAGCAGAGCTTCAATTGTTCTACTTTCATACGGCCTTTTAAATTTCAAAGCCATAAACATAAAAAATTGTGTGCATAAATGAATTTTGATCCATATCACTGAAATACAGCCGTAATTAATTGAACAGAAAAGTATTATTCTCCATATACATGGATTTTGAAGTGCATAACTCCCTATCACACTTGTATTCGGTACAACAAAACTACAGAAAATATTGATAAAAAAAAACTACAGAAAATATTGAATCTAGAAGTAAGACAAAATTGAATACTTTGGTTTGAATTATTGAATACCTTGATTTAAATCACCTACACCACCTCAATTAACAAAATCAATATCCGCTAAGGTTTGAATACCTTGGAAAAGTTCGAATATTAGTGTTCATGATTTATGAACCCGTTGCTTTGGTTCTTGTGACATTTAGGTTTAAATCTTTTTTTATAAGCCGTTATTTATCACATGGTTAACTTGGAATTATGTTGGGAATATGTAACTAGCCTAATATGTTACTCTTGTTTGTCCAATTTTTTACGTCTTATTTTATTAAAGTTTATATTTCTTTCTGTTCACTTTAAATGTCTTATTTAGTTTTGACACGTTTGCCAATGCATGTTTTCAATCTTAAATATCTCTATTTGCGTTTGAGTAAAAATTATAAAAAGTTGATATTAATAAATTTTACAATAGACGAATCAAACAAGATTTCACTTAACTATGTTTTAATTTATAGATTAAAAACAAAGCACATATTATGAGTGCTTGATAAATAGTATTGAAAAACCAAATGAGAAATTTAAAGTGGATAGAATGAGTACAATAAAAGAAGGTAGAAACAAAGAGTCTATAAATGGTTTATTTATTTGTCTTTAAAATCAACATATTTATTAACTTTAATAAGGGACTTTTGATACTTCATGTACTAGACTTTTGATGTTTCATATACTAGACTTTTAGTGCTTCATTCTGTAGCTTTTATTACTAATTAGATCCAAAAATTCATTGTAGATGTAAGCATTCTAAAAGCTTGTACTCTATATAAAGGAACCTTATGAAATGAAAAAAAATCAAGTTGTTGATTAATCATTTCTAAACCTTGAGAATATACATTGTTTTTCTTCTTGTGTTTGTCCAAAGAAATAGTAGATTCAATTATCACTTTGAGTTTGTGTTATCTCTAACCTAAACTCCAAAATCATTGAGTTTGCTTTGTGATTTGGCTCTTATCCTTCTACTCTATTTTACTTCTTACGAACAAAAATTTAATCTAAGTATTTTTGTAATTACACTTACATCAGTGAGCAACACAATTACCACTACGACTTAGATGATTACAAATGAAAATATTAAAACTAGCCACACTCTTACACAAGAGGAAAACATGAGCAACAATAACATTAGAGAACCCTAAATGCAACGCCACCTCTAAAGTAAAAGAAGCTGCAGCAACTTCAGCAACTTTAACATTTCAGCTTGCACGATAATGCTTAGCACTCACCACCAAAAGCTTACCCTTATCATTGTGAATAGCCATACCAACACCAAGCATCAAAACTTCACCAAAGTGAGCATTGAAGTTTATTTTGACCCAGCCTTGGGGATCGGAGGAGGCAACCAAAAGTTACTGCTTTGCTTTTGAAAAGAACAAATTTTATACACTTTAGCTGCATAGGCTTCGTAATCATGAACAAGCTTAGAAAACCAATAGCCACCTGCTGCTAATAAACCACCTTGTTACCCAAATCATGTTTGTCGCCAATAAACAATAAAGCCCAAACTGTAGAAACTAGAGCAATAAGCTACTCCCTAGTAGCATGGCCCCAAAGCCATATCATAAAATCACACAAATCGGAGCTTGGGCCTGATTAATCTAGTGATATGGTGGATGCGATCTCCAAATATCCTCAATAGCTGGGCACTTAACAAGTGCATGGATAAGGGAGTCGATATATATCTCGCATCTACTGCACATATCATGAGAACACCAGTGTCTTTGAAATCTAAGCTCATTGATAGGAGGGCTACCTTTACACGCACGCCACATGAAATGCTTGAGTTTTGGAGGACCCTCCATGTGCCAAACCTGCTTCCAAATATTTTGATCATTAACAGAATTAACTTGACTATCATGCTGAGGAAGATATAACATGCCAAACTAATAAGCCGACTTAACAGTTTACAACCTATTCTTATCAGACCACTAGTAAAGAGTACCCTCTTGACTAGAGGAAATGATTAGCAGAGAGATAATAGCATCAACATACTCTTTGTCAAAGAGAGAATAAACAATATCAAACTTACAACCATCATTCTCAAAGTCAACCAGCTCGTGAACCATCATATTGGCATTAAGAACAGTGACCATCTAGGATAGGTCATAGAGGAATGCAATATTATTCACTTATCATCCCACACTTTAACCTTAGAGCCATTTCCCAATGCGCCATGCTAAACCCTCTAATAGAAAAGATTTGGCTCCCAATAAAGTATGCCAAGTGAAACTCGAATCATACCCTCTATTAGCATCAAGAATAGTAGAAGGCTTAAAATAATGAACTTTGAGAATGGACAACACCGCAAGACAAAGACCAGACTGAAACAACATTAGAAAGAAGGGTCGAGAAAGCATCCGTACAAATAAGAAACTGATAAGGAGATATAGGACCCCCCCCCCCCCCCCCCCCTAACGGAGACCTCTAGAAGGAAGAACATTGTCCAAAAATACGTCCATTTACCTTGAAAGAAAAAAAGACACTAGAGATACAACTCATCACCTGTCTAATCCAGTTACCACAAACCCATTCCACCATAATGTAGGCTTTACTCATGTCAAGCTTCAAAGCAAAAGAATTATTTTTACCTTAACCCATCTCTTCATCGCATGGAAGGTTTCAAAAGCAATAAGAGCATTATTAGTAATCAAACACTAAGAAATAAAGGCACTCTGGTTCAATGAAATGACGTCTCTTAAGAAAAACTTAAGCTTATTAGCTAAAACCTTTGACATAATTTAATAGATAACATTGCAACAACTGATGGGTCTAAAATCATTATACTTTTTAGGGTCGTGACACTTAGGGATTAAAGCAATAAAAGTTTTGATAATTCCTCTAGACTAACCAAACCCCTCCACCAATATGTAATAAAAGAAACAATATCCTCCCCGACAATATCCCAAACGTTTTGAAAAAACATTGCATGCATCAAAGTTGTTAAAATCGGAATTCTAATTAGAATCGGTCAGAGATGTAGAATCGAATCGTAGGACCGTAAGATTCTACAATACACCTAAGTTTGCTATTCAGAAGTCGGTTTGGAAAGACGCATTTGAAACAACGCCTCCTTACTCTCCATAGAAGTCAGTTCTTTGTCCAAAGAGATATTCATGTCATCAGTCACTACATTTCAAAGCCCAATTAAAGCTCCCTCAAAGCCTGAGGGAGAACTAGACGTAAGAGCCTCTCAATATAAACAATGATTAAGCGTTTAATATCAACCTTACTCGTCCAAGCCTCGGAATCATCATTTAAACCATGAATGAAATGGCGTTTTTGCCGCGAACTAGCTTAGTGGTGAAAATATAACTTGGAATTTTTATCACCATCACGCAGCTCATTTGCTCTAGCTCTAAGATGCCGATAAAATTCTTCACAACGATTCAAATCATCTAAGTCATTTGCCAAGGACTTACAAATGGAAATCATCCGAGTAAATAATAACTTTTAAGAAAAGTTTCAAATTCGATTCTCATATAATCTTTTTTCAACTTAATTTATAATTAAAAAAAAATTCATAGTTCAATTTAAGTAGTGGAAATTAAGTTGTTCTTGTTTTTAAAACTTAGTGTCTTAAGGAATCGTGTTCAAAACCGTTAAAGATTGCGAATTTTCAGTCATCTTAGTTATTATTGGCTGACGATGGATTAAAAGTTCAATATGCTCTCAAATGTCAACCATAAAAATTTAAAGTAGTTTGAACTTTCGAATTAGTAACTAAGCACAAAAAGGGGAGAGAAGATAGGCTCATAGATTATGTCTCATATGAACTTAGTCTTTATAAAAGTGTGCAAAATAAAAGGTAAAAAAACAATGATAAAAAATAGTACGAAAAATTATCTAAAATAATCTAACATTTTTATGATTTTTCTACAATAATTTCACATATTGATTAACCATGAATAATCTCAACTTTAGGGGTGTTTGCCTAGAGTAAATTTAGGTAACCCGTTGATCTGCTATAGCAAGTTTGATTTTTTTAGAAAAAAGATAATTTAAAATAAAATATTGAATAAAAATTAAAAAATATTAAAAATTTTTCTAATTTTTTTAATCATTCAAAATTTCTTTTCTAAATTTTCAAAATTTTTTTAATTTTACATTAATTTTTAATTTACGTTTTTGGTGAATTACCTATTATAGCTGTTTAACGGGTTACTTAAGTTTACTTTAGGCAAATACCCCCTAAAATTAGGATTATTCATAGTTAATTAATAAGTAAGATTATTATAGGAAAATCATGAAAATATTGAATTAATCTAGGTAATTTGTACAAAATACTATCTTTAGGCCATCTCAGATGCATGCTAGACTAATTTTTTTGAAAATCAAATTTAGAATTTGAATCCGACTAGAGTATTTGAATCATCAAACAACAAAGACATATCTAAAGAGATTTCACATTAATGTATTTTATCTTCTATATATGTTTAAAAATGTTAATTAAATTTTTCTCCTTTTAAGAAAATATTCTAAACATGAAGAACTTTTAAGAAGTTTTAAACTTTAATTAAATTTGTCTCTCCTTACAATGAAAAAACTATTAGGCTGTGTTTGAGAATAATATTTTATTTCAAATTAAATATTTGAAGTTTAAAAATAATAAATGAAAAATTTGAAAAGTCACTTTGAACTGTAACTACTTGATAAACAATAATATAATTGACTCAATTTAAAATTGACTTTTTCTAATTTGTGAAACAATAAATTTGAGTCAATTTTAGATTTTTAAATGAAATTATCGTTTCCTAATAATATATAGCATTAGTTTTGAACTTTTATTTAAAAGGATTAGACATAGTGGTAGATGCTTTAAATTTAATTTTTTGAATTTGGTTGCTTTAAATTTCTATATTTCAATTTTATAACTTCTTTTGGTTAGAAAATCAAATCTTGTATTATATATGAGCTACCCATGTGAGAGACCATCAACGACCTCAAGCACAAAGAGTACATAATTTCATAATATGTATTAGATAAAATATTTAACTTATGTAAAAGGTCCTCCTCTCGGTGAGACCGTCTCATATAACAATTTGTGGTATAACAATTTATTATAATTGGTTTATGGGCTTAGCCTTGATGGTAGTATCATGGGCTACTAAATGCATAGAACTTAATCGGATCATGGTTACAATTAAAACAAAATTATAAATGCATAGAACTAGTCATATTACAGGTAATAACAATAACATTTAATTCTATTCTGCATTTGTTGAATTACATACTAATTACATTATGCACCCACGCCCAACCTTACAGAACCATTGGTCGTGGTGATGTCGCTCCTCCGCAACAAACCCCACCAGATGCTGCGTATGGTTCAAGGTGAAGTTTTGCACGCCAGACGCGCAAGCACACCAGGACCGGGATTCTATAGAGATCAGTTAGACCTACTATGACCCAACCAGGTAAATATTTCATTAATCATTAACATTACTGCAATTTAATTAATTCATCACTTACATTTTCGTAACATGTATTTTAGTTTTGTTGGGACCCGTACCCTGCGGAACCGTACGCAGCTGTTCCCTCAGGGATTCAATCAAGCGCGTGGAGGGCTTCTGTGCCACTCATATGCTTCGACATTGTCGAAGTACATCTACTTGAGCGCATACTGCGCCAATATGGGTTGGTACAAGGCATTCCACCGCGTTGCGACACTGAACCCGAGCTGTACTTGATTTCGCGCAAGAATCAGGGTACCGCGAACTGGATGGAGATCAACTGGCGCCACATCGCTCATTGGGATCGTAATCTTGAGCTG
Organism: Amaranthus tricolor; assembly: GCF_026212465.1. Classification (NCBI taxonomy): domain Eukaryota; kingdom Viridiplantae; phylum Streptophyta; class Magnoliopsida; order Caryophyllales; family Amaranthaceae; genus Amaranthus; species Amaranthus tricolor. Next base: position 21,172,808 of record NC_080050.1, on the reverse strand, counting down.
CTGGCCCAAGGTGTGCCGATCAATGTTCATTGCGCACCTACTACACCGGACTACATGCCGTGGTTCCTCTCCATCACTCGCTGATGGATGACACCACGTGGCATCATCGCAGCAGCACATTACGCACCTGCTGCGCCTACTATGACCCAATATAAAGTCTTCATTTTCATTTAAATGATTAAGTATACATAATATAATATTACATTAACTAAATAGTAATTGCAGGCACAAGGTGCGGCAGCAGTGATGCGGTACAGCCACGAAGAGCCAGTGAGGGAGATTGCGCAAGGCATGCTCATCGGCACGTAGTTCCAGCACTTAATACCGGTATTCGCTGCAGAGTCCTCACCGGCTACCACCCATACGCACGTCTCATCTCTTGCTTATGACTATCATTTGGAGGAGATAGATCTTTCATACCCCGTTGACGTTGCGCGGACCTTGTAGGCTGAGCCATCGCAGCTATCACAGTACCAGTCCCCTCCACTGCCAAAGCGACACCCAAACGGCTCTTACTAACGTAGGAGGCGTAGGAGACCAACTCACTTGGATAGGGTAGATGTGTGTGTGTGTATATATATATATATATATATATATATATATATATATATATATATATATATATATATATATATATATATATATATATATATATATATTATGATCAAATAAGAAGGATTTTAAAATGAGAAGGGTTAGAAGGATTTTTGTTTGATTTTGTTTGGTTACTATATATACAAAAAATGATACTATATTATAAATTAAGAACATTTTAAAAATTATTTCATAGTTACGTTTCTGTGTAACATAGTTACTTTTACAATTATGAGTTTCACTACAATAAACTATTGAATTGGTGACACAGCTTTTCGTCGCCATTGCATAGCTAAATGGTCAAAAAGTGACCCTAGCGACGGGATGGCGAGGGGCTTCGTGGTGGTCGCCTTATCGTTCGTCGCTAACATCAAATTGGACGCCATTTCGTCGCTATATTTTTTGATGAAATTGGCGACCACCCAGCGACAATCTATCCATCGCCAAACACATGTCTCCCATGGCGACAAGCAGCTCCTCGCCAAAAGCTATCGCCAGTACTGGCGACCAAATAGCGACCATATTGTCGTCGCCGATTTGGTGACCAAGCTTTGATAGCCATCTCGTCGCCTGCTGTTTTGCAGCTTTTTTGAAGCCGTATATATATATATACATATATATATATATATACATATATATATATATATATATATACATATATATATATATATATACATATATATATATATATATACATATATATATATATATATATATATATATATACATATATATATATATATATACATATATATATATATATATATATATATATATACATATATATATATATATATACATATATATATATATATATATATATATATATATATATATATATATATATATATATATAGATACATATATATATATATATATATATATATATATATATATATATATATATATATATATATATATATATATATATATACATATATATGTATATATATATATATATATACATATATATATATATATATATATATATATATATATATATATATATATATATATATATATATATATATATATATATATATATATATATATACATATATATATATATATATATATATATATATATATATATATATATATATATATATATATATATATATATATATATATATATACATATATATATATATATACATATATATATATATATAAATTATAGTTATATATATTTTGTATTAGTTATAATATTAAAATAAAAATATATACACATAAAACAAATAAATTAAAATAAAAGAGCTGAAATATTATATATAAAATTGAAGTTTATTACAAAGTCACAAAAATTACAAATATTTAATCATTTATTGAGGAGGTGGAGGAGGGGGTTGATTCAAATTGAAATGCGATTCAAGGAATTTCATAAATTGTTCTCGTTCTCTTGTTATTTGTTCAGTCATCCTTTGATGATAATCATAGGCTGTCTGAGCATTTCCTCTTCGTATCGATTCCAATTATTGATTATTAAACTCCATTTGCCGGGCTTCTAAATCCGCAAACCTTTGTTGTATAATGGCATCATAATCAGGTTGTGCAGGCTGAGAAGCCGGAATATCCGTTGGCTCAGGAGGATAAATAATTTGAGAGGCGGAACCAACCCCCAATACCTCTTTGGTTTTTTTGTTTTTTTTGTTTGAACCGCTTTCTACGTTTTTTATAGCATCCAACCAAATTTGACTTGGGTCGCGAGTTGGATGCTGCTCCATCAAAGAACGATATTCATCCTTCAATAAAACAAAGAAATCAATTACCAATAAACAAAGTATTAATTGATACTAAAATTAAATAAATAAACAAGTTTAAAAGATTATTACATTAACTTTTTGTGACTTGCTATTCGTCCATTGGGAACAATCTCCTGTTTCATTGTCAAAGACCCCATGCGTTCGTGTAAATATTTCATAGGCCGTGGGTCTTTGACCTTTTGATTGTTCCTGAAATATTAAAAAAAACGACTTAAAACTAAACAAAAGATAATAAAAAAATTAAATATAATACTACTTAATTGACAAAATACTCACCAAATCCCGTATTGTTCTGGCCTGCGGGATTGAGCCACCTATATGGGTGGCTTCAGCTTTGTCTCTTCCTCCACGTCTATTGGAGGAATTCCTAGCCGAAACGGCTTTATTATCTGGGCGTTCCCAATCCGCCTTCCATCGCGCCCAGGTCTCATTATCGATGGAAGGAGGTTTAAATTCAGGCTTGCTTTTCAACGTCCTACGCCATTTGAAAAGCATATCCGCATAGCGCTTTGCGGCTTTTTCCTCCCACGACCTTCGAACGAAATGTTCGAGGCGAGGGTCCCATTTGTATTGTTTCTAAATACATAAATGTTTCATCAAATAAAATACTTAAAATAATTTATATATAACAAAGTCTAAAAATAAACAACAAAATAATAATTTTACCTTAAATCCATTAAAATAAAAATCTTTGGTGTGTTTTGTCACACCCTTCCAACTACTACCTTCGACATCTTGCCTATAATTGAAGGTAGCCCTTATTTTGGATGTAATAGTGTTTCCGGATATGGGATTAAATCTTACAATAATTAACAAAATTAGTTTATATTGAAATTTTAATATTGAAAAAATATTAATGATAATAAGATGATTAAAATATTTACTTGTTTATTATTGGTAGCCATGGAAGATCCGGTCGAGGATCGTCTCCATCATCCTCTTCCATATTTTGCACGGAATCACTTGGAGTATTTTCACTACTCCCTTGAACTCGGTTACTGTTGTCTTCGTCGTTATTGTCGTCGTGGCTACTCGACAAATTATTCAAGAAATAGTTGCTAGCCCAATCATTAGGGTCGCTGCTCATTTTGCCTATAATATTTATTTCAAATCCTAATATTATTTTCAACTAAAATCAATCTTATCTATACCATAAAATGTCCCAATTTTATCTATGTAATCAATTTTTTCATCTCAAACTAAACATTACTACGTATACTATTAAAGCAATTCGAAAATTACATTTAAAAATTACATTAGACATGCTCAAAAATTCGAAAATATTAAACAAAAAACAAAATTCGGAACTAGATAATAACAACATATTAAAAATAAATTACTCTATAATTCAAAAGTTACATGTTAAATAAAAAAAATCTAGAAAAAAATATAACATAAAACATGCTCAAAGTATACCATAATTTATAATTCGAAAATATAAATTACTCCGAAATTCAAAAAACGCATAAAAAGAGATTAAACATGCTCAAGTTATACCATAATTCGAAAATGTTAAAAACATACAAAAAATGACGAAACAATATAATAACAATAAACATGCTCAAAATATACCATAATCCGAAATTTAAAAAAAAACATACATAATTCAACATGAACATCGTGAAATAACTAGAAAAACATGTTGACGATGACAATGTACTCCATAGCTCGAAATCAAATAGAAAAAAAAAAGCATTCAAACATAATTTATCATCATAATCATCAAGAACATTGAAATAATTTAAAAAATAAACAATAAATACTAACCTTTTAATAAGAAGATGAGTTTTTCAGAGTTGAAGATGAGTAGAAATCACAAAATGATGAGCAAAAGATTAAAAGAGAAAATAAAATTAATGGAGAATAAGATGAATGGAGGAAAAGAAAACTCAAAGGTGAAGTATAATAAGGAAAATGAAGAAGTATGGAAATGAGGTTACCTGCATAGGAAATGAGGAATTAGGGCTTCATATGACCTTTTGTCTTCTGAAGTGGGCGACCATTAAGGAGGTAGCGGAGTCGTCGCCGACTGCAATGACAAGACCTAGCACAGTGGACTTTTCAGACTAGCGACGGCATGACGACCATTAAGGCGGTAGCTGACTCGTCGCAAGAACCTCGGTAATCAACATTTTTGCGTGCTGCAGTGGAGAAATTATTTGGCGCAATTTTTTACGTGGAATGGCGACGGTTAGCGACGGGCGGTTGGTAGCGGCTTCGTCGCTGCCTGCACTGACTAGACAAGTCTGTTTGACTTTTCAAATTCGGCGACTAGCTTCCAGTCGCTAAGTCGTCGCTAAAGCCTCGGTAATGGAAACCTTTGTGTGCTGCAGTGGTGAAAAATACGGCTGTGCAGTTGGTTGTTTTTATTATTATTATTATTATTATTATTATTATTATTATTATTATTATTATTATTATTATTATTATTATTATTATTAATTTTATTATTATTATTATTATTATTATTATTATTATTATTATTATTATTATTATTATTATTATTATTAATTTTATTATTATTATAATTATTAATTTTATTATTATTATTATTATTATTATTATTATTATTATTATTAATTTTATTATTATTATTATAATTATTAATTTTATTATTATTATTATTATTATTATTATTATTATTATTATTATTATTATTATTATTTTTATTACAACTGTTATTGTTATTAATATTATTATTGTTGTTAAAATCAATATTATAATAATAATTATTATTATTATTATAATTATTATTGTTTTTATTTATTATTAGTATTGTTATTATGATTATTGTTGATATATATTTATTATTTTGTTGTTGTTGTTATTATTATTATTACTACAAAATATTAATAATTCGAAGGATTATAATTAAATTGTATTAAATATTACAAAATATTAAATAATTACATATAAAAAATTAAATTATTCTTCATCACTATAATAGTCGTCGTTCTCAACATCTTCATCTTCGGATTGTTCGTCTTCTGACAGTACAAGATCCACATCTTCTTCAGTATCTTCATCATTATCATGCACCTGTTGAACAATTTCGCCAGATGGATCAAGAAGCGGTGTTTGGGAAACATCCTCTTCAATTTCAATACGGTCCCTATTTTCTTCTTGGAAAGCAGCATCTTTGGAATCTTGTTCTACTTCTTTGTCAAATTTATTCTGTTTGACTTTGCAAACCGCTCTCCAATCTTTTAAATTTTGTCTTGTACTCGGATATGGAAGATAATACACTTGACATGCTTGACTTGCCAACACAAACGGATCATATAAATGATACGAGCGACCTTGATGTATGTCAACTAACTTATATCGTTTATGAATATTTGTTCCGCGCCTAATTCCAATAGTAGTTGGGTCATACCAATGACATTTGAACAACGTTACTCTTTTGATAGGTATCCCCGGGTATTCAACCTCTACGATTTCAAGCAATTGCCCGTAAAAATATTCTTCGTCACGACTGTTGTCAGTAGCTTTGACACACACTCCGCTATTGTCTGCTAATTTATTTGATGCATGACGTACTGTATGGAATCTATATCCGTTTGTGTAGACATTGTAACTCCGAGCATGTTTTAGTGGTCCTTCAGCAATCTGCTTCAAAATGTCACTGTTCACTCGGTTATCGAATGATCCTTGTCTTGCCTGTAACACAAATGGAAATAACTTTATGAATTTAATTAACGTAATACTGACATGCATACATAATAACTAACGTAATAGATGACCAACATACTGCAGTTCTGAACGCATCAGTGAAATTCTCTTGCACAAACGCTTCAATCCTCTGACTTGACCAATTCGGTTGATGTCTTTGAATTGAAATTTTAAACTCAGATACAAATACATCCACCTCTGGACAGTTCATTAGCACGTATCTATGTGCAATCTCGTAATCTCTTTCATCCAAAATATATGCTATTCCTTTTCCATGAAATCTTATTGGATGACTGAAGATTGTGAATACACCAGTTACAATATTGTTGTAACTTCCATCGTTATTCCTAGGAAGGTCTCTGACCCTACATCGCACATGTAGCTCAAAATAATGGGAAACAAAATGCGATGCTTCCTCGGTTAAATATGCGTTGCATATCGACGCTTCAACATGAGCTTTATTTTTGACATTCAGTTTCAAATGTCTAAGGTACCTGTACGGAAAAATTAGTTCACTGGTAGAATAATGAAAAATTTAATTACATATGATTTATATACCTCTCAAATGGATACATCCATCTGTATTGGACCGGTCCTGAAATTCTAGCCTCATATGCCAAATGGATAGGAAGGTGTTCCATGCTATCAAAGAATGTGGGCGGAAAGATAGTCTCTAGTTTGCAGATGATAACCGGAATATCTGCTTCCATATTCCTCAAATCCTCCACACATATCTTTGTGGTTGTCAAACTTCTAAAATATAAGCTCAACTCTGTAAGAGCTTCCTAAACCTTCACCGGTAGCAATTCTCTGAATGCACTTGGAATTAAGCGTTGCATGAAAACATGACAGTCGTGACTTTTCATGCGAACAATTGATGCTTGGCCATGTCAATATTCCTTGCCATATTGGAGACATAACCATCGGGAAATCTAATACTCTTCAACCATTGAAGCAAGGCACGTATCTGTTCTTCATTTAATGTATAGGAAGCTTTAGGAATAGACGTACCTGTATATAATCATAATAAGATGTTATATGAATTATTATTAATTATTAATTATATAAAGGTTTGAGTGTACACGTACCTATAGGATGCAATTCTGAACGTATACCAAGTTCACGCAGATCGTGTCTACCCTTGATGTGATCCTTTGTTTTACTTGGCACACACAACAAAGTGTTGAAAATGTTATCAAAAACATTCTTCTCTATGTGCATAACATCCAAATTATGTCGAATCGTGTTAGTTTTCCAATATGGCAAATCCCAGAATATGCTCCTCTTCTTCCATCCAGCAGAGTACTTACTAGCCTCTTTATTATGTTCCGGTGCATCTTCTTCATTGACTCTCAAAAAACCAAACTGGTCTAATTCGTCAAGCAATTCAAGTCCTGTCCGAATGATAGGTGGGTCTCTTTTCTCAACAATGCCTGCTCTGAAATTTGTTCTATTTCTCCTGTAGGGATCACTTTTATCTAAAAATCTTCTATGACAGTCAATCCAACACACCTTCTTGCTATGCGTAAGGTAGAAAGCTTGGGAATCATCCATGCAGTAAGGGCAAGCATATCGGCCCGCAGTACTCCACCCGGACAACATCGAATAAGACGGAAAGTCATTGATCGTCCACATTAAAGCTGCTCGTAGTTGGAAATTCTCCTTTCTTGACACATCAAATGTACAAATACCCTCCTCCCACAACATATTCAACTCTTGTATTAGTGGTTGAAGATATAAGTCAATGTTGTGCTTTGGATTACTCGGCCCAGGGACAATCATGGTCAAGAACATATACGGCTTCTTCATGCACATCCATGGCGGAAGATTGTACGGTGTTAAAATGACAGGCCACGATGAATACTGTTGACCCGAACTTCCAAATGGGTTAAAACCATCTGTACACAGACCAAGCCGCACGTTTCGGGTCTCCAATGCAAAGTCTGGATGAATGTTGTTAAATGTCAACCACGCTTCAGCATCGGACGGATGTATCATCTCTCTATCCTTAGTGCAGTGCTCTGCATGCCACCTCATATGCCTAGCTGTTGCCTCTGAAGCATACAATCTTTGTAATTAGGGCCCTAGGGGAAAATAATGAAATTGTTTCCGCGAAACCTTATCACCCTTACTGTTTCTTCTCCATCTAGAAGTTTCACAAAAGTAACAGCAAGTTGCATTCGCATTATTCCCCCAATATATCAAACATCCGTTAGGACAACAATCTATCTTCTCAACAGGTAATCCAAGAGCAGCTATTTGTTTTTTCGTTTCGTAGAAGTTGTTTACCATCGTATTCTCTTCTGGTAACACTTCGTTCAGAATACCACAAATATCGTCGTAACACCTCTCAGTGAGACGATGGTCTGTCTTCAGGTTTGTAAGTCGACCAATAATAGACATCTTCGTGTGATTTTTACAACCTTCAAACAGAGAACTATTTACAGAATTTAATATTTCAAAAAACTGTTGACACTGTGGGTTTGGATTTTCGTCAACGTGTACCGGTGGTTCATTATCCACTGAATCTACATTATATTGTGAGGGAAAAAAGTGATGGTAATTGTTTGGAAACACACTAGCTACTGCATCATGCACCATCTGTGAGTATGGATTTGGATTGTTTGACGATTGCTCTCCGACTTCCGCTACAACATCAGATGTTGTTCCTATCTCTGTGTTCTGATGATATTCCCACTCATAGTAATTTTCAACAAACCCCCCTTCCCATTACATGTTTCCTTACTTCATCTGCTTCCTTAAAACAACAATTTTTACACTTTTTACAAGGACATCTAATCTCAGAACTCATGCTTTGTGAACGAGCAAAATCTAAAAACTCTTCCAACCCTCTCATAAATCTTAAACTAAACTTTCCATTTTTTCGTCGGTTGTACATCCAACTTCTTTCTTGCCTAGAACTCATTTTTAACACCTAAATATAATATAATAACATAATTATTCAACTTATCAATAAAGTAAGTTAATGACAATAACAATATATGACAATAATAATATAATTATTCTAATAAAAACTACTAAAGCAAACTAATGTAAATAAAAATAAAATATAAAATAATAAAAAATATAAAAACTCAAGAAAATAACAATAAAAATTAAATAATAAAAATTAAATCAAGTAAATATAAAACTCAAGTAAATAACAAAGAAAATAAAATATATACTAATTAAATAATAAAATTAAATCAAATTAATGACAATAGAAACTAAAAATAAATAATAAAAATAAATAAAACTAACTCATATAAAAAAAAACAAAAAACTCACTAACCTCTTCAAATTCTTTAGCTTCTAAAATATACTACGATACACAACGATCAGTTGGTTATTTATAGAATAAAATGGCGACAAGACAGCGATTACAAATTCATCGCCACTTTTGAATTCAAATTCAAAAACATGGCGATCAAAGGGCTACCAAACACTATGTCGCCTGCTATTTGAAAAATGAAACGTAAAGTAAAACCAAAACTGGCGACGCATTCGCGAGAACATGATCCCGTCGCCAAAATTTAAAATTAAAAACAAAAAGTAAAAATGAAATTGGCGATGCCTGGGCGACGATTACACCCGTCGCCAATATACTTTTTGCTTTTGCGACCCACCTTTCCCTCGCCTTGTCGTCGTCAATTTGCTTTTTGCTTTTGCGACCCTACGTTCCCTCGCCATGTCGTCGCCATGGGCGACCAACTCTTCCCCTCGCCATTTTTCCATCGCTAATTCAAGAGTTTTTTGTAGTGTTTTTGGTTTAATCGTGACCATAGAATTTTTTTATTTTAGTGAAATCAAGGATGTAGAGTCTTTCTTACCCTTTTCATTTTCAACCCTTTCTCAATGGATCTCTCCCCTATATATATATATATATATATATATATATATATAGTTTTGTTAATAATGCTTGACTGATGTTAATTTAGATCAAAAAGATTATTCAGTTTATTACATTTCAAAAAGCAGAATATATTTCCATTGATTTAGGCAGTGAATCTTATATTAGGTATCAATATTGTAAGAGACTATAAAATATTAATGATTTACAAAATTCTATTACTGATCCTTGACTAGATCCAATAAACCAAAATTCTGATTTTTGGGGATGTTACTGGGCAGGTGCGTGTTTCCTTTGGTTTGTCGAGGAAAGTGCGACCTTCTGCAATAGGGTAAAGGATGGGTTGCTGCTGTCCAAGCGTGGCCTGCAGTCCAATGTTGTGTAATGTTATACTATGATATTACATGTTGTCTCAACGACTTGTTTTACTTGGGGACTTGTTAACTTTCTTGTCTTAGTACATTGTTTAGGCTATTAACTTTTGCTTATAGTGTTTTGTTTTGCGTTTTTGTATCCTGGGCTTTGCTCGAATTTTATACTAGGTGATTTATTTTTCAACATTAAATAAAATTTTATTTAACAAAAATAATAATAGTAGTTGTGATAATAATAATAATAATAATAATAATAATAATAATAATCTACTACCATAATTAGTTAAAATCATGTTCATTAGCCACGCTATTTGTGTGGCAAATAAGAAGAAAAACAATGATCCATGAAATCATGCAGTCACACTTATCAGTGAGGAAAGTTTTCATCACCTATAAGCGTGGCTGAAGGTACTAGAAGCCACGCTTTTTAAGCGTGCCTAAAAATTTAGTAACACAAGTAAAGGCCACGCTTAATTAAGCATGGCTAAATCTATCAGTCTCAGATAAAAGCGTGCCTAACTGCATTTTTAAGCGTAAATAAGTGTAAGTTTTTTTCGAATACTCCAGTTATCTTTTATTTGTTGGCTTTTGACTTAGTGACCCACTTTTTTTCAAATTAACAGCCAACAACCAATAATTAAAATTACCAAACATCTCCATAAACAAGTGGCTTTTTAGTTAGCTTAAAAGTTAACAAAAATAACCAACATTTTTAGTTGGTCAAACAATCCAACTAAAAAAGTCAACAGGCAATTACCGCACGTTTCGAGTCTTCGTTGCAAAGTATAGATGCATGTCGTTAAATGTCAACCACGCTTCAGCATCGGACGGATGTATCATCTCTCCATCTTTAGTGTGGTGCTCTGCATACCACCTCATATGCCTAGTTGTTGCCTCTGAAGCATACAATCTTTGTAATATGGAGCCCAGGGGAAATAATAATATTGTTTCCGCGAAACCTTATCACCTTTATTGTTTCTTCTCCATCTAGAAGTTTCAAAAATATAACAGCAAGTTGCATTCGCATTATTCTCCCAATATATCATACATCCGTTATGACAACAATCTATCTTCTCAACGGCTAATCCAAGGGCAATTATTTGTTTTTTCGTTTCATAGAAGTTGTTTACCATCGTATCCGCTTCTGGTAACGCTTCGTTAACAATAGCACAAATATCGTCGTAACACCTCTCAGTGAGACGATGGTCTGTCTTCAGGTTTGTAAGTCGACCATTAATAGACATCTTGGGGTGATTTTTACAACCTTCAAATAAAGAACTAGTTACAGAATTTAACATTTCAAAGAATTTGTCGACACTAAGGGTTTGGATATTCGTCAACGTGTACCGGTGGTTCATTATCTACTGATACTACATCATACTGGGAGGGAAGAAACTGATGGTAAGTGTCTGGAAATACACTAGCTACTGCATCATGCACCATCTGTGAGTATGGATTTAGATTGTTTGACGATTGCTCTCCCACTACCGCTACAACATCAGATGTTGTTCTTACCTTTGTGTTTCGATGATATTCCCACTCATAGTAATTTTCAACAAACCCCCTTCTCATTAAATGTTCTCTTATTTCATCTGGTTCCTTATAACAACAATTTTTACATTTTTTACAAGGACATCTAATCTCAGAACTCATGCTATTTGTATTAGCAAAATTTAAAAACTCTTCCAACCCTCTCATAAATCTTAAAACTAAACTTTCCATTTTTCGTCGGTTGTACATCCAACTTCTTTCTTGCCTAAAATTCATTTTTAACACCTATATATAATATAATAATATAATTATTCAACTGATTAGTAAAGTAATTTAATGACAATAAAAATATATAAAACAATTCATGAAAATAACAATATATAATAATAATATAATTATTCTAATAGCAATTATTAAAGCAAATTAATGAAAATAAAAATAAAATATAAAATAATAAAAAAATATAAAAAAAAACTCATGTAAATAACAAAGGAAATAAAATATGTACTAATTAAATAATAAAATTAAATCAAATTAATGACAATAAAAATTAAATATAAATAATAAAAATAAATGAAACAACTCATGTAAACATACAAAACAAGCTACATAATAGAATAAGTAAATCACTAACCTCTCTTTATTCTTTGGTTTCCGAAATATACAATGCACAACAATTCTGCGTCTTATTTATACAAAATATGGCGACAATACGGCGATTACAAACCTATCGCCATTTTTCAAATTCAAATTCAAAAAATACGGAAAAACAACGGCGACGAGACGGCGACTACTAAATAACACGTGGCAACTAAAGGGCTTCCAACCTATTCGTCACCTATATTTAAAAAAAGTTAAAATATAAAACAAAAAAATTAGCGACGAGATGGCGATTATGATGCTCGTCGCCAACAATTAAAAAAAATACTGTCTTTTGGCCGACTAAATGGCGAACACTAAAACCCTCCAACTATTAAAAAAAAAAAAATACTGTCGTTTTGGCGACTAAATGGCGACCACTAAACCCGTCGCCAACTATTAAAATAAAGAAAAAACTACTACCCTTGGCGACTGATTGGCGAACACTGTACCCGTCGCCAAAGTACTTTTCCATTTGCCGACTAATCTGGCCCTCGCCTTGCCATCACCACTGGCGACCAATCCTTTCCCTCGTTTTTTTTCCATCGTTATTTCAATAGTTATTTGTAGTGTATCTTTTTTGAATCAAAAAGTCTGTTTTTGAATTCTGTTAAATATTATATTGTGAAACTGAAAATTTATTAATTAATATAATGGGGATTAATTTTTTTTGATGAAATTAAGAGTGATAGGGACACATGAAAGGTAAAAGCAAAAGTTATACATACATGGGAGGGAGACAGCGAAGGATTGAACACACTAAACATGATATTAGTTGATGAAAAGGTAATTTATCAAATAAATTTAATAATACATTTAAATTAAATTTCGACCATCTGGAATAACTGTTTTTAAGGGAACTTTTATATCCAAAATTTATGTCATATATTCATATTATTTAACTGTTTTAAAGTCATAAAATTGTTTGGAAAATAGTTTAATGTCTTGGTTAGGTAAAGAATTCATCGTTTATGTCATGGTCAGGTAAAGAATTCATGGTTTATGTTTAATCTATAATTTTATGTCATGAAATTCATATTATATAACTGTTTTTAAGATAACTTTTATATCTAAAACTGTTTGAGAAGTAGTGTAATGTTGATTAATCCAGATATACCAGAATTTTGATGATTTCAAAAAGGGTACTCCCTCCTATACATGTTAATAAATGTCTTATTTACTTTATACACTTTATTCAATGTAGTTATTTAATCTTTAATATATCTAAGTATGCATAATTAAAAATTTTAAAAAATTGATATTAATAAAATTTACACTAAAAACGAATCAAACAAGATTCCACATGATTATGTTTTAACTTATTAGATTAATAATAATATGCAATTTAAGAGTGATAGACAAATAGTGTCTCAAAAATAGATGAGACACCTAAGGTGAATAGGAGAGAGTATTAAAAGAGAAAACTTTATAACTATATGCTTAATTTGTTATATTCATTTATTAATTTAAACTATCATTTTAGTTTTTATTTTTATAATATACATATCGGAATTAAAAATGATGAAAACTTTGACCATATGGAATAACCGTGGTATCCATGGCTGTTAAAATCGCGATCCGGATCGTAGAATCGTACGATTCTACGATCAAAATCGGTCCCAACGACTAGGATAAGTCACAGAGTCGGAATTAGGTAGGGTTGGCCATAGAAACGGTGGAGTCGGGTAGGTTCGTTCGAGATCATGAGTTATGGTCGATCCTAACGATTCCGTATGAATGGCTTAATTTTGGGCCTGACCTCCAAAAACCCCCAAATTAACCCTAATAAGCAAATAGCCATCAGGTTCTTCTCCTTCCGCCCCAACAAAACCCGCAGGTCGCTCAACCTTCACCCACCATCCTTCACTTCGTTCCTGCTGGCGTATGGCTGCTGCTCAATCTTCACCATCTTCACTTTTGTTTCAGCAGCTGCACATTCTTCACCAACCTTCACCCGCAGGTCCGTTACTTCTTCCCTCTTTTTTCCCATTTTTTCTCGTCTTTTCATGTTGTTTAACCCTAAAATGATTTCGATTTTGTTAGGGTTTAAGTTTTCCCACTTGTGTTTCTTTTATTCAATAGCATAAGTTTATATACCACTTGTTATAAACATATTTGGGCCTAACCTATACAAAAGCCCAAACATAAACATTCAATAATATACAAGGCCTAACACCCCCCCTCAAGTTGGAGCATGCAAATCACAAATGCCCAACTTGCCAAGTAAATACGTAAACCGTTTCTTCCCCAAGGCCTTAGTAAACAAGTCCGCAAGTTGTTCCTCCGTGTGAACATGACGGGTATGAATAATGCCTTCTTGAATCGCGTCGCACACATAATGACAATCAATTTCAATATGCTTCGTGCGTTCATGAAACACGGGATTCTAAGCGATATATAATGCCGATTGACTGTCACAAAAGAGACTCATAGCGTTAGGATGTGCCACGGCTAAAACACTTAACAGCGACTTTAGCCACTTCATTTCAGCCGTGATGGCCGCCATAGAACGATATTCGGCCTCTACGGAAGAACGAGAGACAGTATGTTGTTTCTTGGTCTTCCATGAAATCGGCGAAGCACCAAGAAATACTAACCAACCTGTCAAGGAGCGTCTAGTCAGAGGACAACTTGCCCAATCCGAATCACACCATCCTGTCAAATGCAAATCACAATCCGCACTCAACAATATACCTTGGCCTGGACATCCTTTTAAATACCGTACACAACGAAGAGCTGCTTCCCAATGTTGTCGTCGAGGATGCTGCATAAACTGAGCCAAAATATGTACCGTATATGCCAAATCGGGTCTAGTAAAGGACAAGTAAATCAATCTACCCACAAGCCGATGATATATCTCTGGATCCTACAACAAATCGCCGTTTGCAGTAGCTAAAGAATGATTCTGTTCAATAGGAAACCCTGCTGGACAAGCCCCTAGTAAACCTGATTCTGCGATAATATCAAGAGTATATTTTCTCTGACACAAGAAAATACCTTCATTGCTCCGGGCAACCTCGATCCCCAAAAAATATTTCAATTAACCCAGATCTTTCATATGAAAACAATCACTCAAATACTTCTTAAAATCAGAGATAGCAGTAGAATCATTCCCAAAAATTATCAAATCATCCACATAAACGAGAATGCTAAGTTGCAGAGAGCCGGTAGAAAGTGTAAAAAGAGAATAATCCGAATAGGTTTGGATAAAACCATACCTCTTTAAAGCAGAGGCAAGCTTAGCAAACCAACAGCGCGGAGCTTGCCGTAAGCCATAAAGTGACTTACGCAAACGACATACAAGACTCGGATTCGAACTATGAAAGCCAAGAGGAGGTTTCATGTATACTTCTTCATCAAGATCGCCATGTAAAAAAGCATTATGAACATCCATTTGATGAAGTTCCCAATTCTTGGCAGCAGTAACGGCAAGAAAAACACGAACAGTCACCATCTTAGCTACAGGAGCAAATGTTTCTGTGTAGTCGAGACCCTCAATCCGATGATTCCCAAAAATCAAAAGACGAGCCTTTAACCGTTCCACAATGCCGTCAGAGTTGTGCTTGATTTTATAGACCCATTTACACCCAAAGCTTTCTTCCCGGGGGGTAAATATTGCATTTCCCATGTGTGATTGTCTTCCAAAGCGAAGATTTCTTGTTGCATAGCCGTTTTCCAACCTTCGTGCTGCATCGCCTTCTTGAAATTACGGGGTTCCACCGCCGCATCAATAGCTGCAATTAAACTACGGTGTCGCATAGAAAAATTATTACAATTCACATAATGCGCTAAAGGATAAGGAGTACCTGAGGAGTTTGAAGTAGAGGATGAACTCGTAGATGGACTCTGGGTAGAAACTATGTGTGCGACATAATCACGATGCCACCCTGGAGGACGTCAAGGACGGCTACCACGCTCAAGAGCCGGAAGAACCGTGCTATCATTATCCGGCAAGCTGTCAACAACCTCCACAGGAGATCCGTGCTCGATAGCAGTGGACGCGTGGGGGCTGTGATCAGCTGGAATGGCCGCGGCTGGGCTGTGGTCTGCTGTACCAGCCACGGCATGGCTGTGGTCCTGGTTGCCGTGAGTAAGAGAGGTCACTCCTACCTCTAAAACATTGTCTAAATCTTCCAAGAAATCATTCACCCTAATATTATTCTCATGACCTTCTTCAATAACCGAATGAGACTTATTATCATTAGAATTAGTGGCAAAAGGAAATTCATTTTCATGAAACTCGACATCCCTAGTCACAAAAATCTCACCCGATTCCAAATCATAGACTTTCCAACCTTTTTTAGCATGAGGATACCCAACAAACACACATTTTTAACTTCGTGATGCAAATTTATCCCCCTTAGATTTTTGATTATGCGCAAAACACAAACAACCAAATACACGCATCTCATCAAAAGTAGGTGGAGTCCCAAATAAAATTTCATAGGGTGTCTTATTATCCAATAATCTAGATGGTGTCCGATTAATCAAGTAAACCGCCCCAAGAACACACTCACCCCAAAACCCAATAAGTAGATTGCCCTGAAACCTTAATGCTCGACCAACATTCAAAATGTGTTGGTGTTTCCTCTCAACCTGCCCATTTTGTTGAGGAGTCCCAACACAAGAAGTTTGAAAGATAATGCCAATGTGATCGAAATAGGGAATCATGCGTTTAAACTCCGTGCCATTATCACTTCTCACATATTTAACAATTGCATCAAATTGGGTTTTAATCATAGCAAAAAATTTGCAAAAACAAGAATAAACTTCTGTTTTATCAGTCAATAAATAAGCCCAGACAGCACGAGAGTAATCATCAACAAGAGTCAAAAAATAGTACGCACCACAAGTAGACGGTGTTTGATACGGACCCCATAAATCACAATGAATCAATTCAAAAATACGACTAGCTCTACTAGCACTATTTGGAATAGACGGACGACTTTGTTTTGCTTGAGGACAAATTTCACAAGCTTTATTCAGAAATTTAGGATTAGTACTATCACTAATAGCAGGAACTAACTTTACTACTTTGTCCGATGGATGTCCCAGTCTCCGATGCCACAATTCGAACGTAGATATCTCCGGGCTTCGAACCGCACACACTGTAGGAACCCGCCGGAAAAAGTAGAGTCCATCTATCCGTTCACCTCCTCCAATCAGGCTCCCCAAAAGTTGGTCCTGTATAGCACATAAATAGTCAGTGAATCGTACATAACATTTCGAATCATCAATCATTTTCGACACCGAAATTAAATTGCAGTTTAATTGTGGAAGAAATAAAACATTATCAAGAATGATTCTATCCGATAGTTGGACGCGACCCTCCTTTGTGGCGAAAGCCTGTGTACCATCGGGAAGATCCACAGGACAAGGTGAAATTAGTGTGACATCCATCAAACATAATTCAAATCCAGTTACATGATGAGAAGCTCCCGTGTCAATTATCCAAGGCAAAGACAAAAACTCACCAAGTAGCTTGTCTTATTGAGTTTTATTAAACAGATTTAATAGCATAGTAACATGTTCAGGTTGAAGATCATTAATTGATGAAATCGGATGAGTGGCATCAATAGAAGCAGTAGAAGATGAAGCAGTAGAAGATGAAGCAGGAACAGGCCCACCCCCCACTGCGTGAGCACGAATCGAAGCAGATTTAGTAGAAGGATGGACAACAGATTTAGGCGGCAGCAGGTTCCGATCAAAGGCAGCAGCAACAGCAGACTTAGGCGGAGCAGCAGGTTTCGAGGCAGTAGAAGCTTGAGGGCCATATTTGTCGAGCCACCACTCCGGGTAGCCATGTAAGAGAAAACAGCCAGCGTTATCGTGGCCACGCCGTTGACAGTGAGAGCAGAAAAGCTTCGACTTATCACGGCGTATGGTGGAGCTCTTGAAGCGATCTGAAGTAACAGCAAAGACATGAACATCATCACGATCAGTGTTGCCCTTGCTATGAGAGATACCACGAGAGCGTTCTTCCTGTAAAAACGCTTGGTATGCTCTGTCCATAGTGACAGGGGGTTGTTGGGACAATAAATTAGTTCGAACAACAGAATAGCAGTCGTCATCAATACCGATCAAAAACTGGTGTAAAACCTCTTCGTCCTTGTCCGACTGATACTTCGCGGCAACCGAACAGGTACACTTGCCGCACTCACAACCATGTGGCGGCTTGAGTCTAGCAAGATCATCATAGTAACTCATTAGTTGCGTATAATACTCGTGGACAGACATGGACTTCGATTGACGGCAATTAGTAATCGAAGCCCGAAGTTGTTGAAGACGAGGACCGCTAGCAACACAGTACCGCTTCTCCAAGAAATCCCACAATTTCTTTGCTTCCTCAAAATATGGAATAGCAGCAGATATTTTAGAATCAATTGATCGTAAAAGCCAAGACACAATCATAGAGTAAACGGTTTCCCAATCTAAAATTTTCTTCTCGTCCAATGGCATAACGATTGTTCCATCAACGAACCCAAATTTCCGTCGAGATTTTAGAGACAGCATAATTGCCCTAGACCAAGCAATATAATTATCGCCCTTGAAAATCATGTGAGTGATAAGATTTCCGGGTTGATCGCCGGCACCGAGGTAGTAAGGAGATGAAGGATCAATCTTTGTTTCATCACTGTCAAGGAACCAACTCAACCAAAAGCTTAAGCTGATGGTTGAGGCCCCAGGATATGTTATATACTCTAACACGCCCCCTCACACAAGAGCCCTTTGGGCTAGAAGTGTGGATGCAACACAGGCCCTCCTCATAGCTGGCACTAAATATTCCACTTTAAATGAGGGGTGGTTGAGATTCGAACCCGTGACCTCTTGTCACATTGGCTTTGATACCATGTCAAGGAACCAACTCAACCAAAAGCTTAAGCTGATGGTTGAGGCCCCAGGATATGTTATATACTCTAACAATCACCCATGAGTAATAGAATGAATTGTAAGTAATAGAAGAGTAGAAGGAGAGCACAAAAAAAAAGGTAGAAAAGCAAAGCAGTAGAACAAGAATGGAAGAAGCAGTGCAGTACAGCAATGGAAGAAGGAGAAAAGAAAAAAAAAATCAGTTTTTAGGGTTTTTAGGGTTTGAAGGCTGTGATACCATGTTAGGGTTTAATTTTTCCCACTTGTGTTTCTTTTATTCAATAGCATAAGTTTATATACCACTTGTTATAAACATATTTGGGCCTAACCTATACAAAAGCCCAAACATAAACATTCAATAATATACAAGGCCTAACAGATTTTTTTTTATTGTCTTTTCTTGTTCGGATTCTTGTCTCATTTTGTTTATCTTTTCATGTTTGAATTCTTATGTCATTTTCATGTTCTTCAGTTGCTGCCTGTTCCTTTAGTATTCTGATTTTCATAATCTCATTTTGTCTAGTATTCTGATTTTCGAATTTCGTTTTTGTTATTAAATTTCTTAGTTGTTTGTTTAGGGTTTGTCTATATATTCCAAATCTGGTTTTGTTTATTTTTCAAAATCTGAATTTCATGTTCGTTTTTTTTAATTTCTTTTGTTCATAATCTGATTTTGTCATTTCATGAAGAAAATAAATTTAGAAGGACATTAAATAAGTAAGATGTATATTTTTTGAAAAAGTTAAGCAAAACTGAAAGTGCATGAGTTTTTAATGCTTTTTTATATTGAAAATGATCAAACAATAAACATGTTCATAATACAACTTGTTATTTCCGCAAATTTATAGAATCGAGCGATCCTACGATTTGATCCGATCCCACCTGATGATTTCGATCCTACGTAGAATACCGATCTCGACAACCTTGGTAGCATCATCAAGCACAGTGTTGACGAATGAAGCCAAATTTTTTGAACTCAAAAAAATTAGATTTGGAGATTTAAAATCAATATCTTCGCATTAGATATGAAGGGAAATTGGTGGTATCACTCATGAACAAAGCGTTGTGCACAAGTTTATGACGAGAACAAAATTTTAAAACGTCCTGAACGCGTCCAAGAGGTTAAGGTGGCTCTTTCATGGTTAGGGCTGCACACGGTCCGGTCTGGTCTGGTTTGACAGAAAAATCAGACCAGATCAGAAATTCTGGTCTGGAAATTTTTCAGACCAGACCAGACCAGTCAAGACACCAGACCGGACCAGACCAGACCGTTCTGGTCTGGTCTACGGTTTTTTTTATTTTTTTGTATTTTTTTTATGAACATCAACAATCTGTTTTCAATTTAGTCTACAATCTGTTTTCAATCAATATTCAAGAATCTATTTAGTCAACAATATCAACCAATATCAACAACATATCAACATATGCTAATTTTTTTTTATGATTTTGAAAAAGGTACTTTTATATGTCAAGAATCCAACAAATGGAGATTCAACAGACTAAATTTTACACCATTAAATCCAGCAGCCAGCACCATTAAATCCCCACCCACAATTAGGAGTAACAAAACAGACTTAAAGTTCAATCTCAAGAATCCCCAAACAAAGAAAACCTAATTAATTTTTCACTAAAATTATAAATTTTACACCTCCGAAATTATTCAGATTTCAATCAACCCAGAAAATGGAGATTCAACATCACTTCATGAAATTCAAATTCCAAATTCAAATTCAACAGAAAATGGAGATTCATCTTCGAATTTAAACAACAACTGATAAAAAAACCCTAAAAAATAAAAAAATCAACCAATATACTTACATTACGAGATTCTACTCTAGATTTCGTGGTGAAGTGTTGAAGGAGGAGCGTCGAAGAAACACAGAATCAAAGCACAGCTTCAGAATCTTCAAAGATTAATCGAGGGAGAACGAGAAGGGATCGAGGGAGAACGAGAAGGAACGAGGGAGAAGGAAAACTAGAGAAGGGATCGAGGGGACTGGGGAGGGAGAACGAGAAGGGATTGATTCATAATGTTATAATAGGAGTAGTAAAGAAAGATACTAACATTTAAAACATTAAATAAAAAATGGAATTTATTACGGTTTTACGGTCCGGTCTGGTCTGAAAATTTTAAAACCGGGACCGGACCGTAAACCATTTAAAAAAAAAAAAAAAAAAACTAGACCAGACCAAATATTTAAATTATGGTTTGGTCCGATTTGGTTTACGGTTTAGACCAAACCGTGTTCAGCCCTATTCATGGTTGGATATTTTAATCTCATTAGTTCAATGTAAGAACATTATGTAAAAATTTTGCGATTAATTTTAACTAATGGCATGAGATACAAACTTGGTATAAGATACACATTAAAGTTAATGATGATTATGGAGATTAAGTTTTTTTAATTTTATGGGGTTCTCAAGCAAAGAATGAAATACTTAGCAATACAATAAATCATTTATTCACTTTGATATTTATTTAATAAAACTAGGTATGAGATACAGATACACATTAAAGTTAAGGATGATTATTATAATAATCAAACGATATGACTTCCATATTACATAAGTGAATGTAGCTTTTATCTATTTTCACAATTATATAATAAATTATTTATTCACTTTGATAATTATATTATTATAACAAATACAAAGATATAATAATTAAGTTTATGTTATAAATGAATAATTTTTTATAAAAAAATGTCAATATGTGTATTAGTAAATATTTATAGCATTTGCGCGTTAAATAGGAATTTATTTAGTGTTGTGTTTATTTCTAATGTCTCAATTTATTCACTATTGAGACACGCTATATATTAGGGGTGTTTGAAAATATCCGGTTTTGAAAACCCGATCCGAAAAACCTGCTTTCTGATTTTTAAAACCGAGTAAATTACCCGGTTTTCCAAATTCGGATAATTCGGGTCGGGTACCCGATTTTAAAACCGGGTAATCGGGTCGGATATGGATCGCGAATTTTGGAAAACTGAGTACCCGGTATCCGGTTTGATTATTATTATTAATTTTTTTTTAAAATTTCGAAATGACAAAAATGAAAAACCCTAAATGACTTAATCTACCTTAGGCCTATTCCAGTATTTCGTCTTCTTCCTCCTTCATTCTTGCTGGCTGCTGCTTGCCTTCTTCCTCCTTCAGTCTTCACTCTTCACTGAGACGCCATCTTGCTTCTTCAATCTTAAGTTCTTCACGCCGTCATCTTGCTTCTTCTTCACCATTCACGTTGAGATGTCATCTTCTCCTTCTTCTTCTTCAGTTCTTTAATTGGGTAAGTTTGTTTCAATTCATCACCATTGTTCTTCTTCTCCAAATCTTCTTAATTTTTCGCATTTTCTGATATTTGTCACAGATTTGTTTTTTTTTTTTTTTTGCATTTTCGATTTTGTCATCCTAGTTCATCACCATTTTTGCATTTTTTTGCCATTTTCGATTTTGTCATCTTAGTTCATCAGCATTTTCGCATTTTCGATTTTGTCACAGATCTTCTTCAGTACTTATTTAATTTTTTTTTGCCATTTTCGATTTTGTCACAGATTTATTCAGCCATTTTCGGTAGTGAATTGAAGATCTACATGGATTCTTACCCACAGGTACCACCATGTAGATTTTCGGTAGCTCTTTATCATTTGTTCAAAATTCTGATATTTGTTCTGATATTCTGATTTTTGTTGTGATATTCTGATTTTCGGTAGCCATTTAATTTGATGAACTGTTGATTGTGAATTGATTGTATAACTAATGATGAACTGATTGTGAATTGTTTACTTCTACAAATCCTTTGTTTTTTGCTTTACATTCGGAGAAAATAATTGATTGTCAATCACTAAATTGTGATGAACTAATGAATGAACTGATTGTTAATGATTCATGTAAGTTGTGAGTTGTGATTATCTAAGCTGAAAGGTCTTGGATGAACTGATTGTGAATTGATTGTACAACTAATGATGAACTAATTGTGAATAGTTTACTTCTACAAATCCTTTGTTTTTTGCTTTACATTTGGAGAAAATAATTGATTGTCAATCACTGAATTGTGATGAACTGATTGTTATTGATTCATGTAAGTTGTGAGTTATGATTATCTTAGCTGAAAGGTCTTGGATGAACTGATGAGGAACTGATTGTGAATTGATTGTACAACTAATGATGAACTGATTGTTAATTGTTTACTTCTACAAATCCTTTGTTTATTGCTTTACAGTTGGAGAAAATAATTGATTGTCAATCACTGAATTGTGATGAACTGATTATGAATTGGTAACTTGTATAGAACATGGGGTCGTCTTTTGATGATAATGGAAATTCACTACCGAATGAAGGAACTCAATTTGAAGAGAGTGTTGATCGCTTGTTCGATGAGGATGAAGATACAAGATCACTAATTAAAAAAACAAAAAAAACAACCTCGTGCAACTACTGGTATGAGGAGTAATAGGTCAAAATGGTGGGATCATTACATAGTTGATGAATTGGATTCAACAATTGCTCATTGTAAGTATTGCAAAACGTCTATTAGTTGTCCTAGCAAAAATGGAACAACTCCTTGGCTAATCATATTAAAAGATGCAAAAAATATCCTCCAAATTTGGATATGAAGCTAAAGAAAATTGAATTTGATATTGCTAGAAGAGTCAATGAGGATGGTAGTGTTGATAGTGTTGGTGTTTCGAAATTGTGGGAATTTGATTATGATTTGTGTAGGAAAAAACTTGCTACAATGCTTATTGTGGATGAATCGCCTTTTGCTTTTATTGAACGTGAAGGATTTCGTGAGTATTGTAGGGCTTTGAATCCTTTATTTAAGATTCCTTCTCATAGCACTGCTATTAGAGATTGTTATAGTCTTTTCATTGAAAAAAGAAATGAGTTGAAATTGTTTTTTCAAAAGTTTAAGTCACGAATTTGTCTAATCACAGACACTTGGACATCAGGGCAAAACTTAAGTTACATATGTTTGACTTCACATTTTATTGATAATTACTGGAATTTGCAAAAGAAAATCATAAACTTTTGTCCTATTGCTGGTCACAAGGGAATGCCTATTGGCAGAGCGTTGAAAAATGCTTGATTGATTGGGGTTTGAAAAATATCATGACATTGACCGTAGAAAATGCAAGTTCAAATGACATAGCGGCCAATTACCTTATGAAAAGATTTAACATTTGGGATACTGGTTTGTTGGAGGGTCAATAACTACATATGAGATGTGCGTCACATATTTTGAATTTGATTGTGAAAGATGGTTTGAATGAAGTTGATTTGTTTGTTTTGAAAGTTCGTGTTCTTGTGAAGTATGTAAGGTATTCTCCTGCTAGGCTTAACAAGTTTAAAGAATGCATAAAAGAGGAGAGCAAAGATTCTGCTTTAGTTAAGTTACTTAGGAAGTTTAGTGGTGCTCTTACTGAAGAGGATTGGAAGAAAGTGTCTACTTTCTTACCTTTTTTGAGTGATTTTTATGATGCAACTTTGAGATTTTCTGCTTCTCGTTATGTAACTTGCAACTCTTATGCACATGAGATTTTTGGGACTAGATTATTGCTTGCCAACAACATGAATTTTGAACCGGGTCTGATCCGGAACAAAATTTACGTATCCGGAAAACCGGGTACCCGGTATCAGATTTTGAACACCCCTAATTAGTATATTATATAGATATATAGTAGGGGTGTTCAAAATCGGATACCGGGTCGACCCGATTCCGAAAAATTGGGTACCCAGTTTTCCGGATACCTAAAATTCTGTTCCGGATCCGACCCGATTTAAACCGGGTACTCGAAATCCAGGTACCCGGTTTAAACCGGGTTGAAAACGGATACCCGGTTTTGTTATATTTTTTTTTCTTTTTCCTTATTTCTTTTAACATGTTTTTTTTATATATAATTCAAATAATATTAAAATACTTAACTTAATTAGTCATAAACTATTAAAATACAACCATTAGTTAATTGAAATACAACCACAATTCCATAAACTAAAAGCAAGCGATTAAAATTTGTAAGTTAAAACTTCAAGCTCCATTAATCATCTTCAACGACGTCAAGAGTTTCATCGATTATGACCTCCAGATGCTCCAAAGTTAATGCATTACCTAAACCAAGAGCACGAACAGTTAAACAATATAAGGTTAAAGGAAAAATATTTTTACTCTTAAATATCAAATAATCAATTGAAAAATAATTAAAAATTTATACTAACCTTCCTCCATTTCTTCAAGTGCAAGCAAACTCTCCCCTATTGCTAAAGGAGTTCTAGAAATACGAAGCCAATCTTGTGCGCAAATAAGGGCTTAGGCCATCTTTGGAGTCAATGATGTTCGAAAATCATCAAGAATACGACCACCAGTACTGAAAGCCGATTCAGAAGCAATGGTAGAAATAGGTATAGCAAGCACATCTTTAGCCATCTTTTGAAGAATGGGATACCTTTTTGTTTGATCTTTCCACCATAGTAAAATATCAAAGTTAGAATCATGAGGTTCAAATGCATTTTCTAAATACCTATCCAACTCACTTTTGGGTAGATTGGTTAATGAACAACCTGCCTCCATTT
This sequence comes from Amaranthus tricolor, assembly GCF_026212465.1. Classification (NCBI taxonomy): domain Eukaryota; kingdom Viridiplantae; phylum Streptophyta; class Magnoliopsida; order Caryophyllales; family Amaranthaceae; genus Amaranthus; species Amaranthus tricolor. Next base: position 21,146,985 of record NC_080050.1, on the reverse strand, counting down.
GATATCTTGAATTCATTAGTTCAATAAGATCAACCTTCCCCCACTCCTTGAGTCCCACTTTGAGTAAAAATGGTAGAGGTTGAAGAGGTGGAATTGGAGGAAGTAGCTCCACTTGTCTTTGGTGGAGGCATAGAATAAGAATAAAAATCAAACAAGTTTTGAAAAACCATTTTAATCTTTAGTGACAAGAGAGTAGCTTTTGTGGCATCATATAAAGCACGCACAATCCAATCAACATAATTCCACTTATGCCTAGGGTCAAGGAGAATAACTACAAACACTAAAATATTGATATTATTGACGTTTCCATAATATTTGTCATATTTTTCCATCACATTGGTAGCCATTTTCCTCATACCCTCATCATCGACACTCATGTTGTTGGCAAGCAATAATCTAGTCCCAAAAATCTCATGTGCATAAGAGTTGCAAGTTACATAACGAGAAGCAGAAAATCTCAAAGTTGCATCATAAAAAACACTCAAAAAAGGTAAGAAAGTAGACACTTTCTTCCAATCCTCTTCAGTAGGAGCACCACTAAATTTCCTAAGTAACTTAACTAAATCAGAATCTTTGCTCTCCTCTTTCTCCTCTTTTATGCATTCTTTAAACTTGTTAAGCCTAGCAGGAGAAGACCTTACATACTTCACAAGAACACGAACTTTCAAAACAGACAAATCAACTTCATTCAAACCATCTGTCACAATCAAATTCAAAATATGTGACGCACATCTCATATGTAGGTATTGACTCTCCAACAAACCAGTATCCCAAATGTTAAGTCTTTTCTTAAGGTAATTGGCCGCTATGTCATTTGAACTTGTATTGTCTACGGTAAATGTCATGATACTTTTCAAACCCTAATCAATCAAGCATTTTTCAACGGCTCTGCCAATAAGTATTCCCTTGTGACCAACAATAGGACAAAAGTTTATGATTTTCTTTTGCAAATTCCAATTATCGTCAATAAAATGTGAAGTCAAACACATATAACTTAAGTTTTGCCCTGATGTCCAAGTGTCTGTGGTTAGACAAATTCGTGACTTAAACTTTTGAAAAAACAATTTCAACTCATTTCTTTTTTCAATGAAAATACTATAACAATCTCTAGTGGCAGTGCTAGGAGAAGGAATCTTAAATAAAGGATTCAAAGCCCTACAATACTCACGAAATCCTTCACGTTCAACAAAAGCAAAAGGCAATTCATCCACTATAAGCATTGTAGCAAGTTTTTTCCTACATAAATCATAATCAAATTCCCACAATTTCGGAACACCAACACTATCAAATTCAATTTTCTTTTGCTTCATATCCAAATTTGGAGGATATTTTTTGCATCTTTTAATATGATTAGCCAAAGGAGTTGTTCCATTTTTGCTAGGACAACTAATAGAAGTTTTGAAATACTTACAATGAGCAATTGTTGAATCCAATTCATCAACTGTGTAATGATCCCACTATTTTGACCTATTACTCCTCGTACCAGTAGTTGCACGAGGTTGTTTTTTCTGTTTTTTAATTGGTGATCTTGTATCTTCATCCTCATCGAACAAGCGATCAACACTCTCTTCAAATTGAGTTCCTTCATTCGGTAGTGAATTTCCGTTATCATCAAAAGACGACCCCATGTTCTATACAAGTTACCAATTCATAATCAGTTCATCACAATTCAGTGATTGACAATCAATTATTTTCTCCAATTGTAAAGCAATAAATAAAGGATTTGTAGAAGTAAACAATTCACAATCAGTTCATCATTAGTTGTACAATCAATTCACAATAAGTTCATCCAAGACCTTTTAGCTAAGATAATCACAACTCACAACTTACATGAATCATTAACAATCAGTTCATCACAATTCAGTGATTAACAATCAATTATTTTCTCCAAATGTAAAGCAAAAAACAAAGGATTTGTAGAAGTAAACAATTCACATTCAGTTCATCATTAGTTGTACAATCAATTCACAATCAACAGTTCATCAAATTAAATGGCTACCGAAAATCACAATATCACAACAAAAATCAGAATATCAGAACAAATATCAGAATTTTGAACAAATGATAAAGAGCTACCAAAAATCTAGATGGTGGTACTGGTGGGTAAGAATCCATGTAGATCTTCAATTCACTACCGAAAATGACTGAATAAATCTGTGACAAAATCGAAAATGGCAAAAAAAAAATTAAATAAGTACTGAAGAAGATCTGTGACAAAATCAAAAATGTGAAAATGGTGATGAACTAAGATGACAAAATCGAAAATGGCAAAAAAAAAATTAAATAAGTACTGAAGAAGATCTGTGACAAAATCGAAATGCGAAAATGGTGATGAACTAGGATGACAAAATCGAAAATGCAAAAAAAAAAAAAAAATAAATCTGTGACAAATATCAGAAAATGCGAAAACTTAAGAAGATTTGGAGAAGAAGAACAATGGTGATGAACTAAGAATGGTGATGAATTGAAACAATCTTACCCAATTAAAGAACTGAAGAAGAAGAAGAAGATGACGTCTCACCGTGAATGGTGAAGAAGAAGCAAGATGACGGCATGAAGAACTTAAGATTAAAGAAGCAAGATGGCGTCTCAGTGAAGAGTGAAGACTGAAGGAGGAAGAAGGCAAGCAGCAGCCTGCAAGAATGAAGGAGGAAGAAGAGGGAATACTGGAATAGGCCCAAGGTAGATTAAGTCATTTAGGGTTTTTCATTTTTGTCATATCGAAATTAAAAATAATAATAATAATAATAATCAAACCGGATACCGGGTACCCGGTTTTCCAAAATTTGCGATCCGTATTCGACGCGAATACCCGGTTTTAAAACCGGGAACCCGACCCGAATTATCTGAATTTGGAAAACCAAGTAATTTACCCGGTTTTAAAAATCAGAAAGTGGGTTTTTCGAATCGGGTTTTCAAAACTGGATATTTTTAAACACCCCTAATACTAATGCAGAAACAATTAGGACACGTGTCGACTTTATAATAAAAATTTTCCAGCTCTTTTCAAGTTCTAATTAGGCAAAAAATTTATTATTTGGTGCTAATCAAGCAATTATTTACAACATAAAAACATCAAATACGACGTAAGAGGCAACAAGCCAACAAATAAGGCAAAAAATGAATTATCAAATCAATTTAATTTATATTTGTCATTGCTCATAAGTCGTAAACAAAATTAAGCCTATTAAATTGATTTAACTTAATTCATTAATAATAACAATTAAATGATGTGATTTTATCTAATTTCAATATATTTGAATCAAAACGATATTGATATATATATTTTACTAAAATCACACTATATTAAAATTCATACATAATTTCTAGCACAAACCACTCTTGTGATAGAAATTAAGCACGATTGTGTTGTTTCAGGCATATATCTAATAATCATTTTAAAAATTAATGCAGAAACAATTAGAACACGTGTCGATTTTATTGTAAAACTTTTCCTGCTCTTTTTAAGTTCTAATTAGGCAAAAATTAATTAAGATATTATGTAATATCTTTCCGATTAGATTAGTTTAATTAATTAGTTAAAAAATATTTTAAAACTATACCTTATCTACTAATTTTTTGTCAAATACAATCAATTAAGATATCTAGTATCTTTTAATTACAATGGATAATTATCAAATGAAATATTAGTGATTCATGTAAAAATTATACTTTCAATAAAATATTTTGTACATATATAGTTTCAATATAATTAAAGAGTTATATAATAACTTAATTACATATCTATGATCATTATAAATTTTAAATTAAATAATTTATAAATCGTGCTTAGGACGAGATTCTATCTAGTAATACATAATTCAAAAAACAAAAATATAAGAATATGATCTCCTTTCTTTGTGGTTTATTCCTGAAAAATGATCTGTTACAAAAATAATTATTCATTTTTCCTTTTTGTAAATCTAGTTGAAATATAAATTAATATCACCTCTTCTATGACTCGTTTCATAGTAAAAAAAAATATCCATATGAACATTAAGAGCTCAATTTACATCCCAAGTGAATATCTTTTTGATTAGATTAGTTTAATTAATTAGTTATAAAAGATTTTAAAACTATACCTGATTTACTAATTTTTTACCAAATACAAGCAATTATAAAAATGATGATTTTAATTATCAAAATTGTTATTGTTATTATATTAATATCGAAACCATCATGATTCATAATCTTTTATATGAGTAATTTTTCCACCTAAATGCTCATGTATAATTATGTCTAAACAAAAAATTAATCTGTACTCTAAGAGATCGTTTTTTGGCGAGAACAACTCAAAACAAGAAGCCTATATATTTCCTAATAATTGTTCTAGTTGGATTATTCAACACATGTATGAAAAATGTTTTACGGTGATACCTTCTCATGCAAGAACTTGTGAAAAATCAAATGTCACAAATTTATTGATTTAGTGCTAATCAACCAATTATTTACAACATAAAAGAACCAAATAAGACATAAAAGGCAACAAGCCAATAAATAAGGCAAAAAATAAATCATCAAATCAATTTAATTTATATTTGTCATTGCTCACAAGTCGTAAACAAAATTAAACCTATTAAATTGATTTAACTTAATTCATTTATTATAATACTTAAATGATGTGATTTTATCTAATGTCAATATATTTGAATCAAAACAATATTGATATATATATATATATATATATATATATATATATATATATATATATATATATATATATATATATATATATATATATATATTACTAAAATCACACTATATTAAAATTCATACATAATTTCAAGCACAAACCTCTCTTCATCTTATGGCTCGAGTATTACAATTAATAAATGAGTCATGTTATAATGATTTCAACATAGAAACACTTGCTAATCCATGATTATCTCTTTGAAATGTAATCCATTGTGATAGAAATTAAGCACGATTAGATCACAATTTGAAATCTAATAATCATTTTAAAAATCAATGCAGAAACAATTAGATCACAATTCGATTTTATTGTAAAACTTTTCCTGTTGTTTTCAAGTTCTAATTAGGAAAAAAGTTATTAACATATTACGTAATATCTTTCTGATTAGATTAGTTTAATTAATTAGTTACAAAAGATTTTAAAACTATACCTTGTCTACTAATTTTTTACCAAATATAATAATTAATTAAGATATCTAGTATCTTTTAATTACAATGGATAAATTATCGAATGAAATATTTGTTATTCATGTAAATATTATACTTTCAATAAAATATGTTGTACATTTATAGTTTCAATATAAATAAGGAGTCATATAATACTTAATTAGATATCTATAATAATTATAAATTTTAAATTAAATAATTTATAAACCTTGCTTGGGACGAGAATCTATCTAGTAATACATAATTCAAAAAACAAAAATATAAGAATATGATCTCCTTTCTTTGTGGTTTTCTCTTGAAAAACAATCTGATAATTATTCATTTTACCTTTTTATAAATCTAGTTGAAATATAAATTAATATCACCTCTTCTATCACTCGTTTCATAGTAAAAAAAATATCCATATAAACATTAAGAGCTCAATTTCCATCCAAAGTGAATTTCTAAAGTGAATGTTAATGTAACAGATTGTTCTTTTCTAAATATAAATTTAATACTCCCTCCGATCTTTTAATTTAGTCCCATTTCCTTATTTGGCAAAACCTTTAAATTAGTCCCAATTCTATTTTTGGCAATCCTTTTTTACTTAAATACCCTTAGTTCACACACGTAATTACGAATTTACCCCCGTAAACCCTTAAATACCCTTACTTAAAAATACCCAACTATCACCTTTTACATGGACCCCACACAATCCTTAATATGCGTGCCCAAGGAAATGGGACTAAATTAAAGGATCGGAGGGAGTATAGTATAATAGTAAGTAATGCTAAAGCGGAAGTCTATCGAGCCGTGATTATTGCGAAAAAGAAATAAAACAAAATAGTATTTTCAAAAAAAAAAAACAAATAAAACTTAAATCATTAAAATATAATTTTACATATTACATCTTGCTTTAATACATAGTTATCGTTATTACATATCTATTATATAAATTACATACATACTATATTGTAATATCACATAGACGATACATTAGCTTTTTAATAACCTCATGTAAAGTCACCTGCAGCATCTGCTTCCATTATAAAGGAACAGCCGATGGGAATCGGTCAACTAATAAGCCGAGTATAAAAATTTGCCAGCATAATAAAAGTATACAAATATGTGCATTACAATAAGTAATATATGTAAAATAATTTATGCAATATAGAGGATTCATTTTTTTTTAATTATATATATAACTTCTGATCCTTCTACTTGAGTACCATGGCGTGGTTTACTAACACTTTTGCTTGAGTGTTAGGGCATGATATATGATTACTTATTTAATGAATGCAACACATATGATCTTTGTTTGATATATGTAAGGGGCTGTTAGGATGAGGTAAACCAAAAGCCTAACTTAGTGTGAGTCGTCACTCCTCTAGTACAATGTGGCTCGAGCCACAGGTCAGGTTAATTAAACTTACCGTGTTCGGTTTTACGTACTGGAAAACACGTCCCATGTTTTTTACATGCCGGAAGCATTGTTTGGCATTTCATATAATCATTTATTATTGCAACATTACAATAACATATAATAGAAATAAATTTGTAACAATTTACATATAAATAATCATTTATTATTAGACTAAATCAAAAATTAAATGGGTCTTTAGTATTTATTTACAGATTAATTTTCAATTAGCTTTATTAATTTCTTAATAATCAATTTCTTAAATATCTATTTATCATAAATGATGAAATAAATAGTTTCATCATAAGTAAAAACTAAAAAAACATCTTAAAAAGGACATATTAAATTTATTATAGATCCTAGCCCATTTATCCAAAAATCTAGAAAGTAAAATTTTATTTTATTTAACTAATTTCTTAATAGCTTAGTTTTAGATTTTATACATGAATAATTAATTTATTATAGATCCTAGCCCATTTATCCAAATCTCTCATATCATCCTCGCTTTCCCAAGTTGCTTCTTCAACATGATGGTTCGACCATAGCACTTTAACTTGAGGTATTTTTTTATTCCTCAATTCTTTCACTTGATGACCTAAAATTCTAATTGGTCTTTCTTCATAAACCAGGTTTTCATCAATATGGAGGGGTTCGTGAACTAACACATGTGATGGGTCGTGGATATACTTTCTTAATTGTGAAACATGGAATACATTATGAACTCTAGCTAAACTTGAGGGTAAAGCTAGTTCGTATGCCACTTCTCCTACTCTTTTCAAAATTTCAAAAGGTCCGATAAATTTAGGGCTTAATTATTTCCCAAAGCGTTGGACTCCTTTTGTTGGTGAAATCTTTAGAAATACTTTATCACCTTCATCAAATTGCAAAGCTCTGCAACCGTTGTCTACATAACTCTTCAGTTTACTTTGTGCTGCCTTTATATGCTCTTGCACCATCCTCAAGCTATCAATAGAGTCTTAGATAAGATCTGGTCCTTCAGGCACATTTTGGTCCATCTGATCCAAACACAACGACACTCGACATTTTCTCCCGTATAAGGCTTCGTTTGGTGCCATCTGCTCCCATGAACTACCAAATTCAAGATTACAACATCTCAAAAGATCCTCTAACGCCTGGATGGTTCTTTCGGTTTGGCCATTAGTAGCCGGATGAAATGCAGTACTTAAACATAGTTTAGATCCGAATGCTTCTTGCAACTTTTCCCAAAATTGTGACAAAAATTTTTGGTCTCTGTCAGACACAATGATTCTCGGTACTCCATGTAATCTTACAATTTCTCGAACATAAGCGTCAGCCAATTGTTTTACTGACCATGTTCCCTTCATTGGCAGGAATCTTGCAACTTTGGTCAATCTATCAACTATTGCCCAAATTGTGTCATTTCGTCGTTTTGTTCTTGGTAATCCAACTACAAAATCCATGGATATGGAATCCCATTTCCATTTAGGAATTTCTAGTGGTTGAAGTAGTCCAGAATTTTTCTGCCACCTTTTGGCAAATCAAACACCAAGATACAAATTCAGCTACATTTTTTTTCATACCTTTCCACCAAAATAGTTTTCTTAATATCATCTTATCTCTACCAGGGTGCAAATGAAACGTTCCTTGGTGTCCTTTTTTCAAAATCTCTTCTTTCAGCTCTGTATTGTCTAGTATACACAATCTCCCATTCATTCTTAGTTCACCTTTCTCACCCACTTCGAACGCTTCTGTCTCTTTTCTTTGAACTCGAATAATTAACTCGATTATCTCGGGATCTTCTTGTTGTGCTTCTATAATTCTTTCAAAAAAGTCGGTTGTATAGTCATTGCTTCCAAATACTCAATGCATCTGCCACTTTGTTTGCTTTTCCAGGACGATAATTTATGTCAACTTCAAAGTCTTTAATGATTTCCAGCCACCGCCTTTGTCGCATATTCAGCTCCTTCTAATTGAAGACATATTTCAAATTTTTATGATCAGTGAAGATCTTGCATGGTACTCCATAGAGATAATGTCTCCATAACTTCAGGGAAAAAATTACGGCTGCAAGTTCAATGTCGTGTACTGGTTAATTCAACTCGTGTGGCCTTAATTGCCTTGACGCATAAGCTGCTACTTTGCCTTCTTGCATTAGCACACATCCCAAACCTTCCTTCGATGCATCACAATATACCCCAAATGCTTTCCCACAGTCGGGCATGGTCAACATAGGTGTAGTCGTAATTCTCCTCTTAAGCTCTTTTAGTGATTTACTATGCTTCTCGCCCCATTGAAAATCGAACTCCCTTTTTAAGTAACTCAAACAACGGTTGGACAATTTTAGAAAAATTTTCAACAAACTTTCTGTATATAGCCTGCTAAGCCTAAGAAACTTCTTACTTCAGTAACACACCTTGGATTCGGCCACTCCATCACTACCCTAATCTTTTTAGGGTCAATAGAAATTCCATCCTTCAAAACAACGTGCCTTAAGAAAGATATCTTTTCTAACCAAAATTCACATTTACTAAACTTGCCATAAAGTTTCTCCTTTCTCAATTTCTTCAAAACTATCCTTAAGTGCTTCTCATGTTGCTCTTCATTCTTCGAATGCACTAATATATTATCAATAAACACAACTATAAACTTATCCATGTAAGGGTTGAAGTATCTTTGCATGAGATCCATGAATGTTGCAGGAGTATTCATTAGACCAAATGGCATTACTAAAAACTCATAGTGCCCGTATCTGGTTCTGAATACAGTCTTCGGAATATCTTCTTCAGCAATCCTTAGTTGATGATAACCAGACCTCAAATCTATCTTTGAAAAGACCCTTGCTTCCCCCAACTGATCAAAAAGGTTATCTCTCCTTGGCAAAGGATAACGATTCTTAATGGTAATCTTATTGATCTCCCTATAATCAATACTCATACTCCCATCTTTCTTTCTGACAAAGAGAACCTGAGCTCCCCATGGTGAAATACTAGGTCGAATGAAACCTTTTTCAAGCAATTAGCACACATCCCAAACCTTCCTTCGATGCATTAAATATACCCCAAATGCTTTCCCACAGTCGGGCATGGTCAACACAGGTGTAGTCGTAATTCTCCTCTTAATCTCTTCTAGTGATTTACTATGCTTCTCGCCCCATTGAAATCGAACTCCCTTTTTAAGTAACTCAAACAACAGTTGGACAATTTTAGAAAAATTTTCCACAAACTTTCTGTATATAGCCTGCTAAGCCTAAGAAACTTCTTACTTCAGTAACACACCTTGGATTCAGCCACTCCATCACTGCCCTAATCTTTTTAGGGTCAATAGAAATTTCATCCTTCAAAATAACGTACCCTAAGAAAGATATCTTTTCTAACCAAAATTCACATTTACTAAACTTGCCATAAAGTTTCTCCTTTCTCAATTTCTTCAAAACTATCCTTAAGTGCTTCTCATGTTGCTCATCATTCTTCAAATGCACCAATATATCATCAATAAACACAACTATAAACTTATCCATGTAAGGGTTGAGATCCATGAATGCTACTGGAGCATTCGTTAGACCAAATGACATTACTAAAAACTCATAGTGCCCGTATCTAGTTCTGAATGCAATCTTAGGAATATCTTCTTCAGCAATCCTTAATTGATGATAACCAGACCTCAAATTTATCTTTGAAAAGACCCTTGCTTCCCCCAACTGATCAAAAAGGTTGTCTCTCCTTGGTAAAGGATAACGATTCTTGATGGTAATCTTATTGATCTCCCTATAATCAATACATAGCCTCATACTCCCATCTTTCTTTCTGACAAAGAGAACCTGAGCTCCCCATGGTGAAATACTAGGTCGAATGAAACCTTTTTCAAGCAATTCATCTAGCTGCTTCTTCAACTCAACCAATTCAACTGGAGCAAAACGGTAAGGAGTTTTAGAAATAGGGGTGGTATCAGGAATAAGATCAACATGGAAGTCTACTATTTTTGGAGGTATACCAGGTAATTCTTCAGGAAACACATCAAAATATTCTTGAACGATCGGGGTTTCTTGCAAACTAGGTTTAGGTTTCAGGTCCTTAGTAGTAACAAAATATAAGAACCCTTCATCTCCTTGTCTTATCGTTTATAACGCTTGAATTACAGAAGTTGTCTCTAGCTGAGATTTTGAGTTTTTCCGAATACACTTCATTCCCTCGGGAGTTTCTATTCTAACAACCTTTTCCTTACACAAAATCTCCGCTGAATATCTCTCCAACCAATCCATGCCCAAAATGATACCAAATGTTCCCAAATCAAATTGAATTAAGTCAGCTGGTAAAAGATTCCCAGAAATCTACAATGAAAAATCATAAAAGATACGATCACACAGGAAAGGTGTACCATCAGGTAATTGGATACACAATTGGGATTTTTGAGGTTTCAAAGAAATAGAAGATATGTGGATTAAAGCACTAGAAATAAAAGACCTATCGGCTCCACAATCAGAAAAAACATTTGCTGTTAAATTACCAATAGAAAATTTTTCAGAAATTACTTTACCTTCAATTTCAAACTCCTGGTGTAAGCCATCATAATGATCTCCAATTGCATGCAGGCCTACTGATGCTCTAGTCTCATTCCTCTGATTGCCAAATCCTTTGTTACCTGCAGCTTCCGATGTTGTTTTGCTCTGATTGAACGTTTCCCTATAGTTATTAGTCAGATGTCCCTCCAATTGTGACACTTGTAACATACAATCTTCCCATTACAGTTTCGGCCTCGATGATCTTTTCCACATAACCTACATTTCCACATGTCGGCTATGTTACAGTCTGAAACGGCTTCTTCCCCTCGTTCTTGGCCTTCTTGTATCCACCGCCACCACTAGTTTCATTCTTTCTTTTATTAAACCCGACTTCTTTTTCCAAAATACGCTCGTACTCCAAGGCTTGATTGTACAAATCATTAAAAAGTTGGTATCTAGGAGTGCCTTTTTGGATCATGAGGTTCAGACTTTCAAAAAATCTATTCGCCTTGCCTCTATGAGAGATCACTATTTCGGTAGCGAATCTAGCCAGCTCTCTGAACTTACTTGCGTATTCGATCACTGACATAGTTCCCTACCTCAGAAACAATAATTTATTCTCTTTCTTTCTCTGAAGCGAGGGTGGGTAAAATTGATCAAGAAGCTTCTTCAGAATTTGTTCCCAAGTAGAATCTATGGCAGTTTGTTTTACAATCCTCCACTATAGTTCAACAGTGCTTGTTAAGTATAATGCGGCCAATTTCTCTTTCAACTTTGACGGGCAGTTTATGGCCTCCAATAGTTTCTCCATTTCTGCAATCCAATCCTCAAAGCGAACTGGATCAAGTTCTCCATCATATTTTGGAGGTTG
>NC_080050.1:20992596-21127596 GCF_026212465.1 Amaranthus tricolor | reverse complement strand
AATTCATGCATAATTTCAAACACAAACTTCTCTTCATCTTTTTTCTTGAATATTACAATTAATAAATGAGTCATGTAATAATGATTTCAACATAATTAGAGTTTCTGTTGCTTTGTTTCTTATTTTCTTCATTCTTGTAACTGCTTTCTGTTATGCTTTCTTTAAGCTTCCTTCTTGTATCCTCCTCCATATATAGCTTCTAGTTCTCTCTCTTGTATTCAATCAATCACTTTAAACAATTCAGTATGTAATAAAAGAGTGTTTTGGTATAATCTGTGTAATATCTTATCTTGTTCTACTATAGTTTGACAAACTTCTTCATGGTATCAGAGCCTTTCTGATTCTACCTCAGTCTTAGACCTTTCTTTACTTTACCTTTCTTTCCTGATTCTTTTTATCATATACTTTTGCCTTTCACAAATTAGAGGGATTTGGGATGAGTTAGATGAGCTTAAACCCTTACCTACTTATACTTGTGAAATATGTACTAACAATCTTGTTCAGAAATTTTACAAGATTCAACAGAATCAAAGGGTCACTCAATTCTTAATGAAGTTGGACCAAAGATTCAAGCAAATGAGAACAAACATTCTGATGTTGCCTGAATTACCAACATTAGGGGACGCTTATAATATGGCAGCTCAAGAAGAGAGGCATTTGGAGTTAAGAAAAATTAACTCTGAGACAAATGATCACTGGCATTCAGGGTTGATAGCTATAGAAGATCATTATTGAAGATCATTTGATATATATATTCATGTATTTGAGATTAAGTCAATCTATTGAAGCATTTCATCAAATATTTGGATTGCAATTGGAGCTTATGGAGTTTATCATTGGCATTCTTTAGTTCTTCAATTAATTATCTTCTTTGGATTGAATTCCAAGCTAGTAATTTCTATTCTCAACATTTAATTACACTTTTGATTTTTGTTATTAGTGCTTATCATGAATTCAATGTCTTTAGTTATGTTTAACTTCAATATGTTAGGCTAGGTATTATCACATGTATGTAGTCTAAATTTCTTTCTTTACCTTTGGCTTGATTGTGTTGTTTATGATTTGAGATAAATTTTGCTATTATTGTAGTGTCATTGGATTGAGAGCGAGAGTCAATTTCTAATGATAATCCATGCTTAAAAATCGAATCATCTCCATAAAAATAGGTAGATGTATTGATTGGAAATGTTGAATGTGTGCTCCATGTCTTAAAATGTGCTTAGCTCCATGAGAATAGGTAGTTGAATATGTTTTAGGAAGCTTTTGTTGCTTGAGAGAGAACATTAGTATGCAAGATACATTCTTCCCCATAACACATATGCATGGCCTTAGGTTGAAGATTAGTAAACATTGTTTTGGTGAGAGAGTCTAGCCTTTGCCTCTTCATCATCATATTATTTTTTCATGTCTTTGTATTGCCTTTAATCTTATGTTCTTGATTAATTAGCATCTTTACTTGTTTCATGCTTTGTTTTAGCTTTAGTCTTTATTTGCTTATTTTAGTTAATTACACCAACAAACATCTATATATACATTGTTGAACCAACAAATCGATCGAGAATCCCTTGATATACACCCCACTCCCTGTGGATTCGACCTGTACTTGCCGACGTACTACGCTACGCCGTGCACTTGCGGTATTACTATTGAAGGACGTAAAGTTCCGATCACATGACACTCATGATAGTGCAACTTATCTAGCAGGTACAACTTGTTTATTAGTGCATAAATCTTTTCACTGGATTCTAGACAGTGGGGCATCTGATCATATTTGCCATGACATTAACATGATTTATGATTATAAACCCCTAAATGATGCTGAACACAAGATAATTATACTAGATGGACGAAAAGTTCAAGTTGAATACATTGGAACTGTTCTTCCTAAGAATGGGTTAAGATTACATTTTGTGCTTTATGTTCCTAATTATCATTTTAACTTGATTTCTGTCCAAAAACTATGCAAAGACATGCATTGTAACATCTTCTTTTCTCCTGAAACCGGTCATGTACAAGACCATTTGATGAAAAGATCATGGCCTCTTGGTAAATCTGCAATATGGTCTTTACTACATTGATGAGAAAGCTATAAAGAGTGTCTCAAACAAAAGAGTGTTCAAGATTGTTGCAAAGAAAATTCTCCTCATACAAGAGCTTTCACTATTACTACCAAGGAATAAATATTTTAAATACAGCAAAATTGTGGCATTTAAGATTGGGGCATATGCCTTTTAGTAGAATAAAATTGTTGTTTCCTAAAATTGATCAGAATCTTGTTAATTCCCAAGTCATTTGTACTATTTGTCCATCTACTAGGCAAACTACACTCCCTTTCAAATCTAGTTGTATAAAAAATGAAATGCCTATGTAATTGATTCTTGTAGATATTTGAGGATCTTATAGACATATGACTAGGCTGCATTGTACTAGTTTTATCACTATTGTTGATGATTTTACCAGAATGACATGGGTTTTTCTCATCAAACATAAAAATGCTTTTCTTGCTGTTCTTAGACAATTTGCTAGTATGACTGAAAGACAATTTGGTAGCAACATTAAATGTGTTCGATATGATAATGCCAAAGAGCTCATTGAAGGAGAGGCTCTTCAATATTATCTTGATAATGGCATACATTTTCAATCAAGTTGCACTCAAACTCCACCGCAAAATGAAGTAGTGGAACTGAAACAGTTATAAAAACGTCTTTGTTAAAAATTACTATTTTAATAAGTAATATGAGCTTGTCATTTTAAAAGTAAAATTTTACAACAAATTTTAGATATCAGTTTTATTATTTTTGGGGACAAAATAAATTATACGACGAAAAATATCGGTATATTATCCACCTCATACTTTAATGAGTATGAGTATGAAGTTGAGTCACCCATAATTTTGCCACCTAGCTTATGATTCATCAAAGTTAACCTCTTTTTATTTATAAACCTGTACAAGCGTATAAACTCCATTCACCTTTCTTCTTCATTATCAACTTAGAGTAAAATTTATGAAAAATCTCATCCTCTTCCAAAGCAAAAAAAAAAAAATTAAAAATAATAAAAAAAAATAGTTACTGAAAAATTTTAGTTTACTTTTCCATCCTAAGTTCATAAACCCCCATGATTTAGGTAGTATGCGTTTATATCAGAACCCCCAATTTCAATTTAGGGTTCTTAAAAATTCAATTGAGATCTCTACAAAATTAGTAAGAAGTATGGAAGCTAATTGAAGTGTTTTGTTGATTGTAGCTATTGTAGAAGAAGGAGAACACATTTAGTACTATCACCATCTCCATCTCTTTTGGGTTAGAAGTAAGATTTCTTTATGTGTTCTTGATTTCATATTTGTATATTTGATTGTTTTATGTTAGGCTTTTTATGGTTAATTAAAGTAGCATCAAGAGGAGACTAGTTTGAAGTTCATCAACCCATTGAAGAACTTACTAGCTAAAGTAGATCTGGGTTTTGATTTTCTGAAAGTTTGTGTGGAATTAATCTTGCTCAAAGGTAATTCGCAAACTAATCTATTTAAGCATAAATTGAATGTTTTAAAGTAGTTTTAAGTTCTTAAATGGTTGTTGATTCAGGTTTGAAGTTGAGAGTAAGTTCAGTTTATTGAGCAAGTTTTGTCCGAACCTATTTTGCTGTTTATGAGACAGTTAGAGTTGTTTCTGGGTTCTGATTCCTTCATGAGATTTGTAGAGCTCTGAGTCATGATCGCGTAGCCACTTGAATGGCCTCTATATGAGTTCGTATAAGAAAGTTATGACCAAAATTCTAACAGGTGTCCTGAAATGGTACTAATACAGAATTTATAAAGTGGGATTAGAAGCTATGAAATAAATTGGGTATTCTTTTAATCAAATGTTTAAGGTTATTTATTGGGTATTTGGGATCAATTTATGATTATTATTTGATTATTATGTGTGTTGGTTCAAGTATCAAATTTGAGAACATAAGTATCAATTGGGTATTTGATTAGTTGATATTATTTGGATAGGATATAAGTTGGATATTGGGATTTAAGATTAGTGTAAAATTAGTTAAACTCCATATTAGTAACTCGAGTTCTTAGATGTTGATGGTTGATGATGAATTGATTTGTATTTTAAGTAATAATTGTTGATTTCAAAGAAAATCAATTGAATTATTGTTTTGTTTTATGTTGAACAATTTGACATTGAAAAATGTCTGTTTTTGGGAATTGGCAACGGATATTTATATCCGGATTATTGTGAAATCCTATAGCTTGATAATAGGTAATGGTTACTGGATCGATCTTGAGCCCCCAATCCCGTTTCGTTCTTGCAAGAACCGTATTTTCGTTGAAGACGATCACCCGTGTTCTCTGGATTTAGATCAAGCCTACTTCCTAACGGTCCATACATATTTCCACGGTTTTAAGTGTTATTATATTTATTGATTTAATATGAGTTTTGATTAAATACGTTTGGTATATAAAGTTTTTTTTTAATTTTTTTTGCAATGAAATCATATGTTTCATTTGCCGTATTGTCCGCTATTGACTGATAAAGTAATAGCTATATTTTAATTTTTACTATTAACTTGCAAAGTTATAGCCGTGTTTTGATTCATTTTGAACTAAAGGTACTTAGTCGTATTTATAACGATACCAAACGGTCTTTTAAAAGAGTTCGAATTTTGATAAAATAATGTTTATAAGTAGTTACCAATTGAGTAAGAAATTTAATTGAAGATGTCTGTTAATGACTTATATATAAATGTAATAGTTTGTCGGATTACTCAACAATTTATTTGTTGACAGTCTTTAATGGGGCCTATCCCTTACGGGGATAGATCCATTTTCCGGTTAGCTCTGCGATGGAGAGGATGTCTACATGCAACATGTGTTACAGGCGAGGCAAGGACTTATTTTGAAATTCATTTTGTAAATTAGTTATTCGTAAATTAAATTTTAATAATTTCATAATATTTGGTAAATAGTATTTGCTTATTTATGTAAAAAGTTTTAAATAACTCTGATATTAGTTGCTGTGATCATCAAATCACAGGTTAGATTCAGTACAAACCACTATAAGTTTTCTGCTGTGTTGTGGACAGTATTATTATACTGTTTACATTGGTTTGGGCTGTTTCAATTGGTATCAGAGCCAAAGTTTTTAAAAGAATGTAAATACTAATTTCGAAAATATGAGAGATCGGTAGAATTGAGTTTAAGTCGAATCTGGGGATATTACCTGTAAATACTATGTGCTTACTTGTTTTATGTGATAGATGAATCCCCAGGATGTCGTTTTAACGACTGAGTCTGATATATTTCATGCACCACCCTACTTTTTAATTAATGTGATAAAGTATGTGAAAATTGAAGAAAATCTAAGAGTGAACAACGTGTATAAGTAAGTTTGACCTACGAACACTAAACCATTATTAGTAAAGTGTAAAGTTTATATTATCATGTTATGAGTAGAATTCGTAAGTGATTTCTCTCTGTCCTTCTGTGAATAGATAAACGCTATGCATAGAGGCCGTGGTCGACAATTATCCACTAAGGTTGAAGACCGTAGTATGGATTCTCAATATAGAAAGTTGGAGGTGACAAATGAAAGGTTGCTTAAAATTCTTGAGGATCAAGATTGTTAGACCAAGAAAGTGAAATTTTTAGTAGGCTTTGAGGGTATAGACCACCATTTTACAATGGGGAATATGACTCGGTCAAGTTAGAAAACTGGATTGACCAGATAGAGAAGGTTTTAGAGGTTGTTAACTGTTCGGGGGGTCCGATGGTCAAGATCGCCTCATTCTATCTTGAGGACACCGCAAGTATGTGGTGGAAAAGCGTGAAGGCTGAGGGGGACAACATTGGGATGACCTGGGAAGAGTTTTTGGTAAGACTAAGGACTAGATTTTAACCTATCTCCTTTCAAAGAAGAAAGCAGGGTGAATTTCTCACTCTATCGCAAGAGAAAATGTCAGTTCTGGAATACTCGACCAAATTCATGGAATTATCTAGGTTTGCGCCCGATTTCGTTGCAAATGATCGAGTGAAAGCCTCGAGGTTCTTCGAAGGGCTGAGTCTAAACTTGCAGAAGTATGTTACGAAGTATCGGGACTTTCAGGACTTATTTAACAGTGCCTTAGAACAAGAGAGAGTTCAGGAAAAGAAAGATAGGTTTAACCGAGAGAGGGGAAAACAAGTAGTGTACCCATCTAAGAAACCGAAAATCGAGAGCCCCAAATTTCAATACCAGAAACCCAGTGGTAAGCAAACCTGGAGTAGAGACTTGACCAGACAAAAGAAGAAAGAAATTTGGGTGTGTCCCAAGTGTAGTCAAAAACATTATGGAGAGGATTGTCAGGGTAAAAGGTTGTGTTTTACTTGTGTTCAACCAGGTCACATCACTAGGGACTGTCCTAAGGGATGTAATCCAAAAAAAATTCCACTAAGGAATAAAGGAGGAAAGTTTAATAATAATCAGAGGGTGATAGGTCGAATGAACGCTATGGAGAGGGGGGGAATCTGAGTTTCCTCATGAACGTGAACCTTAAGGTAATGTCATTTCTGGTGTCCTTAAAGTTTGCAATCAATTAGCTTATGTTTTACAAGTGCCGACTATTCTTTTATTTCACATAGTTCTTCAAAAACTAAAATTTCCCCTTAGTTTTGTAAGCATAAATTTAAAAATCGGGATCTCTAATGGATCCCAATTTTCTTGTAATAAACTCTATAAAAACTGCCCTATTGAGATTTCTCCCCAAATTTTAATCGCGGATCTAGTAGAGTTTGATTTGGGTGAATATGATGTCATTTTGGGTATGGATTGACTGAAAGCCTATAGTGCTAAGGTTGATTGTTGAAGAAGAACAGTAAGTTTGAAGTCTGTGGATGAAAGTTGTGTAATTTTCAAAGGTAGAGAGCTCAAACCAAGTCAGAGGTTGTTCTCACTTCGTAACAGTTCAAAAGAGGATTATTAAGAGGAACTTGGATATTTATGTTATATTTTGGGAGAGAGTAAAGGAGAAAAGCAAGACATGTAGAGTATCCTTGTCGTTTCAGAGTACACTGATGTATTTCCAGAGGATTTATGTGGCTTACCACCTAAGAGAGTGGTCGACTTTCACATCGATCTGATGTCTAGAGTCAAACCAATCTTTAAGGTACCTTATCGCATGGCTCCTGCGGAAATGGCTGAGCTAAAGAAACAATTAGATGAGCTTTTGGAGAAAGGGTATATAAGACCCAGTGTGTCTCCATGGGGTGCTCCAGTATTGTTTGTCAAGAAGAATGATGGCTCGATGAGATTGTGCATTGAAACCGAGAATTGAATTTCTATAGTCTTGAAACGAGGAATTTCTGTTGACCCAGAAAAGGTGAAAGCTATCATAGAGTGGCCTGCACCTAAAAATGTACATGAAGTTCGAAGTTTCATGGGTCTAGCGAGTTATTACAGAAAGTTCGTAGGAAACTTCGCCAGTATAGCTCGACCAATCACACAACTGGTGTGTAAAGACAAGAAATTCGAGTGGACTTCTGAATGTGAGGCGACATTCTTTAAATTGAAGAAACGGTTGAGAAGCACTCCAGTGTTAGCCCTATCAGATAGCAAGAATGAGTTTGAGATTTTCTGTGATGCCTCCAAGGAAGGTTTAGGGTCTGTTTTAATGCAAAGGGCAATGTAATAGCTTATGCAAGTAGACAATTGAAGATTTATGAGAAGAACTACCCAGTTCATGATTTAGAGTTGGCTATTGTAGTATTTGCTCTAAAACTATGGCACCATTATTTATTTGGGACTCCTTGTAAGATTTTCACAGATGATAAGAGTCTGAAAAACATATTCACAGACAAAGACGGTGGCTTGAGCTCATTAAAGATTATAAAACCGAGATCCTTTATCATCCTGGTAAAGCGAATAAAGTTGCAGATGCCTTAAGTGGGAGACCTCATGGCGAATTACATTTCATGAGAAGTTTGCCGAGACAGGTATGGTTAGAACTTCAGAAGATGGGTATTGAATTGGTGACTTCAGAATAAGTTCAGGGAACAATCAATGCGATATCTGTGAGACCTACTTTGTTTGATAGAATTGTGATGAAGCAGCTTGAAGATCTATACTTGGTAGAATTGATGTTTCAGGCTAGAGAGGGATCGAGCGCTGAATCTCACTATGATGAAAATCAAAGGATTGAAGTTCAAGAAAAGGCTATGTGTTCCCGTGGATGCTGAATTAAGGAATGAAATTCTTCACGAAGCTTATGCTAGTTCTTACTCAGTACATCCGGGCCGCAATAAGATGGTTAGTGAAGTTCGAAAGTTGTTTTGGAGGAAAGGGTTAAAGAAAGATGTAGCTGCATTTCATTCAAGATGTCTAGTATGTCAAAAGATCAAGTCAGAGAGAAGGAAAGAAGTCGAGTTGACGCAACCATTAGATATACCTGATTGGAAATGGGATTCCATTTCAATGGATTTTGTTGTTGGTTTTCCGAGGTCAAGGAGGGGTAATGACTCTATTTGGGTTATAATCGATCAATTGACGAAGACTAGTCGGTTTATTACTGTAAAAACAACTAAGTCAGTGAAACAATTAGCTGAAATCTATGTTCGAGTGATAGTCAAATTACATGGGGTGCCCAGAACTATCATTTCTAATAGGGATTCTAAATTCTTATCACATTTTTGGAAGGAATTACTAGAAGCCTTCGGAACAAAGTTGAGTCTGAGTACTGCTTTTCATCCAGCTACTGATGGCCAGTCAGAGAGAACTATTCAAACCTTAGAGGATTTGTTACAATCTTGTATGCAGGAGTTCGGAGCTGATTGGGAATCAAGATTAGCATTAGTGGAATTCTCCTACAATAATAGTTTTCATTTGAATATCAGGATAGTACCATTCGAAGCTTTGTATGGGCGCAAGTGTAAAACTCCTACAATAATCGCTTTTGTTTTTGAACAGAGGCATTAGTGTGCTATTCCTCCATTCTTCTGGCGTCTTATGTGTCCTCAAAATGATATTAAAGAGATTAGTCAGCCAACGAATGCCCTCTTCTCCTAAACCCCTCCACACCTCAATTGGGATGTTATTTGGCCCAACTGCCTTTGTTCTTCCCATCTTTATGAGAGCTTCTCATACTTCTTCTGTGGTAATATCACTCGTTGATCCATATTCAAGTGGTGTTTAGACGTCAGAAATCTGATTATCCGCCTCGTTTGGCCCCCTAGACTCATTGAGTAGCTGAGAGAAATACTGGAGCCATCTAGTTTTGATGTCCTCTTGTCTCAAGAGAACTCGTCCTCCCTCATCCTTGATGTATTTCATTGCCTCTAAGTCTTGCCACTGCCTGGACTTAGTCCTTGCCAACTTAAAAATCTGCTCTCCCCTTCTTTGGTATCAAGCTTCCGATACAAGACCTCATAACCACGGATTTTTTCCTCCGTTGCCGTTTTCTTTGCCGCCCGCTTTGCTTCTTTATAGCTCTCTCTTTTCTATCTTTCCTCCTCTTCCGTGCATGCCATAAGTTCCTTAAATTTCTTGTTTTTATCCTTTATCTTCTTTTCCACCTCATCGTTCCACCACCACGACTCTTTGAACACTTTTGGTTTACCCAACGACACCCCCAAGGTCTCTTTTGCCAATTTTCTAATGGTTGTTGCCATGTTCATCCACATTTCATTCGCATCCTCTGACTGACTTGGGAAGCCAAATAAACTTATCTTGCTTGAGAGGGTTGTGACCATATCCTCTTTGAGTCCCCCCACATGATCTTTCCCCTGGACTCAATCTTCTCTCTACGATTTTCTTCCTCATCCTGAAAACTAGTACTAAAAGCCTGTATTGGGTGAGCATCTCTGTACCCAACACCACCTTACAATCCAAGCATAAGGACCGATCTCCCTTGCGCATTAAGAAATAGTCAATTTGGGTTGTATACCCGCCGCTCTTATAGGAAGTACAATACATTCTTTAAATGTTCGAAAATTAGGAAGTAACTAGATAAAAACTTAATGACTCTTTTCAATCCTTCTTTAGAACTATTAAAATTTAAGAATATACACGTAATTAAGTACCAAAAAGAATATAAATGTAATCTTTATCTTAACATAGAAAATACAGTATAATCACATAATAAATAGGCTAACTAATTTGGCTATTTTTTCAGCTATATTCTCCCTTCTATTCATCATCATTGACTGACTTTTTAATTTTGTTAATTCGTGTATTATTATTATATGAAGTGATATAAAATCATAAAAATACTACACCTAATTGCATTATAAAATCATAAAAATACTACACATAATTGCATTATAAAATCATAAAAATACTACACATAATTGCATTGTGTTTTATGCTTTGACAATATCATCTAGAATATTGTATTATGGTCCATGATTTTGAAATACCATTTGAAATATTGTACAATATTTCATACATTAGCATATGATTATCTAATTTAATATATAATTTATATATATAATATTGAGATATCTTTTGACACATTGTATACATCATTATATATTTATTACATAAATAGAGCTGTCTTGAAAATTTTGAAGGTCATGTAAAAAAATTTTATTTTGCGCCTTATTTATAGTAAATATATTTATTTTATTAATAAACTTAACATAATTGTTTTTTAATTAACTTTTTCATACTCGGGAGAGAGAGGGATCCCTATGCGGTCGATCACCTCGCACACCCTCAAAGACCCCTCTGTTAACATAATGTATCACTATAATTTGATTTATTTGTTTGTCTTAATTATTAATAATTACTATGTTAAATTTAAGTGACTATTGTATTTAATTATGCTAAACTATGTTATAATCAAATGTGATTTAATCAAACTATAAGACTTTCGAAACTATATAAGTGAACATAATTTTTTAGGTATTTTTTCACGTATATGTTTTAATATAATTATATAATAAATTATTTATTTACTTCGATAATCATATTATTATAATAAATACAAATATATAATAATATGTTAATGATAAATAAATATTTTTTTTAAATATCAATATTCGTATTTAAAAATATTTATAGCATTCGTGCTATATGTAATGTTGTGTTTATTTCTAAATCGTCATCACCATTTTGCAAATATTCTAACGTCTTAATTTAGTTTTCACTATTGAGACCCGCTACATGTAAAATAAATAATCCAACAAACAAAAATCTTTAAGAATATTATCTCCTTACATTGTGGGTGCTAGTTTGAACAACCATATATTATAAAGATAATTATTTAATTTTCCTTTTTATAAATTTTGTTGAAATATAAATTAAGATCAACTCTTCAACAAAAGTGAATTCCTAAAGTGAGTGTAATAATATATACAGTGTTAACTTTAATATCTAATGACGTGTTATATACTATATAATAAAAGGTGGTTATATTAACTATAAAAGTGAATATTTTAATCATTATAATTATTATTGTTATTAAATTAATATCGAAAACATCATGAGTTATAATTGTTTATGAGAGTAATTTTTCTACTTAAATTGTCATATACAATTATGTCAAAAAAAAATTACTTATAAGTGTTGATTAACCAATTATTTGCAACATAAATACAATAAATAAGGCACAAAATAATTCTTTAAATCTATTTAATCTATATATGTCATTGCTTAAAAGTCATAAGTGATAAATCAAATAATTGGAAGTACTTAAAGGTAATAAATATGAGAATAATTAAGCCTATTGGATCAATTTAAGTTATTAATGTGAAGTGAATAAATACGATTCATCAACTATCATAATAAAATGATTTCATCCAAAATCAATATATTATAGAAGCACAACAATATTCATATATATATTTTACTAAGATAACACTAATAATAAAATCATGCATAAGTTCAAGCATAGATGTTGAAATAGTTTAAACTTATGGCTTTTTTCTCTTTATTAATCAATCAACTTCAATATATATATATAAAGCTAGCCCTAGAATTAGACCTGGGAAAATTTGATCCGACCCGAAAATGAACCCGGGACCCGACCCGACAAAACCCAAACCCGACCGACCCGAAAGCGACTTAATCCGAAACATGACCGACCCGATAATTACCCGATCGAAAATGACCCGACCGGAAACCGACCCGTTTTGACAGATTTAATATCAATTTTTAGAGTAATTTCAATGTTAGAATTCATTTCAAATAAAATTTTAGTTTTCAAAGTATCTCAACATATTGAGTATATCACTTGAACCCTAAAACTCATTAATAGATCTCAAAAAACACGTATTTAACGTCTTTTTAGCCATCGTAATTATTTTTCTTTAAAAACAGGACGTTATAATCATCTTAATTGAATACATGTATCTTGTTAAATCAGTCAAATGAGTTTTTAATTCTTCTACATTTCAGTAAGCAAATCAATATAATTTATACGAACGTTTCGCACGTTTGAATGAGCTTTTCAAAAAACGAATGTCGCTACCCTAAATTATAAAACGCGTATCTTATAAGACGAAATAAGTACTTAGTTAGTTGTATATTTTTCCAACATGAAAATTGTGAAGATAATTTTAACGTCATTTTTATCTAACGTTACAATTATAATAAACAAAATAACTTTTATAAAGCGCGTATCTTACATGTCTTTCAAAATAAGTATTAATTCCCCTATTTTTCTTGCACTTAAATGAACCTGACATACCAACTATTTTTTGAAAATCGTACATGTAATTTCTCTAATGATTTTTTTTTAGACATTTTAATGATTTTTTTTTATGTTGAATTAGTCGATTGGATATTCTAATGTTTTATGGTAACCCGTTGGGTCATTCCGAACCTAGCCGAAACCCAGAGTGATCCGACCTGAAACTGACCTGATCCGAAACTGACCCGACCCGAAAATGACCTGACCGAAATTGATCCGACCCAAAACCCGACCGACCAACCGTTTTCCCAGGTCTACCTAGAATTACCTTAATTTAGGCAACTAGAATTTTAAGAAACAAAATATAAAAGATAACAATCAAAAATATTCCCACACAATATATTATTCCCAAAATATATTATACCCACAAAATATATTATTCTAATACCCCCCTCAAGTTGAAGCATGAGTGTCGAAAATGCCCAATTTGGAGAGAAGATAGTCAAACTGTGACTTCCCAAGAGCCATTGTGAAGATGTCAGCCAATTGAGAAGTAGTAGGGACATACGATGGAGAAATCAAGCCTTCAACAATCGCATCTCGAACAAAATGAATATCAACTTCAATGTGTTTGGTTCGTTCATGAAAAACCCGATTCTTTGCAATTTGCAAAGCAGATTGACTATCACAAAATAATTTGATTGCCATTGGGTGGTGCAAGCACAAACTCAACAATAAGCCCTTAAACCACTTTAGCTCACAAGTAACTACCGCCATGGAGCGGTATTCCGCCTCTGCAGAAGACGTCAGCATAGTGGGTTGCTTTTTAGTTTTCCAAGAGATAAAGAGAATGCCCGAGAAACACCAACCAACCTGTGATAGAGTGACGAGTAAGAGGACAAGCCGCCCAATCCGAATCACACGAACCTTGCAAGTTGAGATCACTATCAGCACTCAATAAGATACCCTGACCCGGTGTACCTTTCAAATAATGAACAACATGCAGAGCTCCTTCCCAATGTTCACTGTGAGTTCTTGCATAAACTGGGACAAGATATGAACGGAGTATGCTAAATCGGGTCTAGTGACCGCAAGGTAAATCAAACGGCCAACAAGCCGATGGTACACCTCCGGATCCGCAAGATGTTAGCCTGTAGCACGACTATGCTTATGATTTTGCTCCATTGGAAAACCACTCGGCTTTGCCCCTAATAAACCTACTTTAGAAATAATATCCAAAGTATACTTCCGTTGGCACAAAAAAAATGCCTGAAGCACTACGAGCAACTTCTATACCTAAGAAATACTTTAAAGGACCAAAATCCTTCATTTTGAAACAATCTCCGAGATAAACCTTGAAACCAACAAATGCAGCGGAATGATTCCTAGAAATAATAAAATCATCAACATATACTAAGACATTAATTTGAAAAGTGCCTTTAGTATAAGTAAAGAGAGAACAATCAGAGTAAGATTGTAAGAAGCCGTACCCTTTCAAGGCTGCTACGAGCTTGGAAAACCAACACCTCGGGGCTTGTTTCAACCAATACAAGGACTTTCTCAAACGACACACCAATGACGGATTTGAACTCTCAAACCCGGGAGGTAATTTCATGTACACCTCCTCATCAAGATCACCATGCAAAAAGGCATTATGAACATCCATTTGATGAAGTTCCTAGTTTTTTGAAGCTGCAATAGCAAGAAATGCCCTAACAGTAGTCATCTTTGCAAGTGGAGCAAACGTTTCACCATAATCTATGCCTTCCTGCTGATGATTACCAAAAACGACCGAACGAGACTTGAGACGTTCAATATCACCATTAGACAAATATTTTTTCTTTTACACCCATTGATTCCCTAGAGCACGTTTACCGGGAGGAAGGTGCTCTAAGGTCCAAGTCCAATTATCCTCTAAGGCTTTAATTTCTTCCTGCATAGATTGTCGCCAATCTTCATGTTTCATTGCTTCTTAAAAGGATTTCGGATCATGACCACTAACAACAGCTGCCAGAAACTTACAATAATTCACAAAAAACTTGTCACAATTTATATAATGTGCTAAAGGATAAGGCGTACCTGAAGAAGTATTGGAAGATGGAGTGGAGGGGACGAATTTATAGCAAACACTCAGTGCGTCACATAATCACGAAGAAGAATCGAGGGAACTTTTTCCCAAAACCCACGCCCCAAAGGCTGACCTGCTGCCTCTCTGCCGGTGTCAGTGGGCTGGCCGGATGCTTAGCACCCATGCACACTTCACATCCTTTATATAAATAGTCTTTGCTATTGACGGTGGAAAGCAACTTAACTACTTTCTCAGAAGGATGACCCATACGACGATGTCACAACTCCAAGTCAGACTTTCCAGCAATAGCACTCATATGATGCACCGAATCCGATTTGCTGAAATGATACAGTCCGTCCTTCCAAGCCCCTGTTCCAATTAACTCCTTCGTTTTGTCTTGTATAGCACACATATAAGCATTAAATTGGACAATACAATGAAGGTCATCAATAAGTTGTGAAACTGAAAGTAAATTACAATGCAAATTAGGAACATAGAGCACCCCGGTAAGAGAGATTTTATCTGACAAACAAATAAAGCTAACAAGAGAAGCAGACTCTATTTTACCATTAGGCAACCCAACCGGACACTCAAAAGTTTTTGGTGTCAAAAAGGCAAGATTTTTCTCCGGTTACGTGATGAGTAGCTCCCGTATCAATAATTCAAGCGGTATCATCAAACTTACCATTCAAACGATTATTGAAAATTGTAGCGTTACCTATTTTTGGTGGTGGTAGAGGTGATCTCTCACTGCCGATCATGGTGTAAAAAAAATTAACAAGTCTAACCTTAGAATTACCTTAACTTAGGCAATTAGAATTTTGGGAAACAAAATATAAAAGATAACAACCAAAAATATTCTCACACAATTTATTATTCCCAAAATATATTATACCCACAAAATATATTATTCCAATAACAAATCTCACTTCATCTATTGGCTAGAATCTTGCAATTAATAAATGAGCCATGTAATAATAATTTCGAAATTTAAATGCTTACACATCCATAAGTATCTCTTTGAAATGGAATCAACTATGATAAAAATCTTAACTGTATTTTTTCATACATATATAAATAATCATTTTAAAATATAAAATAAACTCAATTAGTCAAGAGTTAGGCTCAATTAGTCAAGAGTTAGGCTCAATTTGTGCTCTATTATCTTTTATGATTGTATCTCTTAGGAAAAAAAATTTGGTTATTCTTTCTTTATAAAGTTGATCTATATTTAATTTTATGATGCCCCGATATGATATGTAAATGTGTTCATCATTTAGCAAGACATATTTGTTTCACTAGGAATATATAAACTTTGACAAGTTAACATTAATTATTTTTGGATTGAGTTTTATATTCTTAGATGTATCATGTGATAGGAGATATTCTAAAAAATTACAAAATTGTAAATTATGTTATGTGACAATAATCTTTATTTATTAGACAATTAACTAATAATAAATCGTTTTTATCTTTGATAATTATTACGTTCCTAATTAAAAAAATTAATTGCGTAGATTAGAACACATAATTTATACAATCTTACGATTCGATCTAGTAAATTAAATCTCAATTATAAATAATTTTGTCTATTCAACATCTTTCACTAATTTTTTTTTATATAAACACATACTCTTAAATATTTATTTTTGTTCTCATAGTAAAAATTGTTTAAACTGATATGAATCACATTGAATGTTTTCCTTTTCTCTTAGATACTGAATTAAAAATATTTCACATCACAATTTAACTTTTCAAAAGAAACAATAAAATATAATAATAAAGTAACAACTTGGTTATTGTGTCATACTTTCATTAGAAAAATTTCCGCCTTATTTCAATCGTTGATATAGAAACTTTTGAATTTTTTTTTTTGAAAATTGAAAAGTATTATTAATAAAATAAGTCCCTATGAAGAGACCAACAACATTAAAGGGACATCTATGCACCTCTCTGGCATAAACCCCAAAGAAAAAAAGTCATTGATTAAACATAAGATATAAGGCACCCTTTGAAGGATAGTGGACACGCCACTATACACACCTAGACCATACCTAAAGGTATGGTACAAATCACCTAGACTAAAGAGGTCATACACATGATAGTGAGTCACCGCTCGACTCAACCAAACACCTAAAAACCTAAAACAAAAAGGCCAAACACCTTGGAGAGCAACAAGATGGGCCCCCAAGAAAACGATCAAAACGCCCTAACAAGATGGATGTCAGCCGCCATAACTCTCAAAGAATGTCCACCGTCGCTAGATCACCAACCGCCCCGCCAATCAACCAACCATGAGGAGATAAACCCATCCACCACACCAAACTATGAAAATTTTAAATGAGGGGATGACCAACACCATCAGACCCTCAACGCGTGATGGTGGACAATACCACCGGACCTATAAAAACGAGGTGGTAGTCAACACTACCAGGACCTCAAAGGCTCAAACACTAGAAGAAAACGGAATGGGTAAGTAGAAACACCGTTACAACCAATGGCATCGTGAGGGAAAAGATTAACACCAAAACCTAAAGGATTAACTTGATATTTACTCATTTTAACATGTAATATTTGTTGAAATATGTTATCTATTAATGTATTGTACTTCCTTATATAAACCTATAGCATTTAATTCTTAATCTAAAAGAAAATTAAAGTTTAATTTAAACTGAAAGGACTCAAAAAGAAAATATAGAAATTAAATGCTTAGATAGTGATAATTAATATAGAATTAAAACAAGACCCAATCAAACACTTAACGAGTGATATTATTGACAAATAATATGAAACTACCCATTATAATACGTGGACAAACTTTGAAAAATGTAGAGATTAATCCAATTACAATTTGGAATACATTTTTTAAAAGTTTAAAAAATAGAAAGTAATTAGATAAAAATTAGTGGCTCTTTTTAATTTTTCTCATGTACTTATAAGATTTAAGAATATACACGTAAATAGGTACCAAAAAAAGAATATACATATAAATCATTATCTTAACTTAGATAATAAATTATAACTAGAATCAGAATAATATTGATATATATTTTATCAAAATTACACTAATAATAAAATTCATGTATAATTTCATGATAGTGTTTTTCATGCATATAGAAAATAATCATTTTAATTTATGAAATAAACTCAATTAGTCGATAATTAAACTCGATTTAAAATTTATTATATTCTTTGATTGTCTCTCATTGGGTAAAAAAATTTGGTTATTCTTTATTTGTAAAGTTGATCTACATTTAATATTATAATCCTATATGTTAAGACATGTGATTGTTCTTTTATTAAGACATATTTGGTTTACTAAAAATAATTCCTTTTTGAGTTGAGTTTTATATATATTCTTAGAGGTATCATGTGAAAGAAGAGATATTCTAAAAAATACAAGTTGTAAAATATATTATGTGACAATAATCTTTATTTATTTAACATGATTAACTAATGACAAACCGAAATCATCCTTCATAATTCTTAAATTTCTAATTCAAATGATTGATTGGTAGGATTATAATTCTTAAACCGAAATCATCCTTCATAATCCTTCATAATTAACGATTCTACTATTTGATCCAGCAAATTTAGTCTCAATTATAACTAATTTTTTCTATTCAATATTTTTTACTAATTTACTTTACATACACACATATTTTTTAAGTGTTCCATTGTTATTACCAAAGAAAATTTTGTTTAAATTGATATGAATTTTTGAATGTTTCCTTTTCTCTTAAATACAAAATTAAAAAGATTTCATATCATAATTTTAACTTTTGAAAAAAAATCAATAATCAATAAAATATACTAATAAAGTAAAAACTTGGAACACGTGTCACACTCTCATTAAAATTTTCACACCTTTTTCTATCATTGACATGAAAACTTTTGATATTTAACTTGATATTTAAGGAAACAATTAACCCATTATAACTTGTAATTAGGGGTGTAAGTAGTTTGTTGAAAGACCGAACACCGAACCAAACCAAATCGAATAAGTAATTTAGTTTGACTATATTTTAAATTTGGTTTGGTGTGGACTGAATTTTAATTATAATTCGATGTTCGATTTGGACTTAGTCTAGGGTCCAAAAAAATCGAATAACCGAAATGTTAAAGACATGTTATATCTTCCATTTGATTTGTTTGAATTTTAGCCCTTATTTTTAGATTTTTTTTTAAAGTTTTTTACTTGTTCAAATTAAAAACCCTAAAATTATTAATATATCTTTAGGAGCATTAGAAAGAGTAATTTTGAAACAATACATGCAAATTTGGTTTTCGATGCAAAATATACAAATCGGTGCAATTCGTTCTATTCGGTTCAATTTGGATTGGTATTCAAAATTCGATTCGATTCAATTTGGATTATAAATAATATGATTTGGAGTTGGACTGAAAATATCAAAACCAAATTTTATTCAGTTTGATTTGGATTAGTATGGAATTCAAACCAAAAACCAAACTTTCACCCCTACATGTAATATTTGTTAATTGACTATATATATGTGATCCATTGATAAACTATATTTTCTTATATAACATCTATTCAATAACATATGCTAATGAAGTAACAACTTGGGACACGTGTCACACTCTCAATAAAACTTTCATACCTTTTTTCTATTATTGACATGGAAATTTTTGATATTTTACTTGATATTTAAGAAAACAATCAACTCATTATAACATGTAATATATGTTAATTGAATATATATATATATATATATATATATATATATATATATATATATATATATATATATATATATATATATATATATATATATATGTGCGCGCGTGCTCGCTGATATACTATATTTTCTTAGATAAATCTATAACGCTATATTCCAAATCTTTAAAAAGGATTAAAAAGAACCATTTATTTTTTATCTAGTTATTGTTATTGTATTATTATCGAAAACATCATGAGTCATAATCTTTTGTAAGAGTAATTTTTGTACCTAAATGGTCATCATGTACAATTATGTTTACACAAAAAATTTAAATGTCACAAAATTATTCATTTAACTTATTAATGTGAAGTAAATAATTGCAATTTATTAACCATAATAATTATATGATTTGATTTCATCCAAAATCAATATATCCGAATCAGAATAATATTGATATATATTTTATCAAAATCATAGTAATAATAAAATACTAATAAAAGAACTGGATAATAGCATTTGTCGACTTCTTAGAGTTTTTCTAAATGAATTTAATGTTAATCAAGTAACAATAAATACTAATAAAATAACTGGAAAATAATATATGGAGACTTCTTAAAGTTTTTCTAAATAAATTTAGAGTTAAATTAAGTATTTTTAGTAAGGCCGTAATTGATTGGATGAAATCCTCAATAAATTCAAAACTAAATAAGATAAGTATAAAAAGATTTCAATTACATTAATTTTTTATACCAAAATAAAAATCTTAAAGAAATTATTTTTTTAAAAATACACTTTATAGGTAAGTAAAAAAATATTTTTCAAAAATATATTTATTTAAATTATTAAATGTTGCTTGAATTAGCTCAAAATAAAAAAAACAAATGATTTAGTTTAAATCGACTCATATTGTACTATGACCAGACCAGACCGCAAACCGTACTATAACCAAGAATCATAATTTTTTTTAAAAAATATATAGGTTGCTACTTAGATACTTCGAGATGTAGATATTTTATATAGTGATATATACTTGAATGTTGTTAATGTAATCAATTAATTACAAATTATTATATTTGGTGATTGTAGGTGCGAAATATTTACATAAACATATATTAATTTGAAAAATATATTAAAATAAAAAATCGTAAACCAGACCAGACCAGACCGTTATAGAACGATTTGGTCCGTTTCGATTTGGTGATTTAAATGGTTCGGTCCGATCAAGATAAATTCCAGACTAAAATTTTTGTTTGGTCTGATTTTCATGTCAAAACAGACCAAACCGAACCGTGTGCATACAAGATAAAGATGGTCATGGGGCAGGTCTAGCCAGACCTAGATCCGAACCCATTTATTTTCAATTGATCCACACTCGGATCCGGATGCTAAGGGTCCAAAATTTTCAGACTAAAACCCAGACCGTTCGGATTTGATGAGCCTAGGGTCCTTAATGGTTGGGTTTAAAAAAACTCTCTTTAATTTGTCAAATTTGAGTCTTTTGTAAGTGATTATATTTTCGTATTTTTGTAAGGACTTATTAGCTTAATTTTCAAATATTTACTACTAATATAACATCCATAGTGTCAGCCATATATGCTTAAACTCTATTACAAACACTAGTTTGAGTCCATGAATTCAAATACAAAGAAAATAAAACACTTGTCCAAATCATAGTCCAATTTGACATAAAATAAATCAAATGCATAATTAAAAACCAAATATAAAAAAGATACATATTTTATCATCCATAAATTACAATCAATCTTCATCAACTTTATCACCTGTAAGAAACATCAAACAATTATAAAAAGCTAGTTTTCCAATAAAGAATTTAATAAATCAAAATAAAATTCTTAAAAAGTTAAAACATATAGTTGATAGCATCCTTTTGTTGTTCTTCATCAACATCGGAATTATCAGTTATTGTAGAGCAAGCATGAGCATTTTTCGAAGTACCATAAATAGAGATTTTAAAAACAAAAGCAAATTAAGATCACCAACCATTAATAGAAATGTTTCTTCAGTGTAACAATATTAAATCAATCAAAGTTAGACTTTTATCTTTTATGTCATCCATCATCCAATTTTGCAAACACATTAATTCTTCTATTGTTAGCGAATAAAGTCTCAAACGATGAGGAATAATACCTCTCCCTCTGGTACTAAAAGCACTTTCTAAAGCAACGGAAAAGACAGGGATGGCAAGAATATCTCTCGCAATCTTTTATAAAGTCGGATACTTCATATTTACTTTCCACCAATAAAGGACATCAAACACATCATCCGGTAACGGATCTTCTTCTAAATAGAGATCCAATTCAAACATATTCACCTTTCTAACATTTATTCTCTTAGATTGAGCAAATTATTCTTTTGCCATCTATAGAACTTGGTGCAGCTCGTTTCCTACTTTGCCCAACATCATTTACACTAGAACTTTTACTTTGATACTCCATAACCAAATTATCAAGACACCTACGAATACTTGCTAATTATATGTTCATCAAAAAATTCATAAAATAAAACTCTACACAATCCATATTATATCTTGGATCTAGTGTGAATGATGTTGAGCAAAAGTTCACACACATGATCCTAAAACTCTACACAATCCATCTTATTTCTTGGATCTAGTAGCAATAGCCAAAAGTTCACATTTATGATCCTAATACTTGTCAATTTTTTCAAGCATATTTTCTATCATCAATCTAATAATCTCAACATCACTTTGTAACTACCTACCCAAAGTGAGTTTAATGTCACAAACCCTTCGAAAGAAAGACTAATAGTGCTAAACTTTGTTCCAGAAAAAACATTAGTTGTGTTGCAAATTATCACAAACCTTTAAGTCCTGATCGTTTTGCATATATTCGTATGGAACTTGGCATGCTATATGATGTTGCATGAACTAAGGGGGAGTAAGGGTTCAATAATAAAAAGGTAAAATGTTACTAAAATACTAAGCATGTATTTAGGGGAAGTATTACTTGTTTGATTATGGTTGCATATATGTGTGTTCATACATGTTTTTGAGAATTGAAATTAAATTTCAATTTCTTAAAAACTATTTGTTTTTATATATACAAAAATGGGATTTATATTTAAATACCTTTAATCAATAAAGGATATTTAATTATTTTAAAAGAACAAAAAGAAACAAAATTGTTTGTTTGATACATCTTTGGACGTTAACCATGCAATAAATCCTTATTCATGAATTTGGTTCTAATCAAATTAGTCTCAAATTGAATTCATGATTACACCTCTAAATCACACACCCCTTCACGTCACTCTTCCAACCGATCAAGCTACACACATCAATTGTGCCTTTTCCCCATGTTGTCAAATCACTATTAAATGAAGTACAAATGCATTGTACTACATTTCCCTCTTATAGTGAATGAAACGGCTTCCTTGTTCATCCCATTCTACAGTTTCTATTTCATTCTCAGACACCTCTTTCACTCTTTCCTTTTCAAGCATTCAAAACAATCATCAATGGCCCCCAAAAAGAAAACTTAACCGCTCCTCCACAAAATCAGTAAAAGGTGAATCATCCAAATCCGCAACGACTGAACCAATAACTCCATCTTTTCCCTCACCCTTATGTAATGTTGTAGTGCCTAAGTCCTGGTTTGAAAACCATGTGACTTTATAAAGATGGACTGATGTCTTTAAGAATCGCTCTATATCTTTTGTTGACATCCTTACTACAATTTCTTTTTGTTTGAAAATTTTCAAAATAATTTCTGCCTTTATTGAATCTTCTCTAGGTAAGTTGTTAAACCCTGGATCTGTATCTTAGCCTACCTTGGTAAATATTTTCTACTGTAATCTCTCATTCATAACCAAAGATGGTTTCCTTGCCTTGAGAAGTTACGTAAAGGGTCAAGAAATCGTTATCACTAAAACTCTGATTAACGAGTTGTTTAAGTTTTCAAATCCTGTTGATGATTCCACCCCAAACTCTATTGCGTTTGAAAATGCTAAAGATTTGTTTGTGTTATCTTCTCACCTTGATTTCTCTCCAACAAGACAGTTAACCCATAATGGATTAACCCTGTCGTATAAACTTCTTCACAATTTAATTGCAAAAATCGTATTTTCCAAAGGAACATCATGTGAGTTGGTCTCTAATTCTCACTTGATTTTAATGTGGAAAATTGCTGCTCGTAAGTCCATTGATTATGCCTCTTTGATCATTTCAACTATGCGATTCTGCAGCTCCAGTTTTCGAAATTTGGCCCTTCCATATGCAAATCTTCTTTCCCTCATTTTTGCTCATTTTAACCTCATAA
The DNA here is from genome assembly GCF_026212465.1 of Amaranthus tricolor. NCBI lineage: Eukaryota > Viridiplantae > Streptophyta > Magnoliopsida > Caryophyllales > Amaranthaceae > Amaranthus > Amaranthus tricolor. Next base: position 21,103,951 of record NC_080050.1, on the reverse strand, counting down.
CGGATTTAGAGGAGGTTGATTATTATGGCCCTTAATCTTTTAATAGAGAAAGAGGAGTTACAGAGATTACATGGGAAAAAGATAGGCCATTTGGAACCTCACTCTAAGGAAAATCAGACTACCCATTCTCGTCTAGAGTCCCTTGATTCTGAAGTTTGTGGAATCAAAGCGTCTTTGCTTGAATTGCATGATAAAGTGTCCACATTAACTTTTATGCTAGACTCTTTTATGATGGACATGAATGGAATGGTAGTTGAAGAGCTAACCGTAGAAGAGGAGGCAGATGAAAAAGAGAAGGAGGTATCCAAAGAGGAGAAGGCTAATCAAGAGGGCGAAAAGGCTGAAGAAGAGAAGGAGGAAGAAGAGATTCTAGAAGTAGTTGATGCCACCCCAATACAGACCATTCTACCATCTGTTGAAGTTACCACTTCCCCTGATAAACCAAAACCTTCCAAGAAAAGGAAGACTAGGTCCAGGAAGTGATTTTAATTTGTCTTGGTTGATAAACAATACTTTTATTGTTTTGATTAATAATCACAACATTTTATCCCTGTTTCTTTTTTATGAAAGTCAAAAGGGGGAGAAATTATTATGTATACTATGTTTATTTTTGCTTGCTTGCTTTGCATGTCACATACATATTAGTTTTGCTAGATGATGCATATTGATTGTTCATTGCTGGATGCATTCATGTTTCATGTTTATGTTTCTGTTTTTATTGCTCATGATCCAGTAGTTTATATCATTTGAGAAAAAGGGGGAGAAATTTGAGAAATTTATGTTTGTTGATATGGTTGTTTATCTTAATCATCTGCTTAGTTATTGTTCATCTGATGAATTATTTATTATCTGTTTTGAATATTTGATTCATTCATGTTCATTCATTAAAATTCATGTTTATTGTTGTTTGATTGATGATTATAATGTTTGATGATATGTTTATATTTATTGATTATTGTTCTTATTCTTGTTTATGTCGTTTGATTATCATAATACACTTTGATTTTAATATTGATAATTATATCTTTGCACGTATTATGATTGGATATTTGTTTACATGCATTGATAATGAGAAGCATGAAAATTTATTGGTTTATACTATTCTGATTTGAAACTATTTTTAAAGTCTTGAAAACATTCTGATTAATGATATCTTTTATTCTTATCATGTTTTTCAACTCATGTTAACTTAGTAATATGATTTAGAAAAATATGGTTATGACTTTCATCAAGGGGGAGATTGAAGACTCAACTCTCTTAAATGATGATAATTCAAAACAAATATTAATTAAACAAATAAATTAAGTAATTATATTTAGTTATTTAAGTCGGTCTAAAATCATATTAAATATAAAGTGAATAATTGTTATATATTTTAAGTGTGAAATATTGAAACATGTTTAAATGACTTAAGTTTATCTTAAAGTTGAATTTTTAAGTTTTGAGATAAGTTTAAATGGCTTTAAGATAATTATGTTTACAATAAGGTTATTTTTGTAATTATATTTGAAATATTTTAATAGATCAAGGTTTATTAAAATTAACTTTGAAATATTTTAATAGGTCAAGGTTTATTAAAATTAACTTTGAAATATTTTAATAGGTCAAGGTTAATTAAAATTATCTTTTGAAATATTTTAATAGTTCAAGATATATTGAAAATAAGTTTGAATATATTATTACACGTTTTATTTTAAACATTTGGATATATTTTGAATTTGAATTTAAAATGTGTGTTTAAAATATCTAGTTGATTAAATGTTAAAGTATAATCTACACACGTTTTGTTATTAATAGTACGTGGTTAATATTTGAATTTAAATAAGTTGTTAAGCTATGCAAATTAAAGAGTTTCCTATAACTAAGATGATAATTTAAATTGATACTAAAAATAGGAAATGCCAATTTAAATTAATGCTAAAAATAGGAATTAATTTTGAATAATTATTTACATGTTGAATTATCTGTTTTTGCTGAGTTTTCAATATCTTGTATGAGTTCTAATGTGGCAGCACAACATTGATTATTGATAACTAACAACAGCACACAATGACGAAATTATATGAGCTGTCAATGCAACGTCAGTTTGAGGTAAAGCTCAAGATCTTGAAGACTGGCAACGAAATTAACGGATGAAGCTTTCTTGCTCTTGAAGAATATGTTAAGGCGTGACATATATAAATACAAGGCTTCGTTCAAGAATTAAGAATGCACCTCTTCTTACAATTTTCTCTCTTGACTTAAAATCTAGTATTCTCTAAGTATTTAAAAGAGTTGTAATTCTTTTGTAATAGGATTAAGTGTTAAAAAGAGTTAGATTTTTCATAGATTAATACGCCTAACTTAGAATACTTTCAAAGTGTTCTACTTGTAATCTCTATTGAGCGATTGGGATTTGCTTTTATTAAAGGGACTTGTAAGACGTTTCTTCAAGGGGAAGAACGTGGTGGGAGAAGATAGTGAGATCTTCTAGTTTGTCTTAAACTTTATTAATAAAAGGCGTTGAAATCCTAAGGGTTGAAAGAGAACCCATAAGCGGGGAGTAGGTTCTTTAGAACCGAACCTTGTTAACATATTGTGTGTTATTGTTTAAGGTTTATTTTCCGCACATACGTTATAGTTTTACAAATCGACCTAAAACTGTCCCAGAAAACAGTTTTTGAAAGGTCATTCAATCTCTTGAGACAACCTTTCAGACAAAAATTTTAAATGGGTATACTCTCTGTTCACCCCCCTCTAGAGAGTATTCGACCTCCTATCAACTTTCAAAAAATATCTAAGATAATTTAGTAAACATGTAAATAAACTCATCACTATAATACCCATTGATGTAATCAATTTTTGGGCAATGAATAAGAATAGCCTCTAGAGCTTGTTCATGCAGATATTTGGGGTTCCTACCAAGAATCCGTCTTTTGGGGAAAAAAGATATTTTTTTGTTCGTAGATGACTACTCCCGCATGATGTGGGTATATTTCCTGGAGAAAAAATCAGAAGCTTTTTCCAACTTCATGCAATTCAAAGCAAAAAGGCGTACACCTCAACAAAATGGTGTCGCAGAAAGGAAAAACCGCACTATAGCAGAGATGGTTTGCAGCATGATGCAGGGTAAACATCTAGCCAAAAGATACTGGGCCGAAGCTGTTCACACGGCAGTATATATCCTCAATAGATCTCTCACAAAAGCAGTTAAGGATTTAAAACCATATGAAACTTGGCACAAGAGAAAGCCAAGAGTAGAGCACCTCAAAGTGTCCGGATGCGTAGCTTATGCCTACATCCCGAAGGAGAATCGGGAAAAGCTCAATGAGAAGGGAGAAAAATGCATATTCATTGGATACAGTCACAAAACAACAGGATATCGCCTCTACAAGCCTGAATCTAAAGAATTAATCATCTTTAGAGACGTAATTTTCGAAGAAGCGGCCTGAATGGACGTGGAAAGAAAAAGAAATTGAAACTCGCGAAGGAGATACTCTCCCAAGAGATCCAAGTGAAGAAGACGTAGCAGACCAACCAAAAAACCCATCATCTTCGAGTCCAAGCACACCTGGAAGTACAAGATCATCCCCAAGCTCAAGAAGCCAAACATCACATTCAACTCCTCAACATCAAGAAGCCTGAAGATCAACACGAGATCGAAAATCACCATCACGGCTACAAGATTACCATTGTGACCAAGCAATGATGGCTTCTTCTCTAGTGAGCCACAAACATTTCAAGAAGCAGCACAAGAAGAAACATGGATTGAGGCTATGAACGAAGAAACCAAAATGATCGAGAAGAATCACACATAGGAACTTGTAAACAAACCACAAGACAAGGAAGTCATCGGACTCAAGTGGGTCTACAAGGTGAAACATAACGATGATGGCTCCATCAACAAGTACAAAGTAAGGCTCGTAGGAAAGGAATATGCGCAACAACTAGGAATCGACTTCAACGAAATATATGCTCCAGTTGTCCGCATGGAGACAATCAGAACAGTCCTGGCATTAGCAGCACAACTTCAGCTACTAGTCTTTCAGCTCGATGTTAAATCAGCATTTCTAAATGGAGAACTCGAAGAAGAAGTGTACGTTGAGCAACCGCATGAATACGTCATCAAAGGCCAAGAAGACAAAGTATACCGCTTTTAAAAAGCTCTATACGGACTCAAACAAGCACCCTGAGCGTGGAACAACAACATCGACAATTATCTTCTCCAACATGGTTTCATTAAGAGTCCAAGTGAACCTTCACTATACATCAACACACAAGGTAACAACTTTCTCATTTTATGCCTGTGCATGGATGATCTAATCTATACAGGCACACAGCCAACAATGATCGAAGAATTTAAAAAGGCTATGATGAAGGAGTACGAGATGACAAACCTTGGTACAATGAAATACTTTCTTGGCATACAAATAAAAAAAAGCCCGGGAAGAATATTTTTATCACCAGAGAAATATGTAGAAGAACTTCTCAAGAAATTCAACATGGGTGAACGTAAACCGCTGGCTACACCAATGGCCATCAATGAGAAGTTATCAAAGTACGATGGCAAACCAAAAGTCGACGGAGCAATTTATCGAAGCTTGGTCGGCTCTCTCATTTATCTCACACATACAAGACCAAATATAGTCAACGCTGTCAACATCGTATCCAGGTTCATAAGTGAACCGAGCAAGGATCATCTAACAGCAGCAAAGAGAATTCTCAGATATATTAAGAGAACGAAAAGCTATTGGATCATGTACGAAACTGAAAAAGATTTCATGCTCACATGATACACCAATAGCGACTGGGCTGGAAGCGTGGATGATAGAAAAAGTACAAGCGGGTACATATTTCAGCTAGGAAACAAGGTGTTCTCATGGTCATAAAAAAACAGGCGATAGTAGCTTTATCATCAGTAGAAGCAGAGTACATTGCAGCAACAAGCGCAGCATGTGAAGCAGTCTGGCTCAGAAGGATATTAATCGATCTACAACATAAGCAAGAGACACCAACTACAATGTTCTGCGACAACATGTCAAGAATAGCAATGACGAAGAATCCAGTGTTTCATAGCAGATCAAAACACATCGAGATATCACATCACTACATTCGTGAGTTAGTAGACAAGAAAGAGATCGAACTACAATTCTGCAAGACGGGGGAGCAGCTCGCAGACATTTTCACAAAACCCATATCAACTGATAGATTATCGAGTTCAGAAGACAACTCATAGTTCAAGATTTTTCAGATTAGAAGGAGTGTTAAAATAATCTAGAAAAATCTAAGATTTTAATTAAACATAAAAAATATCTAAACTAAAGAATTAAAAAAATAAAAATGTCTAAGATAATATAATAGAAGTTCCTAGAAAAAGTAATTAAAAAATAAAAATATCTAAGATATTTTAGTAAACATGTAACTAAACTCATCACTATAAATAGCCATTGATGTAATCAATTTTTAAGCAATGAATAAAAATAGTCGTTTTACATATTTACTCATCTTCCTTTCCAAATAAATCAATTTACTATTTTTCCATCTAAATTTTCCTATAATAAACACTTATGTTCATTTTTACACTTAATTTTCATTTTGTTTTTCATTGTTGAACCTCTTTGAGGCTATCATTTCACTCACATCATTTAGTATTATGGAAATAAATAACAACTCGTGGCATCTTCAAATTCTTGATGAATGACATGAAAGAAACACTTGATATTCATACCTTGCTACAACAATATCACCAATCATTGAGAGACCAAGGCGTAACTTTGGATTAAGCTCGACCAATTAGGCTCCGACACGTAGGATATAATCATGTTAATATTGCTTAATTTTTAATTTTAAAGGTTCCTATGATTTCTGTGTGGGGCCCATTGCTGATCTGTGTTCAAAGACGAGTAGCCAGCTGGGATGTTCAAATTTGTTATTGCCCAAATCATGGGGTGCTCTAATTAATTAATAGATAAAATCACCATCAAATATGTTATTTAAGCCTCTATATATCAAACATTTTCGTATGAGAAAGTGGCTTGTACCTTGTGAACCATAAATATGTTATGCTTGTAGCTTTACGCAAATTACAAGTATTACAAATATATTTATTAGGAACATTTTTTAAAATGATTATTCATTTTTAACAATAGATCATTATCCATTTCAAGAATTTAAAATGCTACAGCTTTTAATATCTATACTTTCTCTTAATGACTAACTTGCGAATAACAGCCTTCAAATTTAGGGTTTTTAAGAATTACAGTTTCAAATTTTGTAATTTGCGAATTATTGCCACTAAAGTATCAAAGTCTACACTATTCATACCAAGTGACAGTTGACCAACCCAAATGATCTTTGACCTTCGTTGATCATCCCTAATCACCTTTGACTTTCTTAATGACCAATAGACCCTTGTGTTTTAGCACTTTAATGTCATTTTTACCCATCTTAGCAGTATTTTTTCAATTAACGGACGTCCCGTTTATTCCTATGGGATATCTTTTTTGAAAATCCGGTCGAAATAAGTACTAATTTGCCTATTTTTCTGCACGTAGACCGAAAAAAGTATTTAACGTCCTTTTTACCCATCATAAAGATATTTTTTTGAAATGATGTTAAATATCTTTTTCGGACTACGTGCAGAAAAATAGGCGAATGAGTACTTGTTTCGACTGGATTTTCGAAAAAATTATCCCGTAAGGCTAATTGCGACGTACATTTTTTTAGAAAATTATCGTTGTAATGGGTAAAAACGACGTTAAATATCTTTTTTATCGTTTTACGTGTTGAAAAATAGGCGATTTAATACTTGTCTCGATTAGATTTTCGAACGAGTTATCTCATAAGGGTAATTGTGACTTTTGTTTTTTTTTTAAAATATCATTAAGATGGGTAAAAACGACACTAAAGTGCTAAAACACAAGGTACTATTGGTAATTATGAAAACAAAAGGTGATTAGAGATGGTCAACAAAAGTCAAAGGTGATTAGAGATGGTCAACAAAAGTGAAAGGTAATTAGTGATGGTCAACGGTCATTTAGGCTGGTCAAAGGTCATTTGGGTTGGTCAACAGTCACTTGACCTAAATGGTATAGACTTTGATACATTAGTGGCAATAATTCGCAATAAATAAACTTTAAGGTTGTAATTCGTAAAAAATCCTAAACTTAAGGTTTGTTATTCACAAATTTCTCTATAAGATGTAATAATTTTATTTCACTATAAATAAATATTTTAACGTTTATTTTGACCTTAATATATTGAGATCTTAACTACAATATATAGTATTCATAAATTAATTAAGAGATAAGATTTTGTTATTTCTTATACGGTAGAAATACATTAATTAAGAGATAAGACTGGTACATAATTAGTATTCATGTCTCTTTATTTTGTTAAATTAATTTTGATTGTTTATTGATAACTAGATAAGACAAAAAAAATGAATTAAATAGACGTATTAAATTATTGATGACTTGATAAGAAGAAAAAAGTGAGTTTGGCACTAAGATTAGTGAAAATCTAAGTCTATATTCATAAATTAAATCAAAACAAACTCTTACGGCCCGTTTAATTGATGGTAATAAAGTAATGGGAATGAAATGTTGTAATGACAATAATAATGAAGGAATGAATATGAGAATTAGTAATGAAGATTCTTTTGTTTGGTGTGCATAACTAAAGAATGGTAATGGAAGATAATATTCCATTGATTGCATTTGGTTGTTAGTAATAAAAAATGGTAATGACTCTTAGTTTCATTATTGTATATTTGTATCTAAAAGCATTATTGTATCTAAATTATTCTATCTAATGATTCTTTTTTAATAATAATATTTTTTTGGATAATTACATACATTACCTTTTTTTTCTTCATTATTTTTTTTCTTCAGCTCGAAGCAACATTACCTTATTTTATTACCACAGTAATACTTCATTACCATTACAGCCTAATACTAGTTGTTTGATGGTAATAAAAATGACCCTTTTTGGTAATTTCATTACCTTATTTTTATTACCATCATTACCATTGAAGGCATCCAAACAACCAAATTTTTTATTACTTAATTTTATTACCATTATCGCACTCTGATACCATGTACCAAACGGGCCGTTAGAGACAAAACAGTATGCAATTAAGAGAGACAGAAAAGAGATCATATAACTAATCGAGTTGTCCAATTTGCACTCTTTTAATTATCCAGACAAATGTCAAGATTTTAGAGAACCCAAAATTATCTAGGTGTAAACTAAATAAAACTTCGATAAATACACCTAATTAAAAAGTTGTCCACTTCCACATTACACTCTTTTAATTCTCCAGACAAATATCAAAATTTTAGTGAGCCAAGAACTACCTAGGCGTAAACCAAATAAAACTTCGATAAAATAATAAATTTTTCTTTAAAAAATAAATAAATTACATACTAAAAGAGTTTTGAATTTAAATTGTTTCTAACGTAATTTGGCATTTTTTACATTGTATAACAATAAAATATGTGATACCTTCAAGGAACTCATATATAAGGAAATTATCAAATTTAAATTTGACATTGTTATAATTTTTAAATTATATAACCTTATAAATATATATATATATATATATATATATATATATATATATATATATATATATATATATATGTATATATATATATATATATATATATGTATATATATATATATATGTATATATATATATATGTATATATATATATATATATATATATATATATATATATATATATATATATATATATATATATATGTATATATATATATATATATATATGTATATATATATGTATATATATATGTGTATATATATATATATATATATATATATATATATATATATATATATATATATGTATATATATATATATATATATATGTATATATATATGTATATATATATGTGTATATATATATATATATATATATATATATATATATGTATATATATATATATATATATATGTATATATATATATATATATATATATATATATATATATATATATATATATATATATATATGTATATATATATATATATGTATATATATATATATATATATATATATATATGTATATATATATATATATATATATGTATATATATATATATATATATATATATATATATATATATATATATATATATATATATATATATATATATATATATATATATATATATATATGTGTGTGTGTGTGTGTGTGTGTGTATATAAATAGGGTCGCGTTCAGGTGCAAACCACGGTTATATGCGAACCGTGAGAACCAAAAAATGAGAACCAAAAAATGTGTTACCTTTTTACACATACCAGGCTAGACGTTCCAATGCTCGCAAGGTGAGCTGCCAGGCAGATCGATGTCTTTGCTGTTCTGTTGCTTGCTGATTTGGGAACAACCTTCTATTCTGCTTGATTGCTGTTGGATGTCTATTCTTTGTTCCGTCTTGGCTTTGTCTTGCTTTCATGTTCATGTTTAGTCCATCTTGAAGTTAATCTCCTTCATTCTCATTCAAGCCATGATCATAATGTTTAGTAGGTTTAGTACTTGAAGGTTCAATGGTCTTCATTAGTGCTTTGATACAATAATGTTCTCCTTGTTTGTTATTTGATTGTGAGCTATTCGTAATTGCATCAATCCTTCCTTCTTTAAACAGAATTGTCCTCAATTCTGCGTTGTCTTTATGCCCTCTTATGTCAGCAAAGGTGAAAGTCTTCGAAATTCTATGGCTATTTAGGATGTTTAAATGCATCCATATCAAAGGTCCTCCCTGCAGCTTCTGATGTTTGATGCCTTCGTTTGTTGTTGTACTGCTTTGTCCCTTTGCTCTGGTGCAAGTCCTTCTGTTTGTACTTTGTAGGTGTACCATTCCTTCAAGTTGTTGTTTATCATTCATATGGTACCTACAATAATAAGAAAAGTCAGTAATCTTGTCCTCTATGAAATAAAAACCACTTACCTCACAGCATGTAATTGAACTTTCTTGGTGCAGCTTGTTCAATTTTGTAATACCCCAGATTTAGCTTGAAAAAAGGATTGATAGACTACTCATATCAACAAGATGCATCTTTTTTTCTAGGGAGCCCATTTGCTAAGAACTCCACAGTTAAGCGTGCTTGGTGGAGAGCAATCTTAGGATGGGTGACCTCCTGGAAAGTTTTCCCGGGTGCGCACGAGTGAGGCCAAAGTGCGCTGGAAAGACTTGTGTTGGTTTGTGGGGCTAGTCTACAGTCTCCAAGAGTAGTTACCAGCGGTCCGAGGGGCCGGGGTGTTACAAATTCAGTATCATTATTAGTCATAGGTTTAAACAACTCAAGGTCTACTGCTGCATCCTCGAATGTTTTTAATGCTTTGATTTGCTATTGGGCTTGATCCTCGTTAGCTTTCTTCATGATTAGATGCACAGACTCTCTCCCATTCTGCATTCTGTTGTGGCAGTCACCCTCAGTCAGAGCACAACTTGCTTTGTTCTGTTTTGTAGGAGTATTAATGGTCTTACTTGGAGGTAAAGGTATAAGATCTTTCAGTTTTCCATTATGTTCAATGGTATAGACATTAGCAAACCCATTATGTATGGAGTGTTTAGCATATTGCCAGGGCCTTACTAGTAGTAAATGGCATATATTCATGTCCACTACATCACACAGTATTTCATCGCTGTAGGAACCTATTGATAAGCTAACTAAGCATTGTTTCTTTTCAAAACCTTCTGCCTTATTGTCTAACCAACGTAGCTTGTACGGATTTGGGTAATCAATAGTGCTTAATTGCAGGTCCTGCACTAGTTGATTGCTCACACAATTAGTCTCGCTTCCTCCATCAATTATAAGGTTGCATATCCTATCCTTCACCCTACACTTGGTCTGAAACACGCTCTCTCTTTGGTCAGTTTGCTTCCCCTTTGGTGTGGCATGGAAATTTCTCCGTATAAGCAAATGATAGCTACCTTCTTCCTCAGGGTATAACAGTTCCCTCTGATTCACTACCTTTAGTGTTACCTGGTTCAGTTCTTCGCAAAGTCCCAAGGTTGGTCAGTATGTATGAACCCTCTGATTCATCTGCAGGTGTAGGTGGTAGAATAACCTCCTCTTCTCCTCCTTTGGCTACTAGCATAGCCCTAGGTCCCCTTTCCCTGCTGTGTATTTCAGTCCACTCAATATTTGTGAAAGCTCGTGCATTAGGACATTCATTTCTGTAGCGTCCATGGCCATGACATTTGAAGCACATCACATCCTTCATAGGTATATTGACCTTATCCCTAGTTCTGTTTGATGCTGCTGGTTGTGAGGGCCTGCTGTTGGTACTGGTACCTAGCCCTTCTCGTGCTGTACTGCTCACTGTGCTGGGTTTAGAGAGTGTAGGTTCAAAAGGTTGTGCACTAGCAGGCTTTTTCTTGAAGTACTTTTCATACGTAAGTGCACTATCACATAATTAGTCTATTAATTAATTATTTATTTATTTTTTAATTCTATTATTATTTCAATATTATCATGTCTTCTTTTTTGAAAAAAGCCTCTAAAACAGTTACTAAAGTGGCAAAATCATTAGGAGGTTCTAGCTCCAAAAGAAAAGTTATTTCAACTCCGTCTATATCAACAACACCTTTGATTAGTAATTATAATTATGAACCAAATTATCCAGAAGGGTACGACCAAGAATTACGTGGAAAGAGAAATACAAATTGATGAAGAAGAAGAACAAGAAGAGGAACCAACGACCCATACTGGGATACATAGATCTCAACAGTAATCAACAAGATCACATGAAGAACAACTACAACAACAAAAACAAAGAGAAGCTCGTGGTAAACGAGTCAATTTCCAAACAATCGGTTAGTTTTACAATTTTATTCTTCAAATTGATTAAATTTTCAATTATTATTTATTTATATATTGTAGTATTTGAGTATGTCTTTATATTTAAATTTAGATGAAGATGAACCAGTAAGACAACCTTTTCCGGCAATGCCACCTCCTAGTGGTAGAGCTGTTTCACATGTGTGGTCGTATTTTACAAAAGAACCAACCGACAATCCAGATGTTTTCTTATGCACTTGTCAAATTTGTGAAAGTCAAGGAGTAAAGCCCTTAGTTTCATGCAATTTCGCCAGAGGTAAATACTTTTTCAGCTTTTTATACATACATTATATATTCATATTTTATAAAAATTTATTTATTGTGTTTTGTGAATACGTGTTAGGTGGTGGTACGGGATCTTTTAACAAACATTTGGCAAAGAAGTATGGAATCACAAAACAAACTCATACAGCAAGCGGCAGCGGGACCACAAGTGGAAGCCAACAGTGGGACCTTCCCAGCACAGATATGCCTTTTAAATATAATCGTAATGATATGATTGATGAATTTTTCTAAGTATGTAATTTGTGATGAATTTCCATTTAACCATGGTGAAAGTAGGGCATACAAGCGTTACACTAGAAAAGTTTGCAACCACAATATAGAGCAATCCCTAGGAGCACTCTTAAACGACGCACAATTAAATTATATGAAACAATGCGCTATGAATTAGTAGAAATGTTTAAATCTTTTAATGGTAGGGTTAGCATAACAACTGATATTTGGTCTGCTCCTCCACATTTAGAATCTTATATGTGTGTAACAGCACATTGGATAGATCAAAATTGGATTATTCAAAAAAGAATAATTGCTTTTGAGGCAATGCTTGAAAGACATACGGGTGAAAACATAAAATACAGATTAGTAGAGATATGTAGAGAATGGAACTTATTAGATAAGATATTTTGTTGTTCTACCGATAATGCAACCGCTAACATTAAATGTATGGAACTATTGTATAACGAACCTGCATTTAGTTTTATCCTTGGGGGTAGCTTATTACACATAGGTTGTTGTGCTCATTTAGTTAACTTATCTTGCCAAGCAGGTATAAAACAATTAAGCGATTTATTAGATCCAATTAGAGACATAGTGAAGTGGCTTAGAATTGGACAGATAAAGAGACGATATAAGCAATTATGTGACTAATATCAACTAAAAAAAGTGTATTGGTCATTAGATACTCCTACACGTTGGAGCTCAACCAACGATTTATTAAGAAAAACGATTGCTTATCGTCCAGTTATAACACAACTTTATAGTGAGTGTATAGATAGCTATATAACTGATGACACATGGGAACTAGCTATAGGTGTACATAAAATATTAGAAGCATAAGACCACGCAACTAAGATTTTTTCATATGTTTACGAACCAAACGTCCACTTAGTAATAAGTGAGTGTATTACTATTTTTTATCATCTTCTTAAACATACGCATGATGATAGTAACCCATATTTAAAGCCGATTCTTGCAGATATGATGGATAAGTGGAAGGCATATTTTACCGATTTTTCTTATATTTATGGAATTGCAACTATTTTAAACCCATGTTTTAAAACAGAAGTCCTTACTAAAGTAATTAGATTTTACTACCAATCATTAGATCGCCCGCCTAGTAATGTACATAATTATGTTGGAACTTGTAAAAAAAATTTAGCAGAGCTTTATGATTACTATGCTAGTGTATATAACCCAAAACGCGATACGTCTAGGCGTGCTAGCGTCTCGGCACATCCCTCTTATTATAATTCTGTAATAGCTAATATAATGAGTCAAGATGATAGTTTTGTAGGATCATCTTCTTCTTCACAATCCACTGCATATTTAGAATTAGATAATTATCTTAAACATCACTTTGAAATTAACCAAGGTAGCTATAATATTTTAGAGTGGTGGAAAGAAAAATCTATAAAATTTCCCATATTATCGAGAATTGCAAAAGATATCCTTGCAATTCCTGCTTCTACGATTGTGTCGGAGTTTGCTTTTAGTGCAGGTATAAGAGTTTTGACGAAAATAGATCTCGTCTTGTTCCATAGAGTATTCAAATATGAGTTTGCAAGAAAGATTGGGATCAAGCGGAGATTCGAACACAAGGACTAAGGAATGATGATGATCAAGGCGATGATGATGATCCATGGATGATGATGGATACATCTGCATCATCGTCAGGAGGAGAGTCAGCGGAAGCATCTAATCAACCAGATGATGATAACGAAGACGAATAGGATCAATCGAACAACAATAAATCAACATTCAACAACTACAAATAAAAGGTAAGACAAAGAACTACGTGGGCTTTGATTCCTTCGGGATACGTAGGGAGCTTAGTATTCCTTTGGGTACTAGGTTCAAGTCCATTTTCTCCTTCTTTTTTTATTAATCATCTTTATCGACATTATGTTGATTCGTTTCTTATTAATTTATTTTTTTTCTTTGTTTTAGTAAATATTTTAATAACGATGACAACTTGACAAGCAATGAATTTCGCTAATAATCAAGTAATCATCAAAGGTACGTCCGCAATATTATAGTACTTTTATATTATATAAATATATTTAAAGGAAAAATAAAAATGGAACCGGAATCGGATGGAACCGGCCCAACCCGGACTGTGGCCATGCCTACTCATAGATAAACTTACGCTCCATGCAACTAGCATAAAAATTCCCCAATAAACAAAAAAGGGGACGAACCTCTATAACAAAACCATAAATGCTTAAAGTGTGCCAAAAAACATTGCTATACAACAAAGGCAAAGGACAGACCAATCACCACCTACAAAAATCCAGCAAAGAATTAAGGAAGAAATCAACAAGCAACAACTAAATACACCACATCGACATACATCCTACCAAGCTTATTAATGCGAGGACAACACATATAGCCCAGTAAATGTACAGTAAAGCCTGCAACAAATTCACCATCATAACACTAAGAAAGACCCAGCACACAACCTAAAATAGCACCATCCCATCATTACAAAAAAATGTACAAATTATGACATTATAATAATAGCTAAATTTCAATATTTATAAGTGTCACAAAAAAGCTTAATGGCACTTGGTATAAGTTGTCACAAAATATAGTGACACTCAAAATCGTCAAAACTGTTGTGACATTTCAAAACTAACTGTCACAATAATAGTGACACTCAAAACTATCACATTAATTATAACACGATAATTCAAAATTGTTATCACAAAATTGCATAAGAGTAAACTTCACATATAAGAGTAAACTTCACATATAGCTGGTCTGAGGTTTAGTAAAATTTCACTTAAGTGGTCTGAAGTTTTTATAATTATAAAAAGGTGGTGTATAACTATATTAAGTGAAAATCTATTTTTTTAGAAAAAAATTATTTTAAAATTAATGATTTTAAATGTTAAATGGATTTCCTTCTTAATTTTTTTTGTTTAATCTTTTATAAACTCTATTAACTTTTAAATTAAATGTTTAAAACCATTACATGTTATTTTTCATTTTATTTTCAATTGAAATATTTATTTTACAAGAAAATAAAATGAAAAATAACATGTAATGTTTTTGAACTTTTAATTTTACAAGAAAAAAGTTAATAGAATTTATGAAAAATTAAACAAAAATTTATGAAGAAAACCCATTTAACAATAAAAAAAAATCAATTTTAAATATTTTTTTTCACAAAAATAGATTTTCATTTAAATTTACTTTGTAATTATGAAAACTTCAGGCCACCTAAGTGAAATTTGGCTATATCTCATGCTACCTATGTTAAATTTAGTCATTGCATAATTTCAAGTTATAGTAAATTGAAAAAGAACCATCATTAGAGTAAATAATCATACCTTATTTTGAGTCGTATACCGTTGCAAAATTCTAAGCTAAACAACAATGGAGGTCACCGAAAAGGGAAGGACAAATTAGGGGTAAATACCGTGAAATAATTAGGATAAATGAAAGGTTAACACATTAGGTCAAAAAGAGGTTATAGTAAATACAGTTGGGACCCACTCATTTGTTACTTAAACCAAATTATGGGTCAAAGGTCACTGTGAATTTCAAAATTTAAAAGTGTTAAAACTTAAAATTTTTAAATAATATTTCATAGTTGGGAGTTTTATAATTAAATCCTAAAAAATCGGAATTTTTTAAAGTAATTTTCCATAGTCTAAATAAATCTTGCTTGAAACTAGGAAAATATAGAGTTTGAGGTTTTCTAATATAAAAATAAAGAAAATATAAGTAATTGGGATAAAAATACATACGTAAATAACTTTTCTTATTTATATACGAAATTACTTAAAACATCATCGATTTTGCTATGAATTGTGTACATACTCATTAATTTTATTTTCTTCGTTTTTGTGAAAACTTAGTAGAAAATTTATGGCTAAATTGTTTTTAAATTTCTTATTATTTTAAGCATTATTTTGAAATAAAATTACACTTTTATTTGTAATGCAACACAATCATCACTTTCGTAAATTTCAAGCCAAAAATAATTACACCTTCCCTAAATAAAGAAAAAGCATTACACAAAAATATTACAAGTAGGTATTAACATAGTATAAGTAAATATTTAAGATATTAAAAATAGATATAATGATATGGTTATTGCGCATTAATCATAATGTAACTAGGCATTAAAAATATAGTAAATAGACATTAACATTTAATAAGATGAGTTTGAGATTCGTATTTTAAAAAGACGATCTCTAAAACGACTACTAAAAAAATTAAACGCGGTGGATAAATAATTTGGTCGAAAATTCAAAACTCAAAATCCATTTAATAATAATGATAAAAAAATAAATAAAAATTATAGTAATAGTAAAAGTAAGTCGACATTTATAATTTGGCTGTGGTGACTAAGACGAGTGTGGGACCCACTTTTCGTTGACACTTTCTTCTTCTCCCTTCCATTCCTCTCTCTTCTTCTCTTCTCATCAAAATTTCTCTCTCTTACTATTTCTCTCTCTTTATTCGTTCACGGGTTTTGCAACAAATCACTCCCTTAATTCTCTACTTTTTTGAATCACAGATATAGAATTTTTGTTTCTCTGAAATTTTGTTGACTCACTTCTGAGGTCAGTTGTCTCAATTCACTTTCCATTATTGTTAACATTACTTTTATGATTTGCATTTATTATTAATTTTTTTTAATTTTATATGAATTGTTTTCGTTGATTTCGGTGTAATTCTTGCATGTTTGTCTTTACTTTGCTTGTTTTCATCAATGGCGTCTAACATAAGTAAAAATCTATTTTAATTTGAATCTTTTCCCCTTTTTACGGCCCAAGAAATGGAAATTGTGATATCTTGGAATTTTTTTCGTGGGTTTTTGATGGATTTTACTGGGGATTTGTGGGCTTTCCCCTGTGGTTAGATGCTTAAGTTTGACTTTTGAATCCCGATCTTAAGACTTGTTACCTAATTCAAGATTTTTCTATTTATGTTTTGTTTTTCTTGATTGGTAAATTATATTGCTTTAAAAGACTTTAGAATCAGTTGTTTAGAAAAACATAGATCACATCAAAGGATTTTTCAGCTCTTGATCATACAATTTTTTTGATCTGGCAATGGATTGTAACCTTGAAAATTGTTATTTATTTATTCTAGTGATCTTGTCATGAATTTTTTTTGGAATGTTACATCATCTTTGAGATTTTGTTTGAAAATTCTTCGTGTTCTGTAATGGATGTTTTATAGGAGAGGAGAGTGTAAAAAAAGGAGATTAGGAACATCATGTTTGTGCGTACCATATTTGTAATGTAAAGATTTTTTTTGCAATGAAGTAGTTAATTGAATGTTGTAAATGTGTGCTTCTAGTTTGGTGCGGACAAGTTGCCTGAGGATTAGACCGACAAATGTTGTAGATGTGTCAATTTTGTCCCAAGTCTAATGAGAAAATGGAACCAAACGATGCTAAGCTTTTAGGGCTCAGTGCGGAAGAGCGTGTAGGTTCAACATTACATTCAGTGAATCCTGATCGAGGAAATGGTTCTTCTAGTGTTCTTGAAGTGAGTGTGCATAATCCACCACTAACGAGTTGCGAAAGCTTTGCTTCAACTTTAAGTAAGATTTTTGCTTTTGGTGTATTTGATTGGTATGTTATGTGTAGTTTTATAACCCATCAATGCTTTCTGTTTTTCAGGTGAAGATTCTGTGTATGTACCATTTGATGAAGGGTATGTTTTTATCTTGGACTTGGAATATAGGTTATCATATTATTTTCTAAGGATGACTTTGATATTCTAGATTAGTAGATTCATAGCACTATGAATTTTCTATATACTTGATGCTTGACTTTGTAATTTAATTTTTCTAGGCATAGTAAAGAAGATGATGGGTTTGACAGTGTTCAAGCTGATGGAAACACAAATGGTGAATGTGGTGTGTGTTTGGATGAAGTAGTAGATGAATCAGATGAACCAGCTCCTACCTTTTATGAACAAGATGAATTTTGGGATCCACCAGAAGCTGAAAATATAAAAGACGATCAGGAAAATAGCATGACCATATTAGATGATGAGGATGATGATGAGTATGCTGATGCTGATGATTCAGAGTGGGCCATGCCAAGATCTAAAGAGAAACAAATTGCAAGAGAAGAGGTAAAGAATGGCAAGTTCAAAGACTTGGTGAGTCAACTACTAAAAAAAGCTAATATAGATATATGTGACGCTAAGGAAGAAAACTGGGTCAATATAGTTACACATTTGGCATGGCAAGCTGCTAAATTTGTGAAGCCTGGCGCCACTGAGGGTAAATCAATGAATCCATCTGGTTATGTGAAGATCAAATGTGTTGCTGCTGGATCTCCCGGAGAAAGGTATTATGGCTGATCTTGTTTTGCTATGTATTTTTTCTGTATTGTTACTCAGTTAATAGGAACATCGACTTCATAATTTTATGAATTGATCCCATGTTGTTTATGAAGAATTGTTGGTAAAATATATGGTCTTCATTCTTGTTGTTCCTCGCCCAGTTTGTGCTCTAAAGTGGGAGATGTCTTTTCAAGAGGCCATAATTTTAGCTTCTAACGTATTGTCTAATTCATCTCAATTAATTTTTTTTAAATTTTGATCGATGTATGATGCATTCTAAATATACTGAGATACTTTATGCTATACATCTTAATAGTGAGAAGAGTTGCATCTGTCATTTTGACTTTGTGTTCATATGTTTTGCAGTCGATTAGTTAAAGGTTTGGTCTTCAAGAAGCATGCTGCCCACAAACATATGACAACCAATTACAAGAATCCTAAATTGTTACTGATTCAAGGAATGCTGGGTCCATCAGGATCTTCCGGGCTATCATCATTTAGTTCAATGATTTCAGAGGTACATTATGGATTGATAGCTATAATTTTTAATTAGTGATTTCAGAAGTAAATTGCAGATTGTCAGGAATCAATCTGTCCCAGTAATTTTGATACTAGTTATTTTTTTTACAGGATAAAGACAATTGGGATGATCTAATTCAGAATTTGCAAGCATGTCAACCAAATGTTATTTTGGTGGAGAAATCTGCTTCTCGTGCTGTCATGGAAAAGATCCTCCAAATGGGAATCACCCTTGTCCTTGATATGAAACTTAACCGATTGGAAAGGGTTGCTCGTTGCACTGGCTCACCTATATTGTCATGTGACAATGCATTAAATCCGAAGCTGAGACATTGTGATTCCCTTTATTTTGAGAAGTTTGTGGAGGAGCATGCTATTGTTGGTGAAGGTGGCAAAAAGCCATCTAAAACTTTGATGTTTCTGGAGGGATGTCCGACACGTCTTGGTTGTACAGTAAGTCCAAGTTTTTTCTGCTACTCTTCTGTACTGTTCTGTATATGGTTGTTTGTGCTTTCATTGGTCTTCAGGATTTTGTTATCGTTGGAGTTCCCAGAGTATGAGCTGAACTAGTTCTGGGTGAGTGAGTAGATTCTCTGGTGTTGTACTTATAGCTCTCTCTCTAGGTACCTAGAGAGGTGTTTCTTCCTTACACCCATGCAATGAATTAAGAAGCTCAGAACGGAGTATAATACTCGAGTTCTGGAGTTCTCAGAGTCTTTAGTCTTCTAGTTGGTATGATCATGTAGGAGCTATCGAATATCATTTTGCATTCTTTAACATGTTTTTGTGTCCAATACTATCATATCGTTGAATATTTTTGTAAGTATTTTCTCTTTTTGATTTGTGTTACCTCTCTAACATCAACTATCATGTTTCTCGTTTTCACCTAGGGCAAGGTCTAGATGTGTGCCCTTAGAGCATTAGCAATGGATGATATGTATTGTGGATTGACTACCCAAATAAGTGGCACCCCATATAATGGATAGGGTGCACAAATTTGACAACTTAAAAAAATGTGTCACATGGAACGCATTAACATTTAGTATTAGTAAATATGTGGAAGCACATTGTTGCATGATAGTAACACAATGATGGAAAAGGGAGAAATATAAAGGTGAATTGTGTGGTGTTACACATGAAAGGGATAGATATTAAGTAACCATTGTGAAAAAATGTGGTAATGGTTGTGATTACGGTACAGTGATGCGGTATACCAAGGGTGATGTGTTTGTCGTACTGCCTAATTTTGGTCTAAATCGTGAAATATCGCTTGAAGCGCCCTAAAACACAGTCTTTTACACCTTTACAATGTATGTAATTCGGGTTCAGTGGATTTGAAAACCCTTACAATGTGAAGTGGTCTTGTTTTTGCACTTGAAGATAACCAGTCAGAATGTTCTTTTCTTTTCTATAATGAGGTTAAGATTGGAGGGCATATATTTTTGGTTACTTCTGATCAGGAGAAAGTTTGATCTAAAAGACTCTAAAAGAAATCTGTTTTGAGAAGAGCTCTAAGATGGCTTGAACTTGATCAGAAATGTTAACTTTAATGTACCAGTGGTAATTGTTTCTAAAGCACTAAAATAAATTAACTTTAATGTAACATGGTATTGTAGAAGCAATTGCAAAGGCACAATTAAATTCAATTAAAATTTGAAAGACACTAGAGTGAATTCTTTGCTTGATGTAGTAATTCTTTGCTTGATCACCTTATCCTTGTTTGTTTGCTTGACCTCTTTTCATGTGCTACTTCAAGTTATGCTACTCCAAAATCCTATAACTATTGGAAACCATACAGGTCTTAGTCCGTACTCCTTACCTTGCTTAGGTTACCATCAAATGGGGTTTACCCCTTATCTTTGATCACTTCTCTTCTTCTAGTACTTTTGAAGAGAGATTCTTCCATGTTCCTACACTGTATTTGTCATCAGAATAATTTCGCCTTGGAAGGTTTAATGTGGAAAGATAATATAGGAATAATTAGTAAGAATTGATATTGTTGTAATCAGTTCTCATTACTGTTGTTGCTTGGTGCATATTTCTCATTGTAGAGCAATCACTATTCCTGCATTGATTTCATGACTGTAAGAATGTGAGAACTTCTAGCTTAGTGTGCTCCAATGCTCTAGAGACTTTATCCAATGGCTTTTTTATTTTAACATTTTTAATAGTTAAAGCTGCTGTGCTTTTTAGATTGAGGGTTTGCTTTTACTCCTGATCATTGTCTGACATAGTCTCGTGGCACAGATTCTGCTGAAAGGTTCTCACGCTGAAGAATTGAAGAAGATTAAGTGTGTAGTGCAATGTGCTGTTGTAATGGCTTATCATTTCCTCCTAGAAACTTCCTTTCTTGTGGATCAGAAAGCTATGTTTTCCACTATTACATATGGGAAAGCAGCTGATATCTCATCTACTAAATTACCGTCAAAATCTGTTGCCTGTGGAATTTCTGGTATTGTTCATAGTGAAGAGCCTGATATAGTTAATTCTCTGGCAGACGAGATCCCCATCTCTGATGGTGGTATTCAGGAGTCTTATGTGCCAGAATCCACTGCCCAAGTTACTCCCATATCCCATGGGCTTCAACAGGAAGACTCCAATCATGTTGCAAGCTGCCCTGCCAAAGATGCTGAGATTACTTCTCTCACTGTTTTTCCTGACAATGTGTCCGACAGTATGCAGTTGGAGGCAGATAATTCATCTAGAGTTTGTTGTGATCCTTATATGACAACTCTTTCTGCTGCATCAAGGTCATTCTCTCGGGTCATGGAAAAAGTATCCATTGTCTCCCCAGATACTTATGACAACATGTCTACGTACATTGACTTGAAAGGGAGGGATCCTGAAATTCAGTCTGAGGTCTCTGTTCTCGTTTCACCCTCTGAAGAGTCTGCTGATAGCTGTGAGATGGGGGCAGAGAACAAAGACAAAGAAGAAAAATCAAGTTCTGATGATTCCCAGGCCATGTCCACTTCTGCAGCTGATGGGGAAGAAAAAGGACCTGCAGATGATGTTGAAGAGAGCATCGGAACTAAGGATGAAATATGTAGTGTTTTGGATTCAGAGAGCATCTTGATTTTGAAATCTAGCCGAAATGCTTTGAAAGGGACAATTTGCGAGCAAAGCCATTTTTCACAAATCAAATTCTACAAAAATTTTGATGTTCCTCTTGGAAAGTTCTTAAGGGATAATCTTTTCAATCAGGTAATCTTTGTGCAGTAATATTTCTGGAAGCTGATGTTCTTTGGATTAAGGGTGTGTTCTGTTTCCTTTTTTTGTTCTAACCTCTCTAACTCATCAAAACTTATTGTTCTCCTTGTTGTAGCTTATAATTTGTAGTTATACTTATCACCACTGGTCAACCCTGGTTAGTCCGGGTTAAATCTAGTCAATCCTAGTTGCTCTTCATTAGTCCTGAATAGTTAATTTTTACAGGTGAAGAGAAAGCACCTTTGTTTCCATAATATGGACTGTAAAAGCTTATTGTGTTAGTTTAATTGAGTGATTTTATGTATTTCGATCATTGAAACGTGAAATGCGAAACGATGCCTGTATCACGTTTTGAACTGTTCGTACTAATATGTTACAAAAACGCAATTTAAAGCACTAAAGTAACATTTCTTGTTTGCATCAATATGGGAAAACTTGTCTTTAGATGTGTTTTTTCGTTTACTCATATGGTTATATTATGTTCTATTTAGTGAAACAATACTTTTGATTTATGATTAGTGTTATAATTATATTTCTTACTTATGATCAATGTATATGGACAACTCTATGGCCCTATCTTATTTCCTAAGTTTTCAAAGCACAAAGCTAACGTTTCTTATTTCATTTCTGCATTGAACCGAATTTCTTTTCATGTAACATTGGATTCGACTTTCGAGGTTTTGTAGTCTAGTGATATTATGTCTTGTTGACGTGTTCGAATCTGATTTTATGTTCCTTTACTTCTGCAACTTGCTCCCTCTTCTAAAATGTGTAAAACAATGTATATTTGAAGTTGAATCTTAATATATTTTTTATTTGGCTTTTTAGGCTCTTAAATGTGAAGCCTGTGGTCAACTTCCGGAAGCTCATTATTATTACTATGCTCATCACAGTAAGCAACTCACTATTAGAGTCAAACGACTTGAAAAGCGACTGCCTAGAGAACCTGAAGGGAAACTTTGGATGTGGAGTCGTTGTAGTAAATGTGAGCCTGATAAGGAGAAGGCAACAAAAAGGGTGTTAATATCTACTGGTGCACGTGGTTTGTCATTTGGAAAGTTTTTGGAGCTTAGCTTTTCAAGTCATTCATCATTTAATAGGCTTGCTAACTGTGGGCATTGCTTTCAGAAAGACTTCCTCTACTTTTTTGGGTATAAACCCTGGCCTATAGATTTTATATGCCTGCTTATTTTCCATCTCTTAAGTCTAGTTTTTCCAGTGATATTTAGTGAGCAAGAACTCAGTGAATAAAATTCAATCATTTTAAAATCTGCTCAAACTAATTAATATATAATACCATACTTTGAGTCCTATTTTTAATTGTGGAAATGCAGCTTCTATCTTGGTACTAGTGCTCACATGCCTCTGTTCCTCTTTGACTGTAATTGTATTCATCAAATATTCTTCATAACCAGAAACATTGCCTTACTTGCAGATTTGGCTCCACGGTGGCTATGTTTCAATATTCCCGTGTTGCAATATACAACGTTTCTGTGCCAGCCCATAAATTGGAATTCAATAGTTCAATTGAGAAAGGCTGGCTCCAACCTGAAATTAGGAATGTATGTTTTCCTTTTTTTGAAAGGGTTTTCCCTAGTTTTCCTTTTCAGTATTAAAGAAAGGTTCTAAATGATTGCAGCTGTACAAAATTGTAAGTTTAACTTTCCTTCTCACAGGTGTACACTACAGGACTGGTGCTTTTTAATGAGCTGGAGAAATACCTGAAGAAAATAGAATCCAAGTTTTCTGACTGGAAATTGGTTCTTAACTCTCATACTAAAGGTTTTCCTGACATTCTAGACATGCTAAGACTGGAAAGATTTGAATTTGAAGTAAGCTTGCTTTTCACTTTGGCACTTAAAATTTTGAAGTAACTTAAATAGAATCTAAGTTTTCTATGCTTGTGAGCGTTCCTTGCAAGTAGCTGCTAATTTACTTTTGCAGTATTTATTAATTTCTCTATTCCTGCTTTTCACTTTGGCACTTAAATTTTTGCGTTGCTGGAAGTGTTGGGATTTTGTAAACAGTCTTTTAAGTGTTTGGAAGATATATGGTGTTGTAACCTTTGCTTGTAGTAGTGAACGACTGCAAGTGTAGCTTGTGAATGGCACTTAGAGATACTTGTGAAACTCACAAGAAATAGTATGGCATCGGTCTTCAATTCTTTTTTACTTTTCTCATGTTATGTTTTTGTGGTCCCCTTTGGAATTTTTGACTGAAATGTGACAACTTCAGTAGTTCCAGTACTTCATTTAGTTTGGGGTGAATGGGGGACAAATGTGGGTGTACTTGTAGTTCTACAAAGAAACATTACCGTCTCTTTTATTTTTGGCTCTCTGGGATGCAGTCATATAAGTAAATATGGTGCATCCCAAACTACACTGGTTATCTTATTGATCTTTCTATATAATGGTTAAACCAGGAGAACTTCAAGAGCAAGAATGATTCGAATGATTCTGTCTATAAGCTTCTGAGCTTGAATCGCCTACGCTGGGAAATTCTCCTCGAAGCTTGTGTATGGGACCGACGTTTGCAGTCGCTACTTTCTTCTTACTCCACCGTTCTCCAGTCTACTGTGTCTTCCATGGATGAAATTGCAGCGAGGGAAATGGATTTGAAGGAACAGGGAAGTTCAGGAGAAGAAGCTGAAGGGTTGAAAACAGCTGAAGAAACGTTGGAGAGAATGCATTCAGCGGTGCGAAGATCAGGAAAAGAGGACGAGGTGACACAAAAAATTGTTGATAAGGAAAAGCAAGAACTTGTGGATTCAGTAAATGACCGTAGTAATGAGGCAAAAGCAGCCACTACTATGGTGAAGGAAAGACGAACTGGTTCATACAATGCGGGTGCTGAAGAATTCGTTCAAAGTTCTGAAGATGCTTGTCACAGTGTAATGATTGAGAGAAAAGAAGTTACTTTACATAGTGGTGACCAAAGTTCTGAGAACGTTAATGATGGGGAGGTTAAAATTGAGATGGTTGCTGAAACAGAAAGTCTTTCAGCAAAGGAATCTCTAAATAAAGGAATCATTGTAGGACATGGAGAGCAAGTCTTGAGAAAACTAACCACTGGCAAAGACACAACCCCGGGTTTACCTTCATGTGATTCAGTCCCAAGTGTTTCGTTGGCTCTAAAACCAAATGGAATAATAAACCTTCCTTCCCACCTTCATTCTGAGGATGAGACTACTCAACAAGACAATATTTCGGATTCTGAGCATCTGTCGGAAGATAGGAGCATATCGATTCAGGTAGGAGAGGAAACAAGTAGTTGCTCCGCTGATGGAGAAGTGCCTGAAAGACTCGGCACTCCTGTGGTGGAAGTAGACTCGCTATGGTGGAATCCATTTGCACAAACTCGAGAGGAATGCATGGAGGATCTTCTTGAAGGTCGCCCGTCTAGATTTGGTCATTTACCCAAATTTGAGCTACTTCACTCTCCTGACTTCTTGCCTACAGTCTCTAAAGTGATCATTGAAGAGGGTTCGAGGCTTCACATGCCTCTCAAAGATGGTGACTTCATTTTGTCTGATTTCGATGGTGAAATTTCAACCTCAGTTGCTTGTGCATTGGCCCTAATGGATGCTTCAACCCATCCCGCATTAGATGACGATGAAAACGTTACCCTGAAACGTGCTGCATCAGAGCCTTGGCCATTGAGCAAATCTGTTGATCCAGATTTTATTCATTCTTCGTCAAGTATGACTTTTACTGAAGCTCACCTTGCCAGCTTTGATGGCTTGAATCGATTGGACTCTCAGGTTTCCTACGGGCGAGTCTACAATGAGGTTACTTTGGGTGTTGAAAAATATCCAAAAGGAAAATATTCAGTAGTTGTCATGTTTCCCAATGAATTCCGCAGTCTTCGTAGTAGATGTTGCCCATCAGAACTTGATTATATAGCTTCCCTTAGTCGCTGTAAGATTTGGGATGCTAAAGGTGGGAAGAGCAAGTCTGTCTTTGCTAAAACACTTGATGATAGGCTTATTGTTAAGGAAATAAAGAAGACTGAATTTGATTCATTCATGAAGTTTGCCCCTGCATATTTTGAGCACATGACAGGATCTGTTGACTCTGGTAATCAAACTTGCCTCGCAAAGATTCTTGGAATATATCAGGTTTCCCATCAATATCTCTGTACATTTTGCAATTATCACTTTTCTGTTGTAATCTATTGTTTTTCCTGATGTTAGTATGGACATGTTTTCATAAACTCACCTGCAGGTTACTATTAGAAATCCCAAGAGTGGTAAAGAGACAAAACACGATCTCATGGTTCAGGAGAATCTTTCATTTGGCAGGAACATTACGCGGCAGTATGATCTGAAGGGTGCATTGCATGCTCGTTTCACTGCAGCTGCTGATGGTGCAGGGGATGTTTTATTGGATCAGAACTTTGTCAATGACATGAATTCATCTCCTTTATATGTCGGCCAGAAAGCTAAGAGACTCCTACAACGAGCTGTTTGGAATGACACAACATTTCTCAAAGTAAGTTCTTACTTGGAAGCAGAATTCTCTTATCTATCACTGTCTGCTTTGCCTGTTATCAAAACATGCTTTTTATTTGTCACTGCTCTGCTTGGTAACAAACCATGATATCACATATGTTTAATGAAATGAACAAAAAGTTGTATATATCTTGTTGGAACTTATTATGTCTGTCACTGCTCTTTCTTTTGAATTTAATCAATCCATCTTACATTCATGGTAGGATATCGGAGTCATGGATTATTCCTTACTAGTGGGGGTTGATAGGGAACGCCGTGAACTGGTATGTGGGATTATAGATTATCTGAGACAATACACCTGGGACAAGCAATTTGAGACATGGGTGAAATCATCCCTTGTTGTTCCGAAGAATGTCTCTCCAACCATCATTTCGCCACAGGAGTATAAGAAGAGGTTCAGGAAGTTTATGGACACTCATTTCTTAACTGTCCCAGATCATTGGTGTTCCCAGAGATCATCCAACCCTTGCAGGCTTTGTGAAAACAAAGTTCCTGATTCTTTGATTATTGTAAAGTCGGAGAAAAGCGAGGATGTTCAAGCTCAAGATTAGTTGAATACATTATTCTTTTCATAATTATTATTCTCAACTGAATCCTTTTTTTTTTGGGTTTCTTTTTGACAGTGGAAAACCTATACTGTAAATAGATTGCTACTGTTACTGAACATAACACCTGGTTAGACTGCGATTATTTAGCAGAAACTGGGCGAATGTTATGTTTGGATTAGTCCAACTGTGTGCAAGTTGAGCTATATATACAAAATGATAATTTTTGTATTAAGAATGTATTGAATATTGATAAGACTAAAGCTGCTGTAAACACATTGTACACTTTGTGGTTTTTGCCATAAGCTAATCACCAAACAATGGAAAGATATGTATGTTTTGAAAACCAAAACCCAGAAAGCAAAGGATGCGCATTAGATGATGATTCTGTCGATGCTATTCTACTTCTTGATCGTCTTGATCAACAAAGGTCGGCATTAATGAGCCCCATTTACATTTACGCTATGTTTGAATAGAAAATCAGGAGAGAAGGAAAGGAAAGGGATAAAGAAAGAAAATGAGTATTATTCTTTCAAATTTTTGGCTTTTAGCTTCTGTATGGTTGTTGGTTATCTTGGTGGAAATTCTTATAAAGTTTTTTTATAAAAGAATGATTGAACCTCCTTCTAGCATCAAATTATTCATGTCTAGGATCGCATACAATTAAGGAACATTAGTCAGGTTAGTGCAAAGGGATTAAGAATGGGTTGTGAGGGTGTTTGAGGAGAGTTGTTGAGAAACTTGTAGTAAACTTTAGCTTTTCTTACTGTAAGACCATTTTAAATAAAAAAAATTACACGAGTAACACATGTTAGAAGGCCTAGATATTTATTCTGGGCGATGTTTAAGTGAAAATTTGAAAAAAATAAGATTATTTAACAACTTAATTTCAAAAATAAGCTCCGTGAAAACTTATTTTTCAAAATAAGCGTCCGTACATCCAAGCCTAGCCTCGGGAAGAATCGCTGTTAGTAACAGCGAAAGTGAAAAAAAAAATAAAAGCCCAAAGTTGTTGTTAGTAACAGCGACTTAAAAAAAAATTTTAAAGCCCAAAGTCGCTGTTACTAACAGCGACTTAAAAAAAAAATTTCCAAATATTTTCCTAGGCCAAGACTCACATAACAGCAAGCCCAAAACCCATTCACTTTAACCTTCAAACAGTTATCTAATATCAGATGAACTAACATTAAAAACTTGTTATTGTTTGATTAATCTTTCGATGTGGGACTGTTTTCTGGAACACATCAAAATAAATGAAACCAAAAATTACCTGAGGCGGTTTTCTGGTAGAGTTTCCTCAAAGAGGATTACCCCACTGAGGTACTGAAGAGCACCGGGAGTGGTGAAGAGAAGCTCACGAAGAGCCCTCCTGTTAGGCTCTACATTCTCAACGTTGATGCTAGCAAAACGCTTTCCAATGGTTCCAGTTGACTCGTCAGCAGCAAGGATACTCTTGCCTGGGGTAGCAATATGGGCAGCATTGGCAATGAGCTCATCTGAAAATGATTCAATTAGCTCAGATTACAGCTTTCATGAGATTTTTGTTCTAGCTTTCTTCGATAAACAGAGCTCAATGCACGCAACAGGCAATAAACAAAAAGAAGCATCAAACGGGAGATGAAAGACTTTAAATGATCATAGAAGTTTCAAAAACAAAAAATACAATCTAATATTGCACAAACATAAAAAGAGTGAGCACATATACTGTAATTAACTTCTGTTAGGCTGCTAGCACTCACTTCAACATTACCAAATACAAATGAACTCAAAAATCCAATTCCTACAACCACTTGTCTTCCTTGTTTGGCAACCCTCCATTATTGACAATCAATATGCACTGCTCACGGAGATCAATTAAACACGTATTCAATAGGAGGAAATGGGGGGCAATGAACGAATTGCATTTCCTCATTTGGATATCGATAGGGCAAGGGAGGGTAGGGAATTGAAAGGAAAAACCCACAGTCCCACATCGAAAGATTAATCAAACAATAACAAGTTTATATAGTTAGTTCATCTAATATTAGATAATTGTTTGAAGGTTAAAGTGAATGGGCTTTGGGCTTGCTATTATGTGAGTTTTGGCCCAGGAAAATATTTGGAAATTTTTTTTTTTTTAAGTCGCTGTTACTAACAGCGACTTTGGGCTTTTAATTTTTTTTTTCACTTTTGCTGTTACTAACAGCGACTCTTTCCGAGGCTAGGCTTGGATGTACGGACGCTTATTTTGGAAAATAAGTTTTCACGGAGCTTATTTTTGGAATTAAGTTGTTAAATAATCTTATTTTTTTCAAATTTTCTGTTTAAGTCAATAATTGTACTAAGAGTACCAAGGATGACCAATCCCAAGTGCATAGTGGCATTTCACTTGGAGGAATTTGCTAGTTTTATTTTTATTTATTTATTTATTTTTTGGAAGTCTTAAGAAATGTTCTTTAAGGTAAAAAGAGGTTCCCAAATTATTGAGATCGAGTAAAAATAAATATACTAGAGAGGAAAACGTAAGGTACCTTTATAGTGGAGAATGTAATAGTATTTGTATCAAATGATTGACGTGGAGCGGTCAAAATCTTACTTTACTAGGGAATGTCTTTTATGACCTTTGTGTGTATTTTATGAGGTCTTGCACTTTTTCCTTAGCTTTATTAGTACTATGTGTTTTGGCGTGAAAGCCTCGCATTGGTTGTTATTTGTGAAGTATGCGTTTAATGCAAAGTTTACCTTTTGCTCAATTTGTAGAAACTTTTCTACTTTTAGATAAAATAGTCTTTTTCATTTCATATAAGTCACATTGTACTGCTACACATTTAATGCATCACTTTAACTTCAAACAAGATGGATAATAACAAATTTGTACTTTCGGTATTCGGAAGTTCTACAACAAAACTCGTACAAGATGGCATATTTTCAAGCGTATTCATGACAAAAACTTGGGTACTAGGTTGAACTTCTGCCAGGTTAGTTCCAAATGTTGGGAAATATAGTGATAGTGGTGCTTCTACTTGATTTACAGAACAAGTATGGTGATTTCCTTCCATTCTTGGATGATGAAGAATCAATGGCAATTCGTTTTGAGGACGGGAAACATTCATCTACAAGTTACTAAAGATGGTAATTATTAACGTAGTTATCATAAAAAGCAAATAGGGCAGCTCAATGCTCATGATTATGTATATGCAGATAGACGGCTACACATTATGCTTATTATTTTAAGATATTGTTACATACGAATGTAATATCAAAGTTTTAAGCTTAAATGATTGCAATCAGATATATAAACTAATAGATCAGTCACTGTGGTCATCCACAAAAACTATAACTTAATTATTTTTAGCATTATTGTAGGTCCTCCTTGCACATAATCCAAGCCCTTCATTTTGGTCGATTGTTCCCAAAACTACAAATCACCTTAATGGAACATGGTTCGTACTTGGCACCATAAATAGTGAGGGCATTCTAGAATTTCTAAAGGTAAAAATGCAATGAAACAGCATCAGAGCCTTAATCCCATACGATTGGAATCGACTACATGAACCAATATATTAGTTCTTTCTTATCCATTCATATAAATTTTTATTATCTCAATTTGTACGTTTAGATCCTTTATATCTTTTTTTACTCTTGCCCTCTAAGTTATCTTTGATCTTCTTCATCCTCTTTTTAAGTCCTCGAGTTTTAACTCTATCCTCCTTACCGGTTAGCTATTACCGTCTTTGCGCGTATTCAAACAATCTTAAACAATTCTCTTTCATTTTTACCTCAATATTTGCAACTATTAAACTCTATCTTATATATTTGTTTCGAATTCTATTTGTAAAGCTATGCTAACTCATAAGTGTAGCATTCGCATTTTCGCTATTTCCATCTTTCCAACAAAGATGGGATGGAAACAATGAAAAAAAAATATCGGACAAGGGAAGAAAAGCTAAAGAATATTGCACATGTTTGATATTTAAAACGTGAAAATTTCTGTGATTATATATCAATTATAATAAACTTTTCTCAGAGCCTTACAAATCAGAACAAAAGCAAATGTGTATGAAGAATGCTAATCACTAAATCAAAAACCGATAAACTTACATCAGGTACAATGGCAGCGAAGAGGAATCGATACACCTGGTGGCTTCCTTCTATCTCGAACTATAGCTTCTTTAATCATGGGCAGCTTTTGGTGAATTTTCTTCCAGATTTGATTCACTGCACCATCTGGTGGAATTGGACCGATACCATCAGGATGGCCACTATCATACACAAACATGGGCTGAACTCGAGCCATATTTGTACGAAAATTTTCTCTCTGCTTCATAGAGATGCCTTGAAGATGAGATACAAGCCATTTTGGTTGCAGAGCATCATTAACTGACACAAAAATGGAGAAGTCCGAATAGTCAATCATGCCTTCAAAGGGTAGCTCAATGTGGTCACTAACAATAACAGGAATACAGAGACTTTGAATCGCATCAAAAAGGCGACACGATGTTGGTGTATCTCCAGCAGGATGCAAACAGAAATCAGAGGTCCTCATTCCCTTGATTGATTGCTCCCTACCAGTGGCATTGGGGAATCCTTCCTCCATAATGACACCAGGTTCATTTAGCAGAATGTCCCATAACTTCTCTCGAACCGCACCTCCCTGCATAAAATGAGAGTGTGTCAGGTTACAAGATGGGCTTTGTTGCTTTAGGCTCCGTTTGGTTGAGTAGAAACTATTCCATAGCTTATGTCACCAGCTGACAGCAGTAGCTTCATTCTATTCACCAGAAAACCATTATCTAAAATCATAAATCACTATAATTGTTCGTTTCTACCCCTGGTACCTGTTTCTTTTGAGGTAAAAACGAAAAAAAGATGATAAAAAGAAATATTTCTAGTTCCTTCCAGTACGAGGATAAAAATTTTTGCTCTACACAAGGGGATATTAACTTTCCGCTCACTTGCACTAAACTGATTATATTCTTATCACATACAAGTGCATGGTGATTAGAGGTGTTCAATGAGGCGGGTTGACCCAACGGGTCAAGGAATGGGTCACATTTTAACGGGTCATTAGCGGGTCGGGTCAATTACGGGGCGGGTCATTGATAATACCTTATTTTGTGTATTTTTCCATTTCAATTTCAGTTTTATTAAGTAGAATTTAGATTTAACTATATAACAATTAGAGAAATTACTTTATAGAATAGTTTATTGATGTAATTCTCTAAGATGATAATTCTAGCTTTATTAGAAGGTCATTATGTAAATATATCATTTCAAGCAAAGAAGAAGAAGCAAGCAAAGAATCGGATCAGACTGAGATGCGCGGCCCGCGGAGTTTTACGCGGCTCGCGCGTGCGCGGCACGCGGAGTTCTACGCAGGGTGCGGAGTTCAGTCTGTAGGCTGGGCGGCTATTTCACTTTTCCCATTTCGGCTTTCATTTTCAATTGGATGTTTAGAGGGGTTGGGGGGCGACTTGCAAAGAGGAATAATGAGCAAATCCAATGGCAAGAAGCTTCATCAAATCTTTATAAATAGGCAAGAAAGCTTAGGAATGAGTGGATCGAGCAATTTTTCATTAATATACTTCTTCTTCATTTCTGGTTTGCTATGTTTATGGAGCTTCAAGCTTAAATTTTCATTTCTTGAGGAAGATTGATTGGAAACTTCTAATTACTCATTGTAAGAATTCCTCTACTTAAAATACTTTTGATTATTGAAAAGTTCTTATTATAATCTTATGAATATTGTTTGAATTGGAAATCAACTATTGTTCTTATTATTGCAATATTCATTTATGCTAAATCTATTTGCAAAATAAGTTAGTTTTGTACTTGGATTAATGGTAGCAACTAGATCTAATTGTGAATGCAGATTATGATTGATTAGAATCTAAATGAACTTTTGATTTTGATTGAAGACTATTTGCTTGAATAGTTTTAGCAAACCTGTTGATTCTCTTTTCTTAAAGCTATTGTTGGATTGAATTTATTCTCTGATTGGAATGAATTAACTAATAATAAGAGCTTTACATTCAAACTGCTTTTGATGTTTAGCTACACTTAAGGAGAATAGAAGTATAATCATCTTCACAATAAGTAGTCAAAAGTGAATTTCTTAAGTAAAGCATTCAATGATCAATGAGAAACAAGAAGTATACAATCAACTTAAATCAAGATATCCTTTACATTGATTTTTAGAAAACACCATTGTTATAGATTTCACTTAGTTCATTGCTTGTTCAAGTTATTTTATTTCAGAAAAACAAATCAAAACCCCCCCTTTCTTTGTAGTATTGATTGTTTTCAATTTCATCTTCCAAAGCACATATCATACTAAAACCTTCTCAAATTTCATCTCTCTGTGGATACGAACCTTACTACCCTACTACATTAAGTTGTATTTGGAAAGTAAATGAATTTACTTTTAGTTAGAGTTTAGGCGACTAAGAAAAAAACCTACCAGTCATTAATGGGCCTTGGTGTAAAGGGTCGGGCCGGCGGGTCGAATAATTAAAAGAATTAACTACGAAAAAAATTTATCACTTTTTTTTATATTTTTAAATGATATTATTATATACATAAGTGGGTCGATCCAATGGGCCATAGAGTATAATAAAAAAAACTATTTTATGAACTTTTAAAAATTGGATCGAAGTTGGTCGGATTTAAACGGGTTTTGACCCACCCTGACCCGTTTAGCATTATGACGCGACCCGCCCCGACCACCCAGCTTAATTTTTGACCCAACCCGATCCGACCCGGCCCGTTGAACACCTCTAATGGTGATGCATTTCCCTCGTTAAATAGCAAGTACAGAACACAAAGAGTATTGATTTAGCATGAAGAACAAAATTAGAGAAGTAATATTGCAGATAGGAAATGAGTAACAGATTGCACGAACAAAACACTGACCCTATGCCGATGTTTAGCTCCTTTGTAGAAAAGAAGAGTGTGGCGAGGCTGGTTTTCGGATAAGTGCAATGCAGGGAGCAGATGGGTGTACGGAACAATCACATCCTTAAGCAAAGAAACTTGTGTATGTTGAATTCTCTCTGACGAATTGGCATTCGATGATTTTGTGTCAAGCCGATACCAACCACCAAAGTCTACAACAAGAAGTATTGCCGGAGCTATCTCGTCTCTAACATGCCACATGGCAACAGGGTCTGCCAAATAATTCCTCAAAATTTAAAACCTGAGAATCCAGACACTAAACTATAAACTCATATCGAAATTGTGTTCATGTAAACATCAATATAAGAAGTCCAGGAAGCAACGCCAGAACTATTAGGCACGTCAAAATATACCAGTCCCAACATCTAACAAAAGCCAGAGTTGAGACAGGAACTATCTGAAACTTGATATGATATCAACATGAATAACAATGTCAGAGCCTTAATCCCAAACTTGATGTGAGATGGTGTAACAAAATACTATACTTACTCATCATGAGAAATTCTAATTGAATATCATTTTCTATCCACTAATTGTTCCTAAATGCTTAATCCAATTTTAACATACTTCCATAAATTTAAATCTCAGATCAAAGAAAACAAAAAGGAACATTTGATATTAATACTTCATGGGTTTGTCCATTGTCTCAAAATAAACCCTACCATTGGTTAACTCAAAAAATTCCTTAGGAGTACTAAACTAACCTTCTCTTATTAATCTAGACTGCTATTTAATAAAAAAAATTGGGAGAATTTTGAAAAGATAAACAAAAGTATGGAGTATATATAGAAGAATACTCATTATTTTGGCACTACAACATAATAAGCTTTTAGTAGGATATATTTAGTGACATTTAATTTAAATGTCACTACTTTAAATTTCTAATGATAGATAGAGTGGATTTAGTGACATATATTAGATCCTTTAGCAGGATAATAGCAAATCATACTAAAGCTTTTCGCGACATAGGATTTAGTGACATTTCTCATAAATGTCACAATAGACTATAGTAACAATTCTGTCATTAAGGCTAAATAAAGTGTCACTAAATCACTTTATAGTGGAACTTAAAATAAAAAACAATAACTATTACACTAAAAATATATATAAGTGACATTTATTTTAATGTCACTAAATCCTATGTCATGAAAAATTAATATTTGTTGTACTGTGGGCTAACCCAATAGTAGAATTTATTTTGAGACGTTGAATAAAAGATTGAATTATGAAGATTAATTTTTCTAAACAAAAATGAGTATCATAAATCATCAACTACAACTTGTCATATGCAAGCCCGAAAAAGGCCATGTTCAGTTTATATTTATAAACTTGCAAGGAGGAGCTGTTGATATACTTCATCAGATGAAACTGATGACTATTTTTTATTCTAGTCCAACCATCTGATGGTTATTTAGGCATTCGAGCAGCACAAAAATACACAAAAACCCGTTCTATGTCACCAAGAAGATATTCACCAACTAGAACACGCAAAAGAAAATCTTCGTAAATTACACAAATACAATCAACATTCAACCAAAAGCCTTCTATTTGCCAATTCAAATTTAAAAACCATAAACCTCCTAAAAGTCCTTGGCCCTCCTACCTACACTCATATTGCTCGCAAATAAGCACAAGCTACAACGGAAGCATGGCCACTCATCAAATACCTTCTCAAATAGAGAGGAACCTTTTTCTATTCATTTTCTGCATGCCCCTTGATTTTGTGCTGGACACAATGTCCTTGAGTTTAAGATTATGCTAAGGATAGATTAAATCTTTCGTTATTATCCCATTTCAAATAGAATCTCACTCTTTATTTCAGTTGAGTACTTGAGCCAATATCTATAAAATCTGTTAGCAACAGTAATCTTTCGTTCCTCACTTAACTTTATTTGGGAATTTTACGTCCCTAGAAAGGTTAAAGTTTTGTGTAGACAGCATAATTTCCACAATTATTAGGTATGAGCATATTGTGATAGAGGGGAAGGGGCGGACATCTGTTTTCCATGCATATAATCTCTTAGTGGTGTGTACTCTTTAGAGGTGCGTGCAAAACATTAGCAAGTAAGAATTTGACAAAATGACTTAACATACTATGATATTGATGAAATAAGTTCCATTCTATAATGGCTAAGTGCCCCTAAAAGAAAATCATAATGTTGAAAAAAAAAACTACCACGATTTCACTTTTCATGGTTTTACATTTCATGATAAAAAGTTTACCATCGAAACAGCTCTAACATTGCCATTTAGGCTTCTTTTTGGTATGTTTCACTTTTATTGTTGAGTACTGTAACTAATGCCTTTACAAACCTTGACAAAGTAGTACATTACTCGAGTACCAAAATTAATTGCCACAAGGAATGGCTCCTAATTATGCAGCTTCCATCCTCACAAGAAAAATATCAATAATCCAGGATTGCCTCATGCCATAAGCTTATAAGTCACCACGAAAATACCAACCAATTACACAAATTGTTGTATGAGGCGGTCTCATTGTAAGAAGCACTCCATTCATGGATTATATAGTCTAACAAATACAAATTTTGAGAATATGAACTTTGTGTTTTATGGTCATCTCACTTAGTGACAGTCTCTTACAAGAGTAGCTGAACCAAAAAAAGGATGCAGCGAAGACTCATGCTAAGAGAACGTGTTTAAGACTATGACTTGTATCTATATAATCCTTAATGAAACTAAAAACAACAAGTGACATCAAATCTCACATTTCAACACACTAAATGGTGTTATATTTGAAAGAGGAAAACAGAAAACCTTAGAGCAAAATTAAGGAAGTCTCTCATAAATGTTAAACAAGGCTAATGGTTACTGCCATTCCATAAGTATAAATACCCATGATGGAATTCACCTCAACAAAAGCAATAGCAATGGATACATCATGCATGCAGGTACTTTCCAAAAATGAAGTATTTCATACAAATTTGGAATAAAAATATATAGAATAACCTATTAACTAGAGTGAGTATAATACGATCACTAGTTAGGCCATAGAATCCCCTTGGTTAAATTAGAGCAAAATATCATTGATGATTAGAAGGCAACCTTGCAAGTCTGCAAGAGATGTTAATCTAAAGTCAATATCACCCATCTAAAGTGTCAAAAACACTAGTAAAGATTAAAACATACGCCTAATAGATCTTTTAAGAAAGCATTAAAAACTACTTTGAAAGAAGTATGGTTAGATACTTAGATATCCTAACTGCTAATGCAAGAGTGCAACCATTAATTACACCATAACAAAATTTTGATTGATCGTGAGTCAAACAACACTAACTAAAACAAGGAAAGCCTTTCAGAAAAAAATATTGTACATGGTTCCATATAAGCTATCTTAACACTCCATATTTACACTAGAATGAAAGTCACCCAAAGGATTCTGCTCAGAGTACACTGGTAAAAGACTTCAGACATACATAGAATGACATGAGCTGAAGGAAGGTATATTCATATTCCCAATAGATAGAAGCCTGATCACAACTGAAATTGTAACATGTAAATTTAACATACAGCCTAATGGTTGATTTGAAAAGCCCTCTTTAGAAGAATGAAAGTAGCAAGACTAAAATTGATACAATATAGAAATGCTAACCTCAGACAGGCCATAGGTCATCCATCCTTTCTTAGTACTAGTAACATTTAACATACAAAGCCTAATTCATAGAGACCGTAAGTTCTAGTAAGCGATAAGAAAAAAGGGTTTATTTCTACAGATAAGCCTTATAGAATAAGCCTAAATGTCTCACTAAATTGAGACTCTCGGGTTGCAAGCATGACATTTATAGCAAAACCAACAATTTTAATGTCTAATTCCGTGTCACATAATTTCCTAATCTTCCTACAAATCGCGAATTAAAAAAAAGAAAATTTGCTTTTTTTCAACAATTTTGCTAGCGAAACTTATGTTACACTGGTCTAATTATTAGTGTTCTGTGTCCAAGCTGCATGTATGAGGAAATCTAGCAACAAAGTACTAACAAACAGTATAAAGTATAGGGATTTTCACTACAAATCAATAAAACATGAATTGTATGCTTCCCTTTTTATCAGCACAATACATCTCTAAATTTTAGCATAAACATTTCAAGTTCATAAATTACAAATATTATACAGCTAAAACTGCATCAAAAAGCCAAGGGAATTTTAATCATACCTGTTAAAACAAAAACATGATTACGACCACCAGATTTCTTCCAACTATCAGAATTCTTAACAAGATCAACAACTTGTCTTTGTCTCTGATAATCTTCATTCCCAGTTTTCTTCCTAAACACATTTCTATCCAAACTAAGCTGCATTTCAGCACTCAAAGTAGCAAAAAACGGTACAAAAATCACATCAGCTTCACTCTCATCAAAAACCCTTGTAGCAAATGACCCACTTCTCAAATTCTCAGAAGTTAGAAGATCACCCAAAATCCAATATTCAGCACTATACTGTTTGATCACGGGATTTTCTGGGTAGGGTGGGTACGTGAGATTTCCAGAAAATTTTGACCCGGGTTCATGATCTGGATCATTTGGGATCCTAGAATCAGGGGGTAAAGACCAGTATTTTTCTAAAAGACCATAATTAAAAGAAGTGGGTAGGTTAAAAATGTAAACTTTAAGTAAATTGTGGTGATTTGGGAAGGAAAGTTGGGAAGTGGAAGAGGGATTGTATGTATTGGAGATGGGTTGATTGAAAAGGAGGAAGAGAGAAAAAGAAAGGGTGCATAGAAGAGAAAAAGAAAGAAAAAAATTGGAAATTGAACAAGTTAAAGATGATGAAGATGATGTTAGAGTGTTCTTTAACGCCATTTTAGTGAAATCAATGAATTTTTGCAGTTGGGTTTTGGCTTTGGTTTTGGTTTGTGCTACAACCTACAAGGTAGAAGTAGATCTTTACAGTGTGTGCGAGTGAAGGAGGAGGAGAAAGTGTTCGTTTCACTTTAGGATTAAAAAAGTCGGTGGCTTGTGGGAAAGAATTAGAAATGGAAAATGTGTGTGTGTGTGTGTGGGGGGGGGGGGGGGGGGGGGGGTGAATATTGGGACTTTTGAAAGGTAGGCAAGAGCCTCCCCCAATATATGTGTTGGAACTTAGAAGAGATGTTGAATAGACCTGTTTTTGGATAGACAATTAGGCTTGGTTTGAGTTTCCATACAAATGAGAATGACAAAAAAATCACACTCTAGTTATATAGGCGGATCTGAACACTTTAAGAAAATTTAAAATTTAAATGGGTAAAACCTGCCCATAGCAGACTAAAAATTACTAGTCAATAAGTCGAATAAATCTGCATTTAATCAAGTCAAAAATAATTGAACCCAAAAATGATTAAATCTATAAACAACTCAGCTCAAAATTAATTGAATGATGAGGTTAGAAAGGAGTACTTTTTTCCTTATAACAATAAAAGTGAAAATAAATTACAATCATCGTTGTTAATAGAATATGATTAAAACTTAAAACTAAAAGCACGTATTTTTGGGTTGTTTTGCATGAAATGTACTATTTAAGTAACTTATTTACATGGTAATAAAGTTCACAACCTCAAACATGTATTCTAATTTATAATTTTTATTATGACTTATTACCACCTTTTCAAGTGCTAATGGATGAAATAAATACTAAACACAGTCAAGTAACAATAATTTTTCAAACAAAAATAAACTAAATTTTGACTACCATTTCCACTATTTGATACCACAGTCAAATGAACAGCAAAAACAATAGAGTACAAGTACTGACTAATATGCACAAAACTTTGTGGAAAATGGATCACAATGACACAAGCCAGCCATCCTGAAAAGAAAGAGTAGAACAATACTCTTGAAATTCAATTACATCGAGAATTTAGTGGGAAAAAATGTTGATAGTGGGAGAGATGAGACAGGGAAGAAAGAAAAGGAGATGAGAGGCACAGGATCTATTCCCTACTATATCTAGACATTACCAAAAGAAGTAGCCTAATTTAACAAAGACATTGATATCTTGGGTCGAACTAGCTAAACTAATGTTCTAGTTCTAGCTCAATCTCATCAAAGTTCCAGTCTCTAACTTGATCCCTTCTCACAGCACGGCTTCTGATTAGTCGTGGAGTACCAGAAATATCTACATTGTGGTTCGGCACATCTGGCTGTGGAGTCACTTTAGATGATGACATGACTGCGTTCCCCCTGGGTGGAGGAACAGAAAGCTTCTTGATCAAACAGTTGGCCATTGCTGAACACCTCCCATCATTGTCTGAGCTAGACACAGAGTAACTTCTGAATGAATGTGACGGGCTTTCTACACCATGGCACACAAGGCAGGCGAGGCTCATTCTTAGTCTCTATTCTGGCAATGATTAGCCTGCTAAAAACATCACAGCACTAAGTCAAAAACTAATTACAAGAAGCTCCAATTCTCCCCAAAAAAAGTTACAAGCAGAGCCATTTCTTTCCGGGGTCTTTGGTAGGACTCTAAGAGAAGCAATTCACCATTCAAATCATAGAAGTATGAAACATAAGCAATCCTTCAGCTAGTCAACAGAAGAAGAAAGCCGATACAATAACACAACTTAACAGAAGTCAAAAGGAAAAGAAGTTTACAACTCGGGAAGCACCTTCAGTTCCCAAATCCCAGGGCCTTAGTTCGATTACAATGCCTAAGATTTATCCCCTACAAGCCCCGAGTTAGGGGCATCACTTAAGTTTATAACAGGCTAGAAAATAGAAATATGAGTACACAATTCCAATAGTTGCAGCAAGGAACAATACCTATTTTGCAACCAATGCATAATTTCAACTTAGAACCAAATTTTCAAATGACAAGTCAACATTCATGGATCCCCCCACACTAACGGCTAACCATTTTAGTCGAACAACGCAAAAGCCTTGAACCCATAATTAGAAACAAGCTTCCAACTCCTCATCCATTCTTCTTCCAATTGTGCTATTTATGGTGCAAATGCAAATATATAAGAATGAAGGAACGGTCTCAAGTGTCATCATCAATTTCCAGAAATTCATGTTCAAAAGCCCTAATGATCAAATTACATCTGATTCAATACAGGAGCACCACAACAAAATAATCAACTTTGAGGTGATTTCCCAATTCGCAGAACTAACCACAAATTCCCAAAACCCTAAATTTCTACTACTTGAATTTAAGAATAAAAACCCTAAATTAAAAAAAAAATTGAACAAAAAAGGCA
Organism: Amaranthus tricolor; assembly: GCF_026212465.1. NCBI lineage: Eukaryota > Viridiplantae > Streptophyta > Magnoliopsida > Caryophyllales > Amaranthaceae > Amaranthus > Amaranthus tricolor. The sequence goes on along the minus strand of NC_080050.1, from coordinate 21,062,373 downwards.
ACAAAGCAATCAGATCTATAATGATAAGTAATCATCACATAAATGAATCAAACAATAATCACAATAAACATAAAGTAATCACAAAATAAATAACTTCCATAACAATTGCAATAATTAATAAACTAATTATTACTTTCAACGCAAAGAAAATGAAATATTTCCAGGAAAAAAAATGGAGATCGGAGAAAGTAACCGAACCTTATTTCTAATCGTATGTATCTCTCTTCCTAGGTTTCTCTCTCTTGAAAGCAAAACAGAGCGTATTGATTGGATAATCGTGGGGAAGATGTAAAAATGATGAAGAATGATTGTGCGAGTAGAGTGAATCAAGAATCTTGAAGGTGTAGATTTAAATTCTTGTTTAGTGTAGTAAAGTTTTACTCCTGTTAGTGTATCTTCAGTTGGAGTACTTTAGCTATTGACTTGATATTCTACTGGGTTGGCTATTAAACATATTATATTATAAACTCAATTTGAATTAGTTAAGGAGAGGCCGAGAGGGTTCATTTTGGGACGGTTTAGTTGAATGAATCAAATTGTTCGTCGGTTGTGCTTGATTTTTAGATACAAACTACATTGTATTTGGACTTTTTTGCAAGTAAATTTCAGGAAAATTTATTCTTAATATTTTGAAGTTTTTTCTATTTTCTGTTAATAATCTCACATTTTGAAAGGTTTTAAATAATTTAATATTATTAACAAAGGTCCATTCGCATCCAAATGCATATAAAGGTTGGATTATTTAAACTTTTTCAAAAGGTAAGATTATTAACAAAGAATGAATAAATAGGTTGGATTATTTAGAATAGTTTATTCTAAATTTTATTTGAGTAAATTTGGATTTTAAATACAAACTACAGCTTAGGTAAAGTGTGATATTGATTAATAAGATGTCCTTTGACCAAGTGTAAAAACCAAATATAAATAGAAAGCATTTTAGAGATAAAATATAGTTGATTGTTCTGAGTGATCATATTCAATATAAACCAACTTTGATTAATATTTAATCAGATAAAAAACACCAAAAACATAAAATGCTCATTGAACTAATTACGATTGTATAGTTATTACTATTGGATTGGTTATAGTTTTAATTGTGAATTAAAACATAAATTAAATCACCATAAGTAGGCATGTTAAAGTAACATGTAACTTATGTAAGAGATGAAGAAGATTCATTGATGAACTTTTGCGCATTGATTTTAGTTTTTCCTCATATAACACTCTTAACATTCTTAGATACTCTACACACATTATTCACCTAAGAATTAATTAGAGATAGGATTTGTTGAAACAGTCGTATTATTAGAAGATTTCATTAGTCGTTTTTAGCGTCTAATTTTTCTTATATATTTGTTCGTTACTAATTATAATTTAATTAGTGATGGTAGTAATTTGAAAAATCTCCACAATGATTTGAAACTTGTTAATTCGTAACGTGATTATGAATCGTAACAAGTAACGTAAACTTTGGAGGTAAAACTTAAAGTTGAGCAACTACCCATAACAGTTAGAGAAAATTTTAATTATTACCCAAGCATATTATATAACCATGGTGGGAGTAAATTAAATATTTCACACATATACAAGTGATTTTTAAACATGAAGTACAAGTTACATAACTTGTTACATGTACAACAATTTTTACCCAAACCTTAAACTATCTTATATAAACATTTCTTACACCATATTAGACCAAATTGAGGATATAAATCACCTCAAATTAGCCCCAAAACAGCAGCCCCTAGCTACCATACTAGCCCTCTTTTAGCCCCAAAACTCACTTGCACACTCCACCAAACTCTCTACCCAAAGCCCTAATTGTTCTTACTCAAAAACACCATCATAACAAGCATACAAACATAAAATCAAGAAATATTTGCTGTCCATATTTTCAGCTCCATCAACCTTCTTTCACTCTTCATTTTACTTCTTATTTCATCCATAAGCATAGTTGAAGTTCAACCATACAATTCCTAGCAAAAACACCTTCTTTTCTCATCAAATCTTCTTCAAAAGCCCATTTAAAACTTCTGAAAATTTATGTTTATAAACTCAAATCTCCCATAAAAATAATCTTCATCTTAAGAGCTTTCCATAGACACCAAACTTGAAGAAATCCACCAAGTATAGATTGAAGAGTTGGAGAAGAGACTTGAAGGGCAAGGACCCGAAGTTAGAACCGCTTCTAAGAACGCGTAGGAGCTTACGGAATAATTATATAGGTTTGGAGTCGAGGTATGTCACATGGGGTGATTTTTAAATGATTTAAGAACAAGTTGGGAAAGTTTGTGTATAAACTTGTTTTTTTTAAAAAAAAAAAAATAAAATTCTCAAAGAGAAGTTCTTAAATCTTGAAAAATGATGTCAAAATGATAAATTTGAGTATGGAATAATTTATTACATGTATTATTATTGTGGGCATCATGCATGTTGATTTTATAAATTATTGTATGTTAAAGGCATGTTTAACACTACTTTGTGAAAGTTATTGTGATGGAAATGATTATATGAATTTGAAAATATTTGAAATTCATTTTAAAAGAAATTTCCAGTAGCTATATGTTAAGAAAATTTCTTGGATACTTTTTGTTGAGATTATTTGTTAAATTGATATTTTAATGGATTTTAAGGTATTAAATACTCTTATTATAAAACATGGTATTAGATGAACTCTTCATCATCAAAAATAATTAATAAAAACATATTATAATGTCTCCAACAAGATTTGTGATTTTTGAATAATCGTTAAATTGTTTAACGGTAAATTGTAAAATGGTAAAATATAAAATAATTACCAAACAAAGATATATGGCCTTGAAATTTTTATCACATACTCATATGGACAATAGGTACTTAATAATTTTTACTCGGTTATTAATAATCGGTAAGTTTGAAAACGGTAAAATACAAAATAAATACTAAATGACGTCTTTTGGACATGAAAATTTTATGAGACATTTATATAAACAGTACATACATGTTCAAAAATTTATATGGATTTTCGTGATCATATATGGACTTAAATAAATTTTATTCGGTTTATCGGTAAAATAACGATATTAATTATTAAAAAAATACCCCACATGGTTTTTAATGGTTATTTAAAATTTTATACCCATTAAAATAGCTTCTGAAATATCATATAATTTTTATAATATTTTATTCAAACTCAAATAATTTTAAACCTATTTTATTCTATTTATCGATAAAATATCTATACAAAATAATAAAACATCATACATGAGTTTTATAAGTTCAAATGGCCTAATAAACATGCTATATGACTTCTGGAACTTTGGTATAATTTTATAAAATAAATTATTAATTTTTTACTAATTTATCAAATTAATAGAAAATGTTTATTTATTAAAAAGTGTAATATTGTTAATTAAATTTGGGTAAAAATAGACCTATATAAAAAATTTATAATTATATTAATAACCTACTGCCTCATAGTATAAATTAAGTTTAAATTAGATGGTTTATAAATTTTACAGATTTAAGACACCATTTAAAACGTTAAATATCCAAATTGTCGAAAATAATTGTAAGATCGTTATAAATTCGCATAATCAATTATAATCTGATGGGACAACCTTAAATTCATTTTAAATAAGGTATTATAATGACTTGATTAATTTGGGCCTTGTTGGAGAATTAATATGTACTTTGTAAATCAATTATCGATTTTATTACCGGCAGAACTATCTCGTATTTAAGAAAATAGTGGTTTATTAAATCTTCTGTCGTAATGATTTTATAGACTTATAAATCATATTCTAGTTGTTTGAATGAATTTCAAAACCCTTTTAAGTTATATTTACTTTAAGAAGGATTGAAACGAAACATTTTAGTGGTTTCTTAAAAAAAATCGTATTGAACTTTAATCACTTTTTGTTACGATGCATTTTTATACATGATAGTGATGCCCCAATATAATACAAAGGTTGTGTTTAATAATATGATTATGCTTAGGATGTTTTACCCATGTGGGAAATATTATGATTTGATTTTGTGAAGTCGCAAATAAAGTATGTTTTGCTATGTGCAAATAAAAGATGTTTATCATATAGAAAAAGTTAATATTTTTGAATTTTAAATGCTATTAAATTTACAAGATATATATTATGTACAAAAAAATATTTTAGCCTAAATGGCGGGTACATATGCCACAGCAAATGTTGTGTGCATGATTAAACGGCTCACCAATGCTGAGCGCGTATTGTTCACAATACTATTGTGTTACACTTGTCGGACATGTCGCGGACGGTAGACCGACTACCACACGAGTAACAGGATGACTCACAGAGTACCCATGTAAACTTATGATATGAGTTTGTAATTGATTTGGATCTATTGAGATCTTATGATTTATGATGAAAAATGAGAATTTGAAATTACTATAGAGCCATTGAACTGGATTTGAATCATAATATGATTTATCAAATGAAAAAGCATATTTCAAAATGAATTTACTCAAATAAAAAAAAATTTTAATAACTTGTTTGACGGACACCAGTGTGTTTATACTCAGCCTTTTTGCTGATACTATGCTTTGTATGTTTTTCCAATGGTTTTGTTTTTAGAGTAAACCCCTATGGCACCTCGACGGAGAATGGATATGCGAGCGGAAGATGAACCCGAGTTGGAGTATGACTCCCCTTTTGTTTAGATCTCTTTATTGTATTTGAGAGACTATTAGTTTAGATTTAGACTATTTTAAGGATGTAATTTGAACTTTGGACTTATTTCGATTTGGTTGTAATTTTCCTATATTTTGGACAGTTAAGACTTCCGTTATATTGCTTTGGTTTGGTTCAAGTATTATACTTGGATATTGGTTTGACCTTTAAGTAACCCCTTAATTGTGTTGGCAAAAGTAAGCTTCTGCTTGATTAATACTAAATTCCAATTAGTGTTTGCCTTCATGATTCGAGGCGGTTACATTTGTCTTATCATATAATAGTATACGTGGTGATCCAATCGGTGCTCGTGGACAATTAGTAAAGAAATAGCGATTAACGTTCTAATATCTCTGTTCGGTGCATTTTATACCCAGTGCATTTGACGTACCAATTATTTTTTAATGCATTTTTAGAGATATTGAGGTTCGAAAATTGCTTTAAAAAATTGTATAAAAAGATAAACAACAAGAATGAAAAGGAAGTAAGGAAGTAAATAATTCATATTTTAATATGCTTGAGATTCAATTTTAGATGTAAAGATAAATGTTATCTAAAATTACGCCCTCAGGACTAATATAATCGTACAATAACTACATATTCTAACGGAGAACATAAATATAAGGGGTGTCAAACAGGTCGGGTTGGGTCATTTTCAGGTTCGGATCATATATAAATGGGTCAATAAACTCTTAACCTGAACCTGACCCATTTAATTAATGGGTCAAAAATTGAAACCCCGACCTGATCTGTAGCAGATCGGATCAACCTGCTAATGACTCATTTAACCTACTTTTTTTTGAGGTCATTAAATTCATATATTTCAGGTCATTTGACCCATTTAACCTTAATTAAAGGCTTCCTCCAAAAATAAACGTATGCCACTTAATGCAGCGAGCACACGGTATTCTTTAGTAAAAGGCGAAAGAATAGTTCGCTTTGTGCTCACGGCGTGGCTGCGTAAGTTGGTATGAGATCTGTGGAAGTGATTTAAAGGAATTTTCTTTTATTAGTATCTTTCATAGCCGATGTGGGACAACTTCCTTTGTTATTGAAAGTCATCTTCAGCTGACAAATCCCTTAGCCGATGTGGGACAACTTCCTTTGTTATTGAAAGTCATCTTCAGCTGACAAATCCCTCAATACATGGTAATTGGTATTATCTTAGTTTTACGAAGTATTTGACAAATGTTGATCCGTCTTAAATTTAATAAATGGGTTAAACAGGTTTTTTTCGGGTTTAAATATTCAACCTGAACCTAACCCATTTAATAAACAGATCAGGTCGGGTTGACCCATTTAATTAGTTGGGTCGAAAATCTAAACCCAAACCCGCTAATTTCGAGTCGGTTTCAGATCAGGTTAGCAGGTCGGGTCAGCTTTTGCCAGCCCTAATAAATATATTCCAACCACATTATCTACATATCCTCAAGAAGATAATCTACTTTCTAGGCATGGATAATCATTAAACATGGATTCTAGTCCTCGAGTAAATGACACTATTAATTAGCAAAATCCATTTTAAAACCATAATTCATAACTATGCAATATTTCATAAACTAATGAAAACCAAAACACAATATCACATTACCACTAAAAAAACCAAGTATTTTTTTATGCTTTAAATCTTGATATTGTCTGCAAGTTCATTGTCAATCATTTCTCCTTTTATTTAAAAACATCACAAGTTTTTATAATTTTAAATGCCTTATTTATGATCTTAAGTTGTAAAATCTCAAGCGTCTATACATAGAAATTTGCATACACCTCACAGTAACATAGCATATAGTAATGTCAAAAATTATTTTGTATGAATATTGTCTTACAACGAACAGGAATATAGTGCATTTGATGAAGTAGACTATAAATCAAGGAGGTCGAACTTCATACAACCTACTTACCTGAACGGATTCTTGAGTGATCACATAGACTCATGGCCTAGGTTGTTGACCTCCATTGCACATTGTGGAGGGGCAGCTGCCTAAGATCTCCTCAAGAGGGAGAGTCTACGTCATAATTTGTGTTAGTGGGGCTTGCGTACGCACAGCCCTTGTCCAATTTAGTTTTAATTTTTTAGCGACCTTAAACTTGAGTAAGTTTGATTTTAATTTATGACGGAATTTCAATATGACTAATATTTAAAAGACATAAAATTTAGGTTTTTTGGAGTGAAAAATTGTTAGATTCATTGATAGATAATATGTTAATATTATCTTGTTAATATTCTGTAAAGATATATTTTGTGTAATTTAGGTAATTGTGTATTCTCAATATCTTAGGTTGTACATATCCTATATATATTGATTTAATGAGAATACTCAAGGAGAGCAGAATCTCACTATTCTACATGGTATCAGCCTCCACCTAGGGTTTTCTTTCTTTTACAAACCCTATTCGATCCTACACCTTCTTCTCGCCGTCACCTCCTTCAACAATGGCCGGTCATGATGATGCTCAAAACCCTCCTCCTCCTCCTCCTAATACACAAACCACAACCGTTTTCCATCCGGCTTTCGCCGTCTCGAACATCAAAAACCACATTTGTATTGGCCTTGATCATGAAGCCAGCCAATATGCAACGTGGGTAGAGCTCTTTCAAATAACGGCATGCGCTTTTAATGTCCTTGATCACATTGACGCTTCTGTGCCCCATCCGAAAGAGGTCGATGATGCTACATGGAAACGCCTTGATGCTACAGTGAAACAATGGGTCTATGGAACTATTTCTAGGGACCTTGTTAACACAATCATGAAACCGGGTGCCACGGCTCTTGAATTATGGACCCGTCTTGAGGAAGTTTTTCATGATAACAAGCACACTAGGGCTGTGTATTTGGAGAAACAGTTTACGGAAACAAAACTCGAACATTTCTCTAATATGTCCGACTATTGTAACCAAATCAAGCTTCTTGCGGATCAACTTGCTAATGTTGATTGCCCGGTATCCGACCGTAAGATGGTTATGCAACTTATTACGGGGCTTACTAAGGGTGAATACGATACCGTGGCTGCCATCGTCTCCCAATCCGACCCAACACCAAGCTTCAACAAAGCCCGTTCTATGTTTATTTTGGAAGAAACTCGCCAAAATAAACAAGACGAATCACAGTCCGGACAACAAGCCTATGTCGCCCACTCCTCTCCGGTACAGCAGCCGGCCACCGTGGCTAACACCCAGTCGCCGTCGGGTCATCAGCAGACCAAGGGGAAGGGTCGTGGCAAGGGTCCTAATGTCAGGTCTAAGGGTCGTGGTAAAAAGGGAAATGCAAACAACAACAATCAACAACAGAATCAGCAGGCCCCTCTTTGGGAGTTCCAATATCAGTGGCCTCAGCAGGGCCAATGGGCCTCCCCCCATGCCCTTTCCCTACTGGGCCAGCCCACTACCAGCCGCAACAAGTTCCGCAACAACAACAATACCGGGGTTACGCTTATATCTTTGGGGGTTCCGCAACAAGTTCAGCAGCAGGCCCACTACTCTGTCCACGGCCAACCCATGTTTCCCACGGATTTGGGTCACGCTTATAGCTCGATGAGTCTTCAACCTTCTGACAATGGTTGGTACATGGATACGGGAGCAACTTCACACATGACTTGTGATTCCGGTAATTTTTCTAAACTGTTTAATTTGAGCACTCCTCAGTTTATTTTAGTTGGTAATGGCAACCGTATTCCGATTCATGGTTATGGCTCCACTTATACTCCCCCACCTAACCCTTTTCACCTTAAAAATGTCCTTTTTGTTCCTAACATTATTAAGAATTTAATTTCTGTTAGAAAATTTACATGTGATAATTCTGTCTCTGTTGAGTTTGACCCTCTCGGTTTTTCTGTGAAGGACCTTCTTTCGGGCACAACTCTAGCGAGGTGCAATCTGGCAAAATTCATCTCTCTCTTGCTGCTCTTTCTCCTTCAATCTGGCATCATCGACTTGGACACCCGGGCGAACCAGTTTTTAATTTTCTTAGAAAGCACAATTTAATTAATTGTAATAAGAGAAATAGTTCTCAATTTTGCTATTCTTGTCCTTTGGGTAAACATGTACGTCTACCTTTTAAGTCCTCTACTTCTATTACTTTTTCTCCGTTTGATATCATTCACGCAGATTTATGGACATCTCCTATTTCTAGCAAATTGGGTCATAAATTTTTTTTGGTTTTGCTTGATGATTTTTCTCATTTTCTGTGGGTGTTTCCGATTAAATATAAATCGCAAGTCTATGATATTTTTCTTACCTTTCGGACATTTATTAAAACTCAGTTTGAGAAGGACATTAAAACTTTTCAAACCGATAATGGTCGTGAATTCGATAATTCCCCATTTCACAAATTTTGTGCGTCTATTGGCATGGTTTTTCGTTTCTCTTGCCCAAACACATCCTCACAAAATGGCAAAGCCGAAAGAATTATTCGCACTATCAATAATATGTCCCGTACTATTCTTTTTCATGCCTCTCTTCCTCCTTCCTTTTGGGTCTATGCTGTTTATATGGTAGCTTATATCCTTAATATCCTACCTTCTACAACCATACATAACAAAACTCCTACGGAAGTTTTGTACCGTAGAGTGCCTACTTATGATCACCTTCGTGTTTTTGGTTGTCTTTGCTACCCAAATCTTACTTCCACGACTCCCCACAAGCTTGCACCTCGGTCTAAACCATGTGTTTTCCTCGGGTTCCCATCCAACCATCGAGGTTATTTATGCTACGATTTATCATCCAATAAAATCATCATCTCCCGTCATGTTAATTTTGTAGAGGATCATTTTCCCTTTTCATCATTAACAAAGTTACGTTCTTCTGACTATGATTTTCTATCTACACACGAGTCTGCCATTCATCCTTTACATTTGCAGGCCCAGCTTCAATCAAGCCCAATAACTCAAACTCCTCAACCCGCCCAACCTTTCAATGCAAGCCCAACACCCACTTCTCCTATTCCTATTCACGGATCCCCTCCTCCAACAAACTGTGGCGCAACTCATCAGGCCCAAGCCCAACCACGGTCTGCACAGCCCAGTCCACATCATACCTCCCCTAGCCCGCCCAACTCCCCAAATCGCCGTAACTCCCATTTGATCCAATTCGGGTCAATGCCACCTAGTCCGGTTAATTCCTCTCAATCTAGGCAAACACTTCCACCTTCTCACACTATGGTCACTCGTGCCCAAAGTGGGATTTTCAAGCCAAACCCCAAATATCAAGCCAATATTACGGTTCCAGCTATTTCTCCTTTACCCAAAAATCCGAAATTAGCCATGCTTGATCATAATTGGAATACTGCCATGAATGAGGAATTTGATGCTCTTACTAAACAGCGCACTTGGGATCTTGTTCCCAAACCAGAAGGTGTGAATATTATTCGATGCATGTGGTTATTTAAACACAAATACAGGGAAAATGGTGACTTGGAAAGACACAAGGCGAGACTTGTTGTTAATGGCAAGTCTCAGCAGGTTGGCGTTGATTGTGATGAGACTTTCAATCCCGTGGTAAAGTCGGCTACCATTCGTACTGTGTTGAGTATTGCTATGGGGAGAGATTGGCCTATTCATCAGTTGGATGTTAAAAATGCCTTTCTTCATGGAGATCTTAAAGAAACTGTTTTTATGCATCAACCCCCGGGATTTGTGGATCCTAATGCTCCTACTTATGTGTGTCGCCTTCGTAAGTCTCTCTATGGTAAAACAGGCTCCCCGGGCTTGGTACCACCGGTTTGCTAACTTTCTTTTGCAAATTGGTTTTGTCTGTAGCAAAAGTGATAATTCTTTGTTTATTTTGCATCATGGTGCCAATGTTGCATATTTGTTACTCTATGTTGATGACATTGTACTCACAGCCTCCTCGGAAAGTCTCAAGTATGACATCATTACTATGCTTAAGTCCGAATTCTCCATGTCAGACTTGGGTAAGCTGAGTTATTTTCTAGGAATATCTGTGAGCCGCAATCCTAGAAATATGTTTCTTAGTCAGAGTAAGTATGCACAGGAAATTATTCACAAGGCAAAGATGGATAACTACAAACCCGTGAGCACACCAGTCGACACTAAATCGAAGCTTGGAGCTCTAGATGGTGAACTCATGAGTGATACCTCTCTTTATAGGAGTCTTGCAGGTGCTCTTCAGTACCTTACTTTTACTAGACCTGATATTGCTTACGCGGTGCAACATGTATGTCTTTTCATGCATGCTCCTTGGGATCCTCACTTTAACGCTCTTAAGCGTATTGTTAGATATATCAAAGGCACTTTGGATCATGGCCTTCATTTATACAGATCTGCTCCTACCAGACTGGTTTCCTACACTGATGCTGATTGGGCCGGTTGCCCGGATACCCGGCGATTCACTTTCAGGTTATTGTGTATTTTTGGGTGATAATCTTGTCTCTTGGTCTGCTAAACGACAGGCTACATTGTCTCGATCCAGTGCAGAAGCAGAATATAGAGGTGTTGCGAATGTTGTCGCTGAAATTTGTTGGCTACGTAATCTACTACTAGAGTTACGTTGTCCTATTCGGCAGGCTTCCTTGGTTTATTGTGATAATATTTCTGCCGTATACTTGTCTTGCAATCCGGTACATCATCAACATACCAAACATATTGAGATGGATATTCATTTCGTACGTGATAAGGTCGCTTTGGGTCATATCAAGGTCCTACATGTTCCGTTATCTTACCAGTATGCAGATATTTTCACAAAAGGTTTGCCGCGACAACTATTCTTAGACTTCAGATCCAGTCTAAGTGTTCGACCTCCTCCCGTTTCGACTGCGAGGGTGTGATAGATAATATGTTAATATTATCTTGTTAATATTCTGTAAAGATATATTTTGTGTAATTTAGGTAATTGTGTATTCTCAATATCTTAGGTTGTACATATCCTATATATATTGATTTAATGAGAATACTCAAGGAGAGCATAATCTCACTATTCTACATTCATATTCAAAAGGGTTTAGAGAAAATTTAAGATTATATACTAGGAAGCATAGTTATCAGTTGGTCAAGAACTTTGCGAGATAAATCGATCAAAATGCGTGCATTACAGTCTGAGTGTCAACAGACATCCTCTATATGCGAGAGCGAGATAGAACCTGGATTCGACTACATATCATTTTGTAACGGTCCGGTTTAAGTGACTCGGAAATTCATACGAAAATACAACTTCCGGTCCACTCTTTAGGCTCCAGAGAAAAGATCTCCTTTAGGATCGTCAGTGTTCCTTCGATAAAGAAATATAAATTACGGGGTGTTACACATTTCCTACAAATATGATTTGTATTAACAATGTTCAACATACTGACACACCATGCTCACATTTTTTTAAGGCCATGTTGTAACACCCCGTAATTTATCGGGTTTAGAAATAAGTAAAATATAATAAAATAAAGTATAACAAAATAAAATAAATTATATTATTTTACATAGTTAATTATAAGAAATAAAGTGAGTTAAATTTTAACGGTAACGAGTTTTATCGCGTACGATGTTATCGCGTGACGTTTCTTTCTGTTTTAACAATAATATAATAATTACTTAATTAATTAATTAAAAAAATAAATAAAAATAATAATAAATTGGGAAAATGGAGGGGTGTGGCCGGTTGTATGCATGGGAGGAGTGTAACTCCTCTCATAAATTATAGCAATTATGGTCTTGTGGTAAATGGCCTATTAATTTATAAACCTTCTTGATTTTCATAACTTTTCCCAAATTGTCTCAAGAGCCAAAAAAAAATTCTGAAAAAAATCCTTTTCCCTTGTTCCTTTTTTGGACATTCAAAAGAAAAAAAAATTTTCTTGTGTTCCATCCAATCTTTTGATCAAAGGGTAAGTTTAATTGAATTGTTAATTATAGATTTTATATACAAGATTTCTAAAATGAATTATATTTTATGTATGATGATATCCTATAACTTGTAGGAGGATTGAATATTTTTCTTTTATATATAAAATTTATTTTTTCTAATAATCCTTTAATAAACTATAATTTGTTAAAAGGATTAAGAAAAGAACTTCATGATCAATATTCTTTAACAAAATTTAAATTTGTTATAAGAATTAAGAATATAAAGTTATATTGATATTTAAATAAATTTCTTATGGTTTATTTTCTCTAACAAAATTTCAATTTGTTAGATGAAATTTAAGTTGGTATGGATTAAGTTATGCAGTTATCCAAGGGTTTAATAATCCTTTAGCAAAATTTGATTTGTTAGAAGGATTGTGTTATATATATATATATATATATATATATATATATATATATATATATATATATATATATATATATATATATATATGTGTGTGTGTGTGTGTGTGTGTGTGTGTGTGTGTGTGTGTGTGTGTGTGTGTGTGTGTGTGTGTGTGTGTGTGTGTGTGTGTCTTGATTTTTTTTTAAAAAAAAGGGTGATTTGGTTTTATAATTCTCTACAAAATATAATTTGTTAAGAGAATTAGGTATTTAATAACTTATGAAATTTCAAGTCTCTTTTGAAGGGTTTTGTGAATGTGACCTTGCAAGAGTTATTTTGGTCATGAGATTTAAAAAGGGTTGATAATGTATATATAAACTAATAATAATGATGAATAAAAAAAATAATAATATATAAATGTAGGCGATAGCAGCTGATCCGCCTCGTTAGAGGTACCGACTCGGAAACGTAAGTCGTTTTCCGTTGTTTTAAGCACCGTTGCGTTAAAAACTCGTTAAACGCTTAAAATAATTAAAAATAGTAAATGGATGTTAGAAATTATGAAATTTGGTACACAAGGTAACTGACGCGTTCCGAACGCAATGGCGAAGTCGGATTTTTCATTTGAATTTTTAATCTGTCCGAAATGGCCTTTAAAGTTTCTGGTCAGAATTTGTAATTTGGAACTATTGGGATTTGGATGTAAACAATTAAAAATTTTCAAGTCTTAGTGATATTTTAGAGTATGGAGTGGATTAAATGTGTAAATACGTCCTAATACGTGGTCGTTTTGTGTGTGTTATTGAGGACCTCGATTTATAGGAGGGCGAAATTTTGGTTGTGCTTGAGTAGTGTTATTTGCAGCGCGTAAAGGTACACGCTTAGGCCATACTGTTTATGTGGTTGTGCAAGTGGTGTTGTTTCATTTCTATCGAAGCATGGTAATTCACATAAGGATTAGACATCTCAAATAATTTGAAAGAAATTTATTGGAAATTGAGAATATATGTATATGTTACACAAAGGGGTTAACGAATTGGTTTTGATTATTATAATTATTGTTCCCATGGCAGTTTTGGATCATTACGGTCACCATGGGGGTATGCATACTTTAGCCTTTGACGACCCGAACAGGACGGGCAACGTCTTAGGTCGGTGGTTGCCTTGGGATTAGCTCTCCTAAGTGTATTCCTCCAAAAAGATTTGAATTTATACTTGAACGACCCGAACAGGACGGGCAACGTTACAAGTTGGGATTATCTAATAATGAATGGTTTATACTTGAACGACCCGAACAGGATGGGCAACGTTACAAGTTGGGATTAATTAATAATAAATGTATAGAATCTATGCATGCTAGGATGAACTTTCTGCTTGTATTCAACCTGATTGATATTTGTATGAAGTCTCTGACGTGTATTGGTTGTTTCTTTGGAACCTACTGGTGTTGTCTTACGACGACTGGTAGGTTGATTGCAGGTGTGGTCTGGTGTGAGATCTCGACGTAGAATCCGTAATAATCAAGACTATGTTTTACCTTTTGTATTAGATTTTGAGTAGAAAGAAACTCCGAATTAATGTAACAAAAGAGATAGTTTTCTTTTCGCTTCCGCTATTTCGATTAGTTTGTTTAGAGGCCTCTAGGCTCTCGAGTTGTACGTTAGAGCTTCCGCTGACTTATTACCTTTCACATTGGTTTTGTTTTCTGTTTATCTATATTTCTTTATCGACGGAACGTTGACGGTCCTAGAGAAAAGTCTTCTCTGGAGTCCAAAAGGTGAACCGGAATTTGTATTTTCATATGGATTTCCGGGTCACTTAAACCGGACCGTTACTGTAACAGTCCGGTTTAAGTGACCCGGAAATCCATATGAAAATACAAACTCCAGTTCACTCTTTGGACTCCGGAGAAGACTTTTCTCTAGGATCGTCAACGTTCCGTCGATAGAGAAATATAGCTAAAACAGAAAACAGTACCAGCGTGAAAGAAAATAAGTCAGCGGAAATTCTTACGTACAACTTGAGAGCCTAAGGGCCTCTAGACAAGCTAATCGAAAATAAGCGGAAGCGAAAAGAAAACTACACGATGTCCTGTTACATATGTACAGAGTTTCTTTCTATCCATAATCCAATACAAAAAGATAATAGCATAGGCTTGATGATTACGGGTTCTAAGTCGAGACCTCACTCCAGACCCCACCTGCAATTAACCTACTAGTCGTCGTATGACAACACACAGTAGGTTCCAAAGAAACAAACTGATACACGTCAGAGACTTCATACAAATATCAATCAGGTTGAATACAAGCAATATGTTTATCCTAGCATGCATAGGCTCTAATACATTCATTATTAATTAATCCCAACTTGTAACGTTGCCCGTCCTGTTCGGGTCGTTCAAGTACAAATCATTCATTATTAGATAATTCCAACTTGTAACGTTGCCCGTCATGTTCGGGTCGTTCAAGTATAAGTTCAAATATTTTTGGAGGAATACACTTGGGATAGCTAATCCCAAGGCAACCACCGACCTAAGACGTTGCCCGTCCTGTTCGGGTCACCAAAGGCTAAAGTATGCATACCCCCATGGTGACCGTAATGATCTAAAACTGCCATGGGGAACAATAATCATAATAATCCAAACCAAACTTTAACCCCTTTGGGTAACATAACCAAACATCAACCCCTTTAGGTGACAAACACATAAATCTCAATTTTCAATTAATTTCTTTTAAATTATTTGAGGTGTCTAATCCTTATGTGATTTACAATGCCTCGATTAGAAATGAAACAACACTACTTGCAAAACCATATAAACAGTATGGTCTAAGCGTGTACCTTTAAGCGCTGCAAACAACAATGTTCAAGCACGACATAAATTTCGCCCTCTTATGAATTGAGGTCCTAAATAACACACACACAAAACGATCACATATTAGGACGTGTTTACACATTTAATCCACTCCATACTCTAAAATATCACTAAGACTTGATAATTTTTAATTGTTTACATCCAAATCCCAATGGTTCCAAAATTCAAATTCTGACCAGAAACTTTAAGGGCCATTTCGGACAGATTAGAAAATTCAAATGAAAAATCCAACTTCGCCATTGTGTTCGGAACGCGTCAATTACCTTGGATACCAAATTTCATAATTTCTAACATCCATTTACTATTTTTAAATATTTTTAGCGTTTAATGAGTTTTTTTAACGCAATGGTGCATAAAACAACGGAAAACGACTAACGTTTCCGGGTCGGCACCTTTAACGAGGCAGGACAGCTGCTGCCCGAATACATATACATATATTTTTTTAAATTCATTATTATTATTATTTTATATACACATTATCAACCCTTTTTGTTTAAACTCATGACCAAGATAACTCTAACAAGGTCGCATTCACAAAATCCTTCAAGAGACTTGAAATTTCATAAATTTTGATAACTAGATTAAATACTTCTCAACAAAATTAAATTTTGTAGAGAATTACAAAACCAAATCTCCCTTTTAAATCAAGACACATATACATAAATATAACACAATCCTTCAAACCAATCAAGTTTTGCTAAAGGATTATTAAACCCTTGGATGACTACATTACTTGATTCATACCATTTAAATTTCATCTAACAAATTGAAATTTTGTTAGAGAAATAGACCACAAGAAATTTATTTAAATTTCAATATAACTTTAAACACTTAATTCCTATAACAAATATAAATTTTGTTAAAGAATATTGATCAAGAAGTTCTTTTCTTAATCCTTTCAACAAATTAGAGTTTATTAAAGGGTTATTAGAGAATTTTTCATATATAAAAGAAAAATATTCAATCCTCTTATAAGTCATAGGATATCATCATACTTAAAATATAACTTTTTAGAAATCTTTGTATATAAAATCTACAATTAACAATTCAATTAAACTTACCCTTAGATCGCAAGATTGGATGGATCAACAAGAAATTATTTTTTTTTCCTTTTGAAGTACCGAACAAGAGGAAGCAAAGAAGAAATTTTTCTAAATTTTGTGATCTCTTGAAACAATTGAAATGGCTATGAAAAATTCAAGGAGACTAAAGAATTAATAGGCCATTTAAACAAGAATTATAATTGTGCCATAAACACAATTATGAGAGGAGTTACAAGACTCCTCCCATGCCATAGAACACAACCGGCCACTCTTCATTTCCCTTTAGATTTAATTTTTTTTTTTTGCATTAATTAATTAAGTAATGTTATATTATTGTTAAAACAGCAAAGAAACGTCACGCGATAACATCGTACGCGATAAAACTTGTTACCGTCAAAATTAAACTTACTTTATTTCTTATAATTAACTATGTAAAATAATATAATTTAATATTACTTATTTATTTTATTTTGTTATACTTTATTTTATTATATTTTATTTATTTTTAAACCCGATAAATTACAGGGTGTTACAGTTACACATGTTCTCTTCGTGTAGGTTTTATCATACTTGGGAATTTTGGGTATGGATATATGAAACCTTACCGTTGTAATGAGTAATTACAAATTAACCCTTGTTAATGAAATGTAAGCCTCAAAGAGGTTTAACAATGAAAAACAAATCAAAAAATATAATGCAAAAGATAAACACAAGTGTTTATGAGGTATATTGAATACCTCCCCCTCAAATATAGTTTATTATAATGAATTCAACAATTATAAGTATAATAAACCTCCCTTATCTTGAGAACAATCTCTCAAGATCACAAATACTAAAGCAAAGTAAGAACACTCTCAAGTCTTTAACAATGCAATAACCCTCTCAACAATATGTGTGTTTTTGTGGTGAATGTTACTATGAGTGATGAATCCTATTTATAGGCAAAGAATTCATCACTCTTAGTATTCCCTCATAAATCACCATAAACTCACATGTAACATCCCAATTAACACACTAATTAACTATGACACAATAATCAATAGAGTAATGCACCACATTATTGCATAGTCACTACAAATTCTGACCAAAAACAGAATCCAATGAAGTTTGTTGGACTTCCGCTCGACCGAGCCACTACCTCGCTCGGTCGAGCGAGCTTCCAGTGAAGTTACTGACTTGTTCTGGACATCTTGCTTAACCGAGCCAACATCGCTCGACCGGTCGAGCCAAGCATGGCTCGATCGAGCCCGTGGTCGAGCCACTCACTGTCTGTTTCTTTTCTTGTTGCTTTGATCAAACAACTCTCATCAATCGTTTCAAACCTTAAACCACCCATATTCGACACATCTTTATCGACCCTCTCTAAAGTACAAGACAAAGCATGTTCGATTATATGATTAAAGTTAACGTCGTCATTAAGATTATTGACACTTCCTTTAACAGTTAACATTCTCTACAACTTCACAGAAATAACAAGTGCAATGATTAATGAATCATTTGCTTAATAAAACTACTTTTTTATGGTCCAAGATCGAGTAGTTAGTTTGTTTTTGTTTCCTTTTTTTTTTTTTACAATGAGATGTATTTGATGTCATTTATTATGAGTTAATTATTGATGAAATGCCCACATATGATCCTACATTGGTGATTCAATTAAAGATTGGGTAGGATATAAGAGTTTGTCATTAAAACATATAATAATCCAACATTGGTGATTCATTTTTGGAACATCCTATTAGCAAAGCATGCTGCAAGAGCAATGCTGAACGAAGTCTCATTATCAAAACATCATTATTCTTACTATATTTCGCTCGTAAAAATTATGATCAAGGTTCAAGAGTGAAAGTGTTGAAGTAGTTGTAACCTCCCCTATCCTTTATCAGCTAGTCTTTGACAAGACCGTTTCAATATGAGACGGATTAGCCCAATTAGTCCAATTATAATTTTTGTCAATATGCGCTCATTACTTGATCTATCTAACCTCTCCTAACATTAAGTGATAATTTGTGTAAGTGATGAACATCATGGGTTAATATAGAAAGGATTTTGGTTCATCAAATTTTGTTCTAGTCTATACAAGTGAATATGTTTTAGAATAATGGGCAAGTTTGATTAAGGTTTGATTATGAAAATATGATAGTTTATTTAGAATACTTTGGTTAAAACTATACTTAAATTTAAAATAAAAATATGGTTAATTTTTAGGTATAAAATAATTAATCAAAATTGTAAGGTTAAAATGATAAGTAGTAAAGTTAGTTTGGAAACGAAATTAAAAAGTAATGTTCCAATAAAACCATAAATATAATATTAAAATTTTAAGTACTTTTCGTAGTATAAAATAATAAAATAATATTTTAGTGCTTATAAAAAAAATTTAAGAAATTAATTTTTTTAGTTTAATATTTGGAAGAAATTACACAACCGGAAAAAGGTTTAGGAATTAAAGGTGATCTGAATTAGATAACCAAAGGATTAGGAATTCGAATTGAAAATTCAGAATAAATAATCTGTAAAATAAGATTAAAAATTTTGAGGCTGTTATCCAGATTAGTCCAATATAATCCTCTTCATTCATCACAGGTTCATTTCCAATGAGTTGTGTTATGCACCTTTAAGGGAATGGGTGCAACAACGCAAATAGATTGACAGAGACAAGAAAAGGAAAACATAATGCAATGGTTGACTAAATAATACCCGTGTGTTATTGAATGTCATGAGATGAAATTCCCACTGGACCTTCAAGTGGACCAGAAACTCCTTAAGTGAATTAATCACCAATTATTATTACAATGTATAAACCAAAACATAATATCGCTAAGCTATATATACAAGGCTGCTAAAATAATTAATAAAACAAAATAATATGCTAGCTCATCTATTTTACTTCCTTCTCCTACTATAAGTGAATATCACCTTTGGCGTTTTTAATGTCGTGTCCGCCACGATATAACATTACCCTCACCAAAAAGATTCACCTTGCCCTCATGGTGGAAATGTGGGAAGTAAGCATCAATCATTAGGTAATGTTCTTAAGTAGGAATATGTTAAGGGCAGCCCCTTTCATTTGATTAACACCTCATCAAAAGAAGGAATTTGCTAAGCAGACTTGCTAAGCCCTAAAACAGCTTTAATTTTAGCCTGCAACTCAAGGGTGCTAGTCAACTGTGTGGGGATGTCAGAGGCCACAAAACAGAACCTCGGTCTGGCTTTAGTTGCGATATGTCAAATGTGGAACACTAGATGAAGTTTATATGTGGGAGGCAAGTCAAGTTTTTAAGCAACCTTTCCTACCCGAGTCAAAAACTCATACGGGCCATTAAAGCAAGGGGAGAGTTTATCCAATATAGACGAGCCAAAGATTGTTGTTTATATGGTTGGAGCTTTAAAAACACCATGTCCCCAACCAAAAGGCAAACCTTACGTCGCTTTAAATTAGTAGTGGCTTTCATGTGCTGCTGAGCCTTAATGAAATGGAACCTCAAGTCATCCAATACGGCATCGCGCTCCCGTAACCATTGATCCATACTATCAACTGTTGTTGTGTTATTGCCAAAAAGGGTAATAGGTGGGGGTATGAGACCATATAAAGCTTGGAATGGGGGAATCTTGTTGGAGAAATGGGTAGAAGTGTTGTAACAATATTCCACCCAATGGAGCCAATGTGACCAATACGAGGGCTATCCATTCACAAAACACAGTAAGTAAGATTACATTGCGTTATTCACATTTTCGTTTAACAGTCATTCTACGGAAGATAATAAGTGCTATGAAGCAATGTCGTGCTCTGTAAAAGAAACAGCTCCCTCCAAAAAAACTCATGAAGACTTTAACCCTATTCGAAACAATAGAAAGGGGAAAACCATGGAGCTTGACAATCTGCGAACAAAAAGAAAAGAGATGCAATTAATGTAGCCGTAAATGGATGCTTGAGGCCAAGAAAATGGCGGTACTTTATGAACCTATTCAACACCACTAAAACGGTATCAAACCCCCCAAAATGAGGAAGAGCCTCAACAAAATCGATCGTAATGTCTTCCCAAAACTGAGAAGGTATGGGTAAAGGTTGAAGTAACCCCACTGGGTGTTGATGAGATTATTTATTTTGTTGACATGTGGGACATTTCCGAACAAATTGAGCCATGCGCTTTCTCATTCCAACCCAAAACCATTGATACACCAGAAGAAAGTATGTTTCAATTTCTAACCAAATACCTACAAATTTGCATACACCTCACTAATTTCACGTACAACAGTGTTAGAAATCATTTGGCTCTAAACAGCCTACTCTCCACCTATAGATTCTCTTCCAACCCATAGGATTCAACGCCTTTTATTAATGAACTTTAAGACAACTTAGAAGATCTCTCTATCTTCCCTCACCACGTTCTTCCCCTTGAAGAACGTCTTATAAGTTCCCTTAACAAAAGCACAAATCCCAATGTCACAATAGAGATTACAAGTTGAACATTTTAAAAAGTATTCCAAGGTTAGGCGTATCAATCAATGAAAGATTCTAGCTCTTTTTAACACTAAATCCTATTACAAATGTAAGAGTTAGATAGACTAAGAATTACAACACTTTTTGAACGTTTAGAGAATATTAGATCTTAATTCAAGAAGAAAGAAAATTATAAGAAAATGCTGCAATCTTAATCCATGAATGAAGCCTTATATTTATATATGTCACGCCTCAACATATCCTTGTAGAGCAAGAAAGCTTCATCCGTCAATTTCGTTGATCTGGTTAATCTGCGTCAATCTTCAAGGTCTTGAATGTTAACTCAAACTGACGTTGCACTGACAACTCATATAATTACGTCATTGTGTGTTGTATTTTGTTACTAACAACTATTGTGTGCTGCCACGTTAGAACTCATACAAGATATTGAAACTTTAGCAAAACCAGATAATACAACATGTAAAACTTTATTCAAATTTAATTCCTATTTTTAGCATCAATTTAAATTGTCTTTTCCTATTTTTAGTGTCAATCTAAATTTATATGAAAGCCTATAATTAGTATAGCTTAATTTCAAAACTACTTAATTAATTCAATTATTCAAATATAAACCGTGTAATAACATATTCAACGTGTAATGTATTCAAACATATAAATATGTTGAGCACACGTTTATTTTAAAACTCAAATTTAAAATACAAATATAATTCAAGTATTTCAACGTTTTGAACATATATTTATTCAAATCCAAATATAATGTTATTCAAAAGCTTAAATTTAAATTCAAAATTTAAATATAACTTTATCTAAATTATCTTAAGTCATTTAATTTAATCTATACTAAATATATTTCGGACTTAAGTAATTTGACAATTAATCAATTAATATTTAATATGATTTTGGACTTACTTAAACAACTAAATATAATTACTTAATTTATTGTTTAATTTAATATGTGTTTTGAATTATCATCACTTAAGAAAATTGAGTATTCAATCTCTCCTTTAATGAAAGTCAAAACCATATTTTCCTAAATTATATTACTAAGTTAACATGAATTGAAAAACATGATAAGAACAATCACTTAGATATTTTATAAATCACGTTAAGTTATAATTAAATAGAAACTTTTCAAGACTTTAAAACATGTTTCAAATCAGAATAGTGAACATGATATAACATAGATATAAGCCAATAAAAATATATGCATGGATAATAAACCATTATCCACAATCATAAGTGAACAAATATCCCATCACAATACATGCAAAGATATAATTATCAATATTAAATTGTAGCATCATATCAACATTTTAAAATCAAAGTGTATCATGATTAATAAACAACATGAACAAGAACAATAATTAGTATCTATGAACATAACATCAAACATTAACTTTTAGAATGAACATGAATATTAATATTTATGATCATGAAACAATACTGGAACATGAAACAATCAAACAGATGAAAAATAATCAATAATAATCTAAATAATGAATAACTAAGCAATCAAACAACAACTAAGTATAAGCAAGCATCACAAATCAAGCATTACAAACCAATAAGCAACAAAGCAAGCATAAACATAATTACATAAATTCTCCCCCTTTTTGACTTTCATCAAAAAGTAAATAGGGATGAAAATGTTGTGATTGTTTTCTGCAAAAACTAACTGCTAGTCGATTAAAAAAAATTATTCATTAACCATCATAGAAACTACTTCTTAGACCGGGTCTTCCTTTTCTTGGAAGCCTTTGATTTGACCAGTATAGTGACTTCAGGAGTAGTTTCGACAGTAGGTGGTGGTATTACTTGAATAGAGGTGGCATCAATCTCTTCTTCCTTCTTATTTTCCTTTTCTTCCTCCTTTTTCTCTTCTTCCTTCTCTTCTTCCTCCTTCTCTTCTGCTTTCTCCTCTTCTTCCTCCATAGCAGCATCCTCCTTCTTCTCTACAGCATTGCCCTCGTCAACTTCTTCTTCTTCCACAACCACATCTTCAACAACCATACCCTTCATTTCTTTCATAAATGTGTCTAACATAAATGTTAAAGAGGACACTTTATCATTCAAACCAAGTATGGACATTTTCATTTCACTTACCTCAGAGTCAAGTTTCTGGAGGCGTGAAAGTGTGGTGTGCTCTTTGAGTTGGGGTTCAAGGCGAGAGAGCTTTTTACCATGGATCTTTTGAAGATCCTCTTTATCAGACAAAGATAAGTGTGAGTAAAAATCATACTTACCATGAACTTTAAAAATTACTAAGGGAGGGAGGACATTGCTAGAAAGGGATTGAGGACTAGAGCAATCTACTTCCTCCAAATCAGAGAGTAAATTAAAATGATCAAAGATTAAGGTTAGGAAATTAGCATAAGGAAGTGCGCTGTTACAAACAGGAGAACTACAAAAACACATAGTTGAAATGATAAGTGAGACATAATCAACGATTTTTATAGATGCAATTTTCCACATTAGAATGAGATGTGCATCTATGACAAGTTCACAAGATGAATTGCAAGAGAAAATAGTTCTAACAAGAAGATTATGCAACAATTTTCCACAAAGATTTAAGCCATTGTGAGTAAGTTATTTGGTAGGAGAAAAATCAGAATAAGAATCAAGAATGAACATATCTTGGGCATTCTAAAGTGCCACATAATTTGGTGTAGAATCATCAACAACATTTGAAAATTTCAGAAGATCATTGATTAGGGTTTTGGAGATTACAATCTCTTGGCCTTTGACAAAACTCCTTAAGGCCGACTATCCATCAACAACAGTGAATGACAAGTTGCAATAGAAGATTTTGACAACAATAGGATATGTAATGGAACCTGGATCAAACAACTTATCAAGAGTTGTTTGGATGAATG
Organism: Amaranthus tricolor; assembly: GCF_026212465.1. Classification (NCBI taxonomy): domain Eukaryota; kingdom Viridiplantae; phylum Streptophyta; class Magnoliopsida; order Caryophyllales; family Amaranthaceae; genus Amaranthus; species Amaranthus tricolor. The sequence goes on along the minus strand of NC_080050.1, from coordinate 21,038,244 downwards.
AAGAAATAATCTCAAAATCTTCAAATAAAAAGAAGTTGTAATCAAGAATGTCAACATAAGATAATGAATGGTGTTTGAATGTATCGATCCATCTTCCAAAAGCAGTATGATTTTCAAACCAATTTTTGGGTACCTCCAAAGATGTAAGAGGTGAGGGAATGAATGGAGTTGGAGTTTCTTACATTGGTGATTTCGACGTTTCTCCTTTTTTAGATTTTGTAGAGGACCGAGTAAGCTTTCTTTTTGGGGGCCATTGAGGAGTAGTTTGAAAGCTTGAAAAGGAAAGAATGAAAGGATTGTATGAGAGAAAATCAGAAACTGTAGAGGAGAGTGAACAAGAAAGGATGGTTCATTCACTATAAAAGGGAAATGTAGTACAATGCATTTGTACTTCATTAAAGAGTGATTTGACAACTTAGGGAAAAAGCACAATTGATGTGAGTGAAGCTTGACCGATTGAGTGAATTGGTAACGTGAAAGAGTGTGTGAATAAGGAGTGTAATCATGAGTTTCATTAAAAACTAATTTGATTAGAACCAAATTCATGAACAAAAGTTTAATGCAAAGTTGACGTCAAAAACACATATCAAGCAAACAATTTTGTTTTAAGATAATTAAATATCCTTTATTGAATAAAGGTATTTAATTATAAATCCCATTTTTATATGTAACAAATAATTTTAAGAAATTGAAATTTAATTTTCAACTCTCAAACACATGTACAATCACACCATAATTAAATCATGTAAATAAAATGAAATATTCCCCCTAAATACATAGTATTTAGGAACATTTACTTTTACTATTGAACCCTTACTCCCCCTTAGTTCATTCAACATCATTTAACATGCCAAGTTCCATACGAATATATGCAAAACGATCAGGACTTGAAGGTTTTGTAAATATATCAGCTAATTGATTTTCTGTAGAAATAATAGATAGAGTAATATGACCTTTTTCAACATGATCACGTATGAAACGGTGACGAACCTCAATATGTTTTGTACATGAATATTGTATTGGATTTTTAGTAATACAAATTGCACTTGTATTATCACATTTAATTGGAATACCTTTGAGATCATTTCCAAGATCTCGAAGCTGTTGTACAATCAATAAGATTTGTGAACAACATGCACCAGCAGCTATGTATTCAGCTTCAGTCGTGGATAAAGCAACTGAATTTTGCTTTTTAGAGTACCATGAAATTAATGAATTTCCACAGAATTGACATGATCCTGAAGTGCTCTTTCTACCAACCTTATAACCAGCATAATCCGCTTCTAAAAAACCAATCAAACCAAAATCTCCACAACTAGGGTACCATAGACCATAGTCTTTACTCCCATGCAAATATCTAAATATTCTCTTAACTGCTGTTAAGTGAGATTCTTTTGGGTTAGCTTGAAAACGCGCACATAAACAAACACTAAACATAATATCAGGGCAACTAGCTGTTAAATACAACAAAGAACCAATCATACCTTTATAAGTCTTTTGATCAATACTCTTACCATTAATGTCTTGGTCTAGACTTAGAGTTGCACTCATAAGTGTATTAGCACTTTTGCATTGATTCATATTGTACTTCTTTAATAAATCTCTAACATATTTACTTTGACAAATAAATATGCCATCTTTCTTTTGCTTTATTTGTAGTCCAAGAAAAAATGTTAAGTCTCCCATCATGCTCATTTCAAACACATAATCTTAGAAAATTCTTTGCACAACGAATCATTAGTAGCTCCAAACAATATATCATCAACATATACTTGAACAACAAGAATATCTTTTCCTTTAGTCTTAATGAAAAGCGTTTTATCAATTTTATCTCATTGAAAGTTATTTTCAAGTAAATGTGAACTAAATCTGTCATACCAAGCCCTTGGAGCTTGTTTCAAGCCATATAATGCTTTTTTTAGTTTAAACACATGATTAGGTAGATCGGGATTTTCAAAGCTAGGTGGTTGTTTAACATATATTTCCTCTTGTAAGTAGTCATTTAAGAAAGCGCATTTAACATCCGTTTGATATAGTTTTATATTCATGTATGAAGCAAAAGAAAGCATAATACGGATAGATTATAACCTTGCAACTGGAGCAAAAGTCTCGTCATAATCTATACCTTCTTCTTAATTATAGCCTTGAGCTACTAGCCTTGCTTTATTCCTTATAATGTCTCCATCCTCATTGAGCTTATTTTGAAAGACCCATCTAGTTCCAATAATTGTGCGATCTGGTAGTCTTTCAACTAGATCCCAAACTTTGTTTCTTTCGAATTCATTTTGCATAGCAATGATCCACTCTGGTTGTTGTATTGCTTCTTTGACATCCTTTGGTTCTACAAGAGAAATAAAAGTAGAAAATGCACATAAATTTTTAAGAGAGGATCGAGTTTGAGTATCTTTGTTTGGATCACTTATGATGTTTTCAGGAGGATGTTGAGATGACATTCTAAGTCTTCTCCGTTGTATGGATGGTGTGCAATCATTCAAGGAACTTGTTCCTACTTCCTTTGAGGGATTTCTAATTGGAGTATTTAAAGCAGTACGTCCAAGAGCTATTTCCAGGTCTTGAGATTGGGTCTCAAGATTAGGCTGTGAGTCTTCAATGTTTTCAACCTGTTTTTCTTCAACCTCATCAAGACTTTGTATAGTATCCTGTATGTTTTTCTTTTTAACTTCACTAAGATCATTGGCATCCAGTTCATCATCACTTATATCATCAAAATGTTTATTGTGGTTTAACTCTTTAAATCCTTCACTTAATATTCCATTATCAAATTCATCAAATACCACATGTATACTTTCCTCAACCATACTTGTACGCTTATTTAGAACTCTATAAGCCTTAATATTTAATGAGTATCCAAGAAATGTACCTTCATCACTTTTAGCATTAAATTTTGCCTAAATTATCCTTACCATTATTGTGGATAAAACATTTGACACCAAATAGTCTAAGGTAGGCTATGTTTGGTTTTCTTCCTTTAAATAACTCATAGGGGGTTTTTTGAAGTATAGGTCTAATGAGACACCTATTTAAGACATAATTTGCTGTGTTAACAGCCTTGGCCCAATAATTTTTGGCTAATCCATTTTCTATAAGCATTGTCCTAGCCATTTCCTCTAAAGTTCGATTTTTTCTTTCAACCGCGACGTTTTGTTGGGGGTGTCCTAGGGGCTGAAAAGTTATGGGTTATACCGTATTTTTCACAAAAGGAATCAAAGCCTAGTTGATCAAACTCTATCCCATGATCACTTCTATTCGAAACTATTGGAAGATTCAACTGAGTTTGCATTTGTTTACAACGTCTTGAGAACGGTTTCAAGGCTTCACTTTTATCCTTCAAAAAATCAACCCACATAAATCTAGAATAATCATCAACTGTAACTAAAATGTAAGAGTTATCTCGTATGCTCCGTACACGCATTGGACCACATAGATCAATGTGTAAAAGTTCACATGCACTTGAAGTACTCATCATTTTCTTCGGTTTAAATAAACTTCTTACTTGTTTACCTTTAATGCATGCGTCACATGTAGGACTGTGTTTGTAGCCAAGAGCTGGAAGTCCCTTAACTAGATCTTTACTTACTAATTCATGCATGGTATGCGTATTTATGTGACCAAGACCTCTATGCCATAACTTTTGATCATCCGTTATAGCCTTTAAACACTTGAAATTTTGAGATGCAATTTCGTTAATATTCAAAGCATAAACATTATCATGTCTAAGGGTGGTAATAAATGTATCTCCGGTGTTAGGGTTTTTGACAACACATTTTTCTTGATTACTTGATTACCTTTATCACATAGTTGAGACACACTTAGTAAATTAAATAGACATTATCAATAGTTTTAAATGGATTCTTACCAACTTTGCCAACACCTAAAATTATGCATTTACCTTTCTCACCTTGGGTGTTCGAGCCATTGCACCTTTCAAGAGATTTTACCACTTATATGTCCCGAGCATCCACTATCAAAGATCTACTTTTGCTTGACTTACAAAAGAAAAAAAATAACCTTTCTCAACTTCACTTAGCCAACCAAGTGACAAAGTTGGGACCATATTCGGGGTAGACCATGTTAGGTGGTTTTGTCCCTTTAGAAACCCATATTTGCTTTATCTTCTCACGTAATTCAAAAGGAAAGGAATTCTTAATAATATAATTATCCTTACGTCTATAGGGACATTCAAATTTAATAAGTCCTTTTTTGCAACAAAAGAAGCAAATATGTATGCATCTATGTTTGTATGCACTCTTAATGAATGTGGTTTTACTCTTATAGTTATGTGTAACATTATTATAACCTATACCACGTTTATCATTTGATCCTTTTTGACATGAAAGAATTTTTGTAAATTTAGATTCAGAGTCATTTAGCTTTGTTAATGCTTGTAAATTTTTCTCAGACTCATGTCTCAAAGTCTGGAGCCCAAATTCAAGATCATCATTTTTATTCTAAAGATCAATGAGCCTTTTCGTCTGGCTGATATTCTGTTCTTTCAAGACTTTGACAATTTCGTCAAATTTTAATGTTTTAGCCTTAGGCAATTCATTTTTCTTTATAAGGTCTTCACAACCTTCAGCATAGAGACGAGTTCTATTTTCTAGAATATTTTTCTCATCTTTTAAGATCTTTTCAATTTGAAACATGTCAAAGAGAGCTTTAACTAATTCGTCTTTAGAACAAGAGTTAAGAAAGTCAAGTACCTCCTTATGATTTTGATCTAGATCATCATCTTTGTCATCATTAGCCATAAGACATAAGTTAGCTTGACCATCTTCACTTTCATATTTGGTTGATCCTTCGGAATCACTCCATGTAGCAACCATTGCTTGTTTCTTCTTGTTTTTCTTATAAGATTCCCTTTTCTTCTTAGGGCATTCCTTTACAAAATGTTGTGTAGATCCACACTCAAAGCAAGCAAGTTTATTAGTTTTGGAATTAGAGTTAGAGTTCAAAGATTTACCTTTGTTTCTAGATTTAAATTTTTTAAATCTTTTGTGCATCTTTATGATTGCTTCTAGACCTCTTGTGATCAAAGCAAATGGATCTTCCTCATCATCGCTTGAGGATTCATGATTTTTCTTTGCCTTTAGAGCAAGATTCTTCATGGAAGGTGTTACATCACTTTCTCCATCATCATGTAGGGTAAGTTCATGAGTTGTGAGTTTTCCAAGGAGATCGTCAAGTGATAGAACTCTCAAGTCTTGAGCTTCTTATATGGCTGTGACTTTCGGAACCCATTTGGAACTTGGAAGACACCTCAAGACCTTCTGGACTTTTTTCTGCATTAGTAAAAGTCTTACCAAGAGAATTCAAACTTTTAGTAATTAATGTAAAACGAGTAAACATTTCAATAATATTCTCATCCTTTTTAATCTTTAACATTTCGTATTGATGCATGGGAATATTGATCTTTGTCTCCTTTACTTGACTTATTCCTTCATATGTCACAAACAACTTATCCCATATTTCCTTAGCACTTGTGCATGATGAAACTCTATTGAACTCGGTACCATTTAACGCACAACACAATTGATTCATTGCTCTATAGTTTTTGGATACGAATTCCAAATCACTTTGTGAGTATTCGGATTCGGATTTTACCACATCATTTCCTTGAGTGTCCTTTTTTATGGGTACCTTAGGTCCTTTAGTTATGATATCCCAAAGTTTCATATCTTGATTAATCACAAACATCTTTATTAAAGTTTTCCAATGAGAGAAATTTGTTCCACAAAACAAAGGAGGCATAGAGCACGAACGACCTTGAGCAAACAACTCTTCTCCTATCAGATCTATCACAAGATATTAATCTTTACAGGTGAAACTCAGCTCTGATACCAATTGAAAGTTGATAGGAGTTTGAATACTCTCTAGAGGGGAGCTGAATAGAGAGTATGCCCGTTTTAAATTTTTGTCTGGAAGGTAAGCTCAAGAGCTTGGGTGACCTTTCAAAACTGTTTTCTGGAACAGTTTTAGGTCAATTAATAAATCCATAACGTATGTGCAAAAATAAAATTAAACAATAACACACAATATGTTAACGAGGTTCGACTCTAAACAGCCTATTCCTCGCCTATGGGTTCTCTTCCAACCCATAAGATTCAACGCCTTTTATTAATGAACTTTTAGACAATTTAGAAGATCTCTCTATCTTCTCTCACCACGTTCTTCCCCTTGAAGAACGTCTTACAAGTTTCCTTAACAAAAGCACAAATCCCAATCTCACAGTAGAGATTACAAGTTGAACATTTTAAAAAGTATTCCAAGGTTAGGCGTATTCAATTGATGAAAGATTCTAACTCTTTTTAACACTAAATCCTATTACAAATGTAAGAGTTAGATAGACTAAGAATTACAACACTTTTTGAACGTCTAGAGAATATTAGATCTTAATTCAAGAAGAAAGAAAATTATAAGAAAATGCTACAATCTTAACCCTTGAATGAAGCCTTATATTTATATATGTCACGCCTCAACATATCCTTGTAGAGCAAGAAAGCTTCATCCGTCAATTTCATTGATCTGGTTAATCTACGCCAGTCTTCATGATCTTGAATTTTAACTCAAACTGACATTGCACTGACAGCTCATATAATTACGTCATTATGTGTTGTATTTTGTTATTAACAACCATTGTGTGCTGCCACGTTAGAACTCATACAAGATATTGAAACTTCAGCAAAACCAAATAATACAACGTGTAAAACTTTATTCAAATTTAATTCCTATTTTTAGCATCAACTTAAATTGTCTTTTTCTATTTTTAGTGTCAATAAAAAATTCATAGGAAAGCCTATAATTATTATAGCTTAATTTCAAAACTACTTAATTAATTCAAATATTCAAATATAAACCGTGTAATAACATATTCAACGTGTAATGTATTCAAACATATAAATATGTTGAGCACACGTTTATTTTAAAACTCAAAATTTAAAATACAAATATATTCAAGTATTTCAAAGTTTTGAACATATATTATTCAAATCCAAATATAATCTTATTCAAAAGCTTAAATTTAAATTTAAAATTTAAATATAACTTTATCTAAATTATCTTAAGTCATTTAATTTAATCTCAATTAAAAATATTTCGGACTTAAGTAATTTTACAATTAATCAATTAATATTTAATATGATTTTGGCTTTACTTAAACAATTAAATATAATTACTTAATTTATTGTTTAATTTAATATGTGTTTTGAATTATCATCAGTTAAGAGAATTGAGTCTTCAGTCTCACATCAGGCATGAATATAGTGCATCTAATAAAGTAGACTATAAATGATCATGTAGGCTCATGGCCGAGATTGTTGACCTCCCATTGCATATTACGAGGGGCAGCTGCCTAAAATCTCCCCAAGAGGAGAGTCTACGTCATAATTTGTGGTAGTGAGGGCATGCTTTTGCGCGACCCCTGTCTAAGATCGTACTAATATTTTGTACTAACATTAGAATTTCTTTAAACTCAGATATGAGCATCTGCGTTTATAGAGCATAGAAAACTTAACGCCCTGAGAGTTAGTCGACAAATATGAGATATCATGTATCCTTTATAAGGGACTCATTTTCAAAGAATGAGCCATATAAAACAATTTTCAATATATTAATACACCATGTTTTGTATTTTTTTCTTTTAGAGCAAGCTCTCCTTGAAACTTTATCATTGTAAAGTTTGTTTTTTATGAATAATTAATTCAGCAAAACTAGTTTTTATTGATCGATGATTGAATGACTACTTAGGTTTTTTATCATTTTGTATATAATCGAGTATTTTCCCACATCGGGCATAATTATAATTTATATAATAAAGTAGACTATAAATAAAAGAGCCTGGATTACTGAGAACTCACTTCCCTGGATGGGGTCTGTGAGTGATCATGTAGGCACATGGCCTATGTTGTTGAACTCCATTGCACATTGCGGAGGAGCAGCAGCCTCAAATCTCCCTAACAGAGAGAATCTACGTCATAATTTGTAGTAGAGGATGCCTTCATTCACGCGGCCCTTGTCTAAATAGTACTAAATTTTTGTTTTAATATTACAATTTCTTTAATCCGTGATATAAACATTAGTGTTTATACAACACAATAAACTGAACGCCCTGAGAGCTAGTTGACAGGGCATGACATCACTGCATATCCTTTATGAGGGACTAATTTACAACGAATGAGTCATATAAAACAATTTTCAATATACTAATATACCATGTTCGCATTTTTTTCTTTTAGTCTAAGTTATTCATGAAACCTCAACACTGTAAAGTTTATTTATTTAGGACTAAGTTGTTTAATAAAACTACTTTTAATTGGTCGAACATTGAATGAGTACATAGGTTTTTTTAACATTTTGTATATTATCAAATATTGTCCACATCAGACAAGAATATAGTACATATGATAAAGTAGACTATAAATAAAAGAGCCTGGATTACTGATATCTCACATACCTGGACGGGGTCTATGAGTGATCATGTAGGCCCATGGCCTAGGTTGTTAACCTCCATTGCACATTGCGGAGGGAAAACTGCCTAATATCTCCTGAAGAGGGAGATTCTATGTCAAAATTTGTGGTAGTGGTAGCCTACGTTCGCACCGCCCCAGTCTTATATAGTACAAATTTTTATATATTAATATTATAATTTTGTTTAATCTGTAATATAAGTATTTGTGTTTATAGAGAAAAACAAACTCAACACCCAGAGAGATATAGAAAGGACATGACATCACTGCATATCCTTTATGAGGCACTCATTTCCAACGAATGAGTCATATAAAAAAATTTTCAATATACTAATACACCATGTTTGCATTTTTTTTCTTTTAGTCTAAGTTATCCATGAAACCTTAACATTGTAAAGTTTATTTATTTAGGAATAATTTGTTTAACAAAACTAGTTTTAATTGGTCAAAGATTAAATAAGTACATAGGTTTTTCTAACATTTTGTATACGATCAAATATTGTCCACATCGGGCAGGAATATAGTGCATATGATAAAGTAGACTATAAATAGAAGAGCCCATATTACTGATATCTCACTTACCTAGACGGGGTCTATGAGTCATTGTGTAGGCTCATGGCCTAGGCTGCTGACTTCCATTGCACATTGCGGAGGGCAGCTGCCTAAGATCATCCAAAGAAGGTAAGTCCACGTCATAATTTGTGATAGTAGGGGCCTACGTTCACGCAACCCCTGTCTTATATAGTACTAATTAACATTACAATTTCTTTAAACCAAAACAAATTAACACCCTGAGAGCTAGTCGAAACACAAGACATCATTGTGTATCCTTTATAAGGGACACATTTCCAACGAATGAGTCATATAAAACAATTTTCAATATAATAATACACCATGTTTTTATTGGTTGAGGATTGATTGACTACTTAGTTTTCTTATCATTTTGTATATGATCGAGTATTGCCCCATATCGGGTAGAAATATAGTGCATAAAATAAAGTAGACTATAAATAAAAGAACCTGGATTACTGATAACGCACTTACTTGGATGAGGTCTATGAGTGATCATGTAGGCTCATGGCCTAGGTTGTTGACCTCCATTGCACATTGCAGAGGGGTAGCTGCCAAAGATCTCCCCAAGAAGGAGAGTCTACGTCATAATTTATGGTAGTTGGAGCCTGCGTGCGCGCGACTCCTGTCTAAAATATTGCTAATTTTTTGTATCAATATTACAATTTCTTTAATCCGTGATATATGTATTTTTAATTATAGAGCACAACAAACACAACGCCCTGAGAGATAATCGACAGGACATGACATCACTGCGTATCTTTTATGAGGGACTCATTTCCAACGACTGAGTCATATAAAACAATTTTCAATATACTGATACACCATGCTCGCATTTTTTTCTTTTAGTCCAAGTTATCCATGAAACCTTAACATTGTAAAGTTTATTTATTTAGGAATAAGTTATATAAAACTACTTTTAATTGATCGAAGATTGAATGAGCACATAAAGTTTTTATTAACATTTTGTATATGATCAAATATTGTCCACGTCGGGCAGGAATATAGTGCATATGATAAAGTAGACTATAAATAAAAGAAACTAAATTACTGATAAGTCACTTACCTAGACAATGTCAATTAGTGATTGCGTAGGCTCATTGTGGAAGGCAGCTGCCTACGATCTCCCCAAGAGGGAAGTTCTACGTCATAATTTTTGATAGTGGGGGCTTGCGTTCGCGCAACCACTGTCTTATGTAGTACTAATTAGCATTAAAATTTCTTTAAACCACAACAAACTTAATGCCTTAAGAGCTTTACAAAATAATTTTCAATATACTAATAAATCATGTTCGCATTTTTTCTTTTAGAAACAATTCTCCTTGAAACCTTATGAGTATAAAGTATTTTTTTACGAATGATTTGTTTAACAAAACTATTTTTATTGGTCGAACATTGAATGATTAGTTAGTGTTTTTCAATCATTTTGTATGTGTTTGAATATTGTCCCACATCAAGCAGGAATATAGCGTATCTGATAAAGTAGACTATAAATAAAAGAGGATGTATTAGTGATAACTCACTTACTTGGATGGGGTCTATGAGAGATCATGTAGGCTTATGGCCTAGGTTGTTGACCTCCATTGCACATAGAGGAGTTGCAGCAGTGGGGGATTGCGCTCGCGCGACCCCTGTCTAATATCTATGAGAGATCATGTAGGCTTATGGCCTAGGTTGTTGACCTCCATTGCACATTGAGGAGTTGCAGCAGTGGGGGACTGCGCTCGCGCGACCTCTGTCTAATATAGTACTAATTTTTTGTATTATTATTACAATTTCTTTAATCGTGATATAAGTATTTGTGTTTATAGAGCCCAACAAGCTCAACTCCCTGCAAGCTAGCCACAGGACATAACATCACTGCGTATCCTTTATGAAGGACTCATTTCCAACAAATGACTCATATTATAAAACAATTTTCAATATATTGATACACCATGTTCGCATATTTTTCTTTTAGACCAAGTTATCCATGAAACCTTAACATTGTAAAGTTTATTTATGTAAGAATAAGTTGTTGAACAAAACTACTTTTAACTGGTCGAAGATTGAATAAGTACATAGGTTAGTTTTAACATTTCGTATAGGATCAAATATTGACCACATCGGGCAAGAATATAGTGCATATGTCTAGACTATAGATAGAAGAGCATGGATTACTGATAACTCACTTACATAGATGGTGTCTATGAGTAATTGTGTAGGCTCATAGCCTAAGCTATTGACCTCCATTGCATATTGCGGAAGGCTGCTACCTAAGATATCCCCAAGAGGGAAAGTCTACGTCATAATTTGTAATAGCGGGGGCCTGCATTCGCGCAAACCCTGTCTTATATAGTACTAATAAACATTACAATTTCATTAAACCACAACAAACTTAACGCCTTAAGAGCTAATTGACTAACATGAAATCACTACTTAAGCTTTATAAGGAACTCATTTCCTATGAATGAGCTTTACAAAATAATTTTCAATATACTAATACATCATGTTTGTATTTTTTTTTTCTCTTAGAAACAGTTCTTCTTGAAACCTTATGATTGTAAAGTTTATTTTTTTACGATTGATTTGTTTAAAAAAAACTACTTTTAATGGTCCTGATTAATTGAATATTTAGCGTTTTTAATCATTTTGTATATGATTGAATATTGTCCCACATTAAGCACGAACATAGTGTATCTGATAAAGTAGACTATAAATAAATGAGAATGTATTACTAATAACTCACTTACCTGGACGGGTTCTATGAGTGATCATGTAGGCTCATGGCCTAAGTTGTTGACCTCTAATGCACATTGCGGAGAGGGAGCTGCCTAAGATCTCCCAAAAAGAGACAGTCTACGTCATAATTTGTGATAGTAGGGGCCTGCGTTCGCGTGGCTCCTGTTTAATATAGTACTAGTTTTTTGTATTAATATTACAATTTCTTTAATCCGTGATATAAGTATTTGTGTTTATAAAGCACAACAAACTCAACGCCCTGAGAGCTAGTTGACAACACATGACATCACTGCATATCCTTTATGAGAGACTCATTTCCTACGAATGAGTCATAATAACGATTTTCAATATACTAATACATCATCTTAATTAGCATTTTTTTGGAATAAGTTGTTTAAAAAAACTACTTCTAATGGGTCGAAGATTGAATTAGAACATAGGTTTTTTAACAATTTGCATTTGATAAAGTAGACTATAAATAAAAGATCCTTGATTACTGATAACTCACCTACTTGGACGGGGTGTATGAGTGCTTGTGTAGGCTCATGGCCTAGGCTGTTGACCTCCATTGCACATTGCTAAGGGCAGCCGCCTATGATATCCTCAAGTGGGAAAGTCTACGTCATAATTTATGGTAGTGGAGGCCTGCGTTCGCGCAACCCATGTCTTTTATAGTACTTATTAACATTACAATATCTTTATACCACAACAAACTTAACGCCTTAGAGCTAGTCGACTAACATGACATCACTACGTATGTTTTACGAGGGACTCATTTCCTACGTATGAGCTTTACAAAATAATTTTCATAATAATTCTTTTAAAAACAGTTCTACTTGAATCCTTATGATTGTAAAATTTATCTTTTTTCGAATGATTTTTATAATCAAAAACTACTTTTATTGGTCGAAGATTGAATGAGTAGTTAGTTTTTTTAATCATTTTGTATATAATTGAATATTTTCCCACATCAAATAGAAATATAGTGTACCTAATAAAGTAGACTATAAATAAAAGATGATGTATTACTGATAACTCACTAACCTGGACGGGGTCTATGAGTGATCATGTAGGCTCATGGCCTAGGTTATTGACCTCCATTGAACATTGCAGAGGGGCATCTGCCTAAGATCTCTCCAAGAGGGAGAGTTTAGGTCATAATTTGTGGTAGTGGGGGCATATGTTCGCGCGGCCTCTATTTAATAGAGTACTAATTTTTTTGTATTATTATTACAATTTCTTTAATCCATAATATAAGTATTTGTGTTTATAGTGCACAGCAAACTCAACGCCCTGAGAGCTAGTTGATAGACATGACATCATTGCATATACTTTAAAAGGGACTCATTTCCAACGAATGAGTCACATAAAGCAATTTTTCAATATACACCAGGTTTGCAACTTTTTCTTTTAGACCAAGTTCTAATTGAAACTTTATCATTGTAATGTTTATTTTTTGTTGTATAAGTAGTTTAACAAAACTACTTTTTATTGGTCGAAGATTGAATGAGTACATAGGTTTTTTTTAACATTTTGTATATGATCAATTATTGTGCACATCGGGAAGAAATATAGTGCATATGACAAAGTAGACTATGAATAATAGAGGCTGGATTACTAATAACTCACTTGCTTGGACGGGGTCTATGAGTGATCATGTAGGCTCATAGCCTAGGCTATTGACCTTCATTGCATATTGCAGAAGGGCAGTTGCCTAAGATCTCCCAAAGAAGGAGAGTCTACGTCATGATTTGTGGTTATGGGGGCTTGCGTTCGCGCGACCTCAATATAATATAAACCTAATCAACATTACACTTTCTTAAAACCATAACAAACTTAATGCCCTGAGAGCTAGTCGACAAACATGGCACCACTATGTATGCTTTTTGAGAGACTTATTTTCTACGAATAAGCTATATAAAATAATTTTCAATATACTAATATACCATGTTCGCATTTTTTCTTTTAGAAACTGGTCTCCTTGAAACCTTATTATTGTAAAGTTTATTTTTTTTGCGAATGATTTGTTTAACAAAACTACTTTTATTGGTTGAAGATTGAATGAGTACTTATATTTTTATCATTTTGTAAACGATTGAATACTATCCCACATCAGGTAGGAATACAGTGTATCTGATAAAGTAGACTATAAATAAAAGAGGTATTAACATTACAATTTCTTTCAACCATTGTATGAGCATTTGTCTTTATAGTGCACAACAAACTTAACGCCTTGAGAGCTAGGTGACAGACATGACACTGCGTATTCTTTATGAGGGACTCATTTCTAATGAATAAGTGAAATAAAATAATTTTCAATATGCTAATACACTATGTTCACATTTGTTCTTTTAGAAACAGTTCTCCTTGGAACCTTATCATTTTCAAGTTTATTTTTTTAACATATATTTTGTTAACAAAACCACTTTTTATTGGTCGACGATTGAATGAGTAGTTAGTTTTTTTTATCATTTTCTATGTGATTGAATATTGTGCCACATAGGGCGGGAATATAGTGTATTTGATAAAGCAGGTTATAAGAAAAAGAGGATGGATTACTAATAACTCACTTACCTAGATGGGGTCCATGAGTGATCATTTAGGTTCAAGGCCTAGATTGTTGACCTGATTGCATATTGCAGAGGGGCAGCTGCCTAAGATATCCCCAAGAGGGAGACTCTACGTTATAATTTGTGGTAGTGGGGACTTTTGTTCGCGTAAGCCTTGTCTAATAGAGTACTAATATTTTGAATTAACATTATAATTTCTTTAAACCAGGATATGAGCATTTGTGTTTATAGAGCATAGTATACTTAAGTCCCTGAGAGCTACTCGACATACATGACGTCTCTGCCTATCCTTTATAAGGGACTCATTTTCAACAATGAGTCATATAAAAACATTTTCAATATACTAATGCACTATGTACGCATTTTTTCTTTTAGAACAAGCTCTCTTTGAAACCTTATCATTGTACAGGTTTTTTTTGATGAATAATTTGTTTAACAGAACTATTTTTATTGGTCGATGGTGGAATGACTACTTAGATTTTTTTTATCGTTTTTGTATATAATCGAATATTGTCCCACATTGGGCAGGAATACTGATAACTGATAACGCACTTACCTGGACGGGGTCAATGAGTGATCATGTAGGCTCATAACATAGGCTGTCGACCTCCATTGCATATTGCGAAGGGGCAGCTGCCTAAGATCTCTCCAAGAGGGAGAATTTACGCCATAATTTTTCGTAGTGGGGGCCTACGTTCGCACGACCCCTTTTTTTTTATTAATATTACAATTTCTTTAATCCGTGATATAAGTATTTGTGTTTGTACAGCACAGCAAACTCAACGCCCGGAAAGGTAGTCGACAGACATGACATCACTGCACATGTTCGCATTTTTTCTTTTAGACCAAGTTTTCCTTGAAACCTTATCATTGTAAAGTTTTTTTTTTATGAATAAGTTGTTAAAAAAAAACTACTTTTCATTGATCGAAAAATGAATTAGTGGTTAGTTTATTTTATCATTTTGTATTGTATATGATGGAATATTGTCCCACATCAGACAAGAATATAGTGCATCTGATAAAGTAGACTATAAATATAAGAGTAATAATTACTTATAACTCACTTACCTGGACGGGGTTTATGAGTGATCGTGTAAACTCATAGCCTAGGTTGTTGACCACCATTTCACATTGCGGAGGAGCAGCTGCTTAAGATCTCCTCAAGAGGAGGAGTCTACGTTATAATTTGTGGTAATGGGGGCTTGCGTTCGTGCGGCCCCTGTCTAATATAGTACTATTATAATAAAAAATTTCAATATACTAATACACCATGTTTGCTTTTTTTTTTTCTTTTAGATTTAGTTCTTTTTGAAACCTTATCATTTGTAAAGTTTATAATTTTTACCAATGATATGTTTAACAAAACTAGTGTTACTAGTCGAAGATTGAATGAGTAGTTAGTTTTTTTTTCTATCATTTTGTATTTGATTGAATATTGTCCCTAGGGCTGAACACGGTTTGGTCTAAACGGTAAACCAAATCGGACCAAACCGTAATTTAAATATTTGGTTTGGTCTACGGTCTAAATGGTCTGGTCCAGTTTTTTTTTTTTTTAAACGGTTTACGGTCCGGTCCCGGTTTTAAAATTTTAAAACCAAACCGGACCGGAAAACCGTAATAAAATCAAATTTTAGGGGATTAGGGCTGGGCAACTACTCAGTACTCATGAACTCCTAATCTCCTCTCTTCCTGGCTGCCTTCAATCTCCATCTCCATTTCAGAAATCGCGCATTCTCCTCATCTCCTCTCTTCCTCGCCTTCTCTCTGATAATCTGATTCCTCGCCTGACGCCTCCTCTCTCATTCCTTCTTCGAGGTTGCGTGTTCTTGTTCCCTGTGGCCTGTAGGCTGTAAATTAACAATTTGTATTTGGTTAGTGAGCAGAGGTTGAAGAAAATTTGTTTCAGTACTTGAGAAATTCACTGAAATCGGTTCGTTCTTCCCTCTTTTCTTTTAGATGTTTCAATTTCATTTCTAGTTTTTCGTTCTTTAGGTTTTGGTAATTAATCTTCATTTTTAGTCTTTCTTTTTTATTTTCTGTATTTGATTGCAAATGTTGTTTACTAGTAGTACGTGTTTTTTGCTGCCCTTATTATTTGCTGTTTTGATTGAATTGGATTTGATGAAATATCTGTTTTTGATTTTATTTTTCTGTTGAAAACTAAATTTAGTATTTTCAATCAAGTTTGAAGACTATAAGATTGTTAATTAATCTTCAAGTTTTTGATTTTATTTTTCTGTCGTTCCAATTCCCAAACCGGAAAACCCTTCTACAGCCTGCTTTGGATTTGATGATGTATTTTGTTTACAGATTATAGATTCTCACTCAATTAAAAAAATAAAAAAAATAAAAAAAAACCGTAGACCAGACCAGACCAGACCGTTCTAGAACGGTCTGCTCTGGTCTGAAAAATTTCCAGACCGGAATTTCTGGTCTGGTCTGATTTTTCTGTCAAACCAGACCAAACCGGACCGTGTGCAGCCCTAATTGTCCCACTTCAGGCAAGAATATAGTGCATCTGATGAAGTAGACTATAAATGTAAGAGGCTTGATTACTGATAACTCACTTACCTGGACGGGGTCTATGAGTGATCATGTAGGCTCATGCCTAGTTTGTTGACCTCCATTGCACATTGCTAAGGGGAAGCTACTTAAGATCTCCCCAAGAGGAAGAGTCTACATTATAATTTGTGGTAGTGGGGGCCTGTGTTCATGGGCCCCTGTCTAATATAGTACTATTTAACATTATAAATTCTTTAAACCACAACAAACTTAACGCCCTGAGACCTAATCGACAAACATGACATCGCTGAGTATGCTTTATGAAGGACTCATTTCCTACGAATGAGCTATATAAAACAATTTCTAGACATGACATCACTATGTATCCTTTGAGGAACTTATTTCCTACGAATGATTCATATAAAATAATTTTCAATCATACATTTTAATAATGCTGAAACAAAATGACAAATTTAACGACTAGAATGATTTTGACAATTGGATAAATTTGATTAGATGAGTATGCTTACTATGCAATATCATTATAGCCTCCAAAATCATTAATTGATACGTTAAATAAGGATATTGTATAATTGACTTGCATAATTTTTTACTTGATACATGGTTTAATATTTAAATTTAATTATTTGATAGATACGTTAAATAAGAAAATTCAACCATCAGTTTTTAATATGATAGTTATTTTCTTCAATAGGATTACAATATATAGTTAATTATTATTTATACATATTTATCCTTAATTAATTAGTTATTAATTGACTTATTTAGAAATTTATAATATAAAAAATACATGAGTTAATGTTAATTTGATTTTTAAAATTAATTGATTGAGTCAATGTTTCAATTTAATTTTTGAAAGCCATAATCAATTATACATAATATTTGTTTGTGGACTGAATAAATGGTAAGTATGCTAAATGATTTGAATTGAAATCTCAAATGAATTGAATTTTATGTTAATAAAATTCTTCAATATATTTGTTATAAAAATACATGAGTATCTGCCACATATTGTGAATATTTTTTTATAATATATGATATCTACCACATTGACACAAACTGGTGAGTATTCTGTTAATCTCTTTGATAAAAATAATCTCAATGAGATGATTTCTTGATAGAATTTGCAAATCAATAAATAATTAATCTCATTAAAAAAACCCTAAAATGCATGTTTACCCTCAATTAATTAGTCATTAATTAACTTATTAAGAATTTTACAAAAATAGATGAGTCAATGTTGTTGATTCAATTAGGAACGGGAACAGCAACAAGAGGGGGGGGTGAATTGTTGTTGTTGCAAGTTTAAGCGATTGTGCCCTGTTTTTGCGGAATTATTCAAAATAAATAAAGCTTAAACTAAGAGCAAAATATTAAGAGAGACACACGATTTTACGTGGAAACCTTTTGGGCCTAAACAAAAGGAAAAACCACGACCACTTGGGATTTTCAAAAACTCCACTATGTTTAAGGCAATTAGTTACAATCACAATAAACACCTTGCTTCACTCGAAGCGTAACACCTAGGCCGACTCCTCTTCTCTCTAATTGCTTTACTCCAAGCAACAAACTTAGCTTTACAATAAGCTAATCCTCTCTAGCTTCACTCAAAGCTATCTAATTTCCCCCTTAGACTCACCCGAGTCTAATTACATAAACTCTCAAAAACCCTTACAAAAAGGATATAAATTCTCTAAAATAAATCAAAGAGTTGCATCAAGAAAATATTATAAATTGATTGGCAACTTTAAGAACAAAATATTTCTTGTAAAATCCAACAAAAACGTATGAAAAATACTTAAGCACAAAACGTTGGATTACATCTCTTCTCTTTAAAAACCGGAATTATCTTGCAATTTATAGAAAATAATATTCCTAAGAAAGTGGAATAATCCAATCCATCATCCCACTATCAAGAGATCATGGGAGTAATGTGGATTAAGCAAACACACGGTTATTTCCATAAGATTTGATTAAGTCAAATCACACGTGTACATAAACAATAACCGCTGTTCCCTTAATAACCGCTGTTCCCTAAAGTAGCAGTTTCTTCACTAGTAATTCCTGTTCCCCAAATTAATGGCTGGAACTTCATGCTATATTTAGAAAACGGTTAATCTTAGTGGGAATGATTGTTTGCTAATTTTTAGGAATAAAGACCGGCTGAAAAGATTTGCTAAGACCAATTCAAAGTTAGTTGATTCTATTTTTAACAAATCCAAGATTTATTAAAAATAGATCCTAAAATAAAGGATCTTAACAAATAAATCGTGAATACATTTTCTTTAACAAAAACGATTTGCCAATTAACTTAAATAAATTTTTACTGCAACAATTTAATTTAAAATACATTAACTAAAAAAATAATAATTAAAATATGATAACCAGAATTTTTAGTCAACGTAGTCAACCTTCAGCTCAGGAACAGTGTGCTGTCTCCAGACTTCAGTTTAGCTAGAACATCTAATTTGGGAACAGTAGATCTGCTGTCTCCATTTTACATCCCAAGCGATATACTTCTCCTAACATCAATTGAAACCTTTTGACATGTACGTTTCCATAAGCTAAGGCATATGTACTATCAACGATCATAATCATAATCGGATATCGACCTGCACAATCTCTAAAAACATGTTCGCTTAAATAAAGTGTAGTCATCATCAAAACTCAAGAGGTCCAACAAATTCCCCCTTTTTGATGATGACAAACTTTTCAAACAAACTTAAAAACAAAATAGAGTAAAACCAATATTGAAGAGCATGTTCGAGATTAAAACAACTCTACATAACTTAGTAAATTAACTCGTTACAATATAATTTACCAAGCATACATTAAAAACAAATTACTCTATTAATTAGAATTATTTAAAATAACTTAAGCATAATCAAAACATCGGAAGTAGTTTATAACTTAAGATTTCAAATAGAACTAAAACAAAACAAAACTTACCAAACAAAACTGAAGCACTGTAAGAACTTTTATCATAGCATTCAAGTAATCATCAGAGCATATAAATCATAACAATCAAAGTATGTATCTCGGTATGTATATCAGAGCTAAACTGAGCTAAACTTATTAATCATCAGAGCATCAGAGCATGAATATCAGAGCATAGCCACAGTTCCTAATGTTCAACAGAATAAATGTATATCAGACTAAGCATACTCAAGCATTATTTAAGTTTGTGCCAAATATTCCCCCTTTTGACATCATTCAAAAAGAAGATAAGCAATCAAGCCACAGCACTAAACATATAGTTATAGTCAAAGAGAGAATAAGGATGCACAAATTAAAAAGCAATAACAATGAATGCAAGCATGATAAGCAAAGATTAACCAACCTAACATAGTAGCATATGTAAAAAGGTTTAACAAAGTTAACAGTGTTTAAGAGGTGTACCCCAGCTGGTACCAAAAAAAATTGTTCAAAGACAGAGACAGCAGCAATGAAAAATATAAAAGGGAAACTATGAAGCAGGAGCATCTTCATCAACATATTTAGTTTCCACCTCAACTGTATCCAATTTAGCGCCAAGACGAGCCTCCATTTGAGTCATCTGGTCAGCTAATGAGGCTAGGGAAACACGGATCTCATCTTGAAATTTGAAGAAGCGATCCTGCAAATCATCAAGCTTGAGAAGAATGGAATATAAGGGAGCAGTAGGAACGGTTGCCTGATCAAAGCTGTGTTTGTGAAATGATGGTGGTGGTGATCTTGGTGTTGGTGAGGGTGGTGGTGGAGTGAAATGATGAGTTGGTGGAGTGGTTGGCTTTGATGAGGGAAAACTATTGGGTTCAGCCCTAGAGTCTTCTTCAAGAGAAACCTTAGATTCCACCCCCTGGTCTTCTTCCTCAGAAGGAACAACCTCCTGTTCCTTAACTCCATCCCCTTCTTTCTCCTGTTCCTCCTTCTCCTCTTCTTCCTTTTTCTCCTGTTCCTTCTCTTCCTTCTCTTCCTCTTCCTCCTGTTCCTCCTTTTCCTTCCCCTCTTCCTCCTGTTCCTCATTATCAGAATCAATCTCAATCTGTTCCACAGCATTTTCAAGGATCCCTTCCTCATTTAATTTAAGGCGCAAGTTATTCAAACATTTTGCACCTATCATGTTACTGGGACCCATAGGAAAACTGTATTCTCCAAGTGGAACACCAAATTTTGAGAAAATCCAGGACAACAAACCACCATAGCCTACCATACATCTTTTGGCTATACAATCATTTAAATGCGAAATCATCAAGGAAGGAAAGTTAATCTTTATATTGTTCACCATACAGTAAATCAAAGTGGCATCTCGAAGACTTACCTCACTACGTTTTGAATTTCGTGGTAAAATAAACCTTCTAGCAATGTTGTACAGCAACTTATGTAAAGGAGACAGGACATTGTGACTTACTTTCCCCCTTTTTTGCCTAACCCCCAAGCATCTCCAAACATCTTTTTCATCTCTTCCAGAAAACGCAATCTTAGACCCAACATGATAAACATCAAAACCAGTAGCAGGAACACCTAACCACTCTCCTAAAGTCAGACTATCAAATTCAATATCAATATCTTTGATTGAACTAGAACAAACTCCATCATGAACAGCAAAATTAGAAATAAACTCATGCATAATGTCAGGGTAAATGGGGTTGCAGCAATATACGCTCATAAGTGATTCCCATTTTTGAGTTTGTAAAATTTCATGGAATTTAGGAAAGATTGTAGATTCGTACCATTCTTTGTCTACACCAAATCCTACAGACATTTCTTTAGAAAGTTCTTCAGCATTTGAGTAATGCGTTACCTTCTTTTTCTTGGTAGAGTGGGTTGAAGGTTTCTTGGATTCTCTTGTTCTTTTACCACTTGTTTGCGGAGACATAGGGGTGTCCTCTGGTTCCTTTGATGAAGACTTAGGTTTGTGAGTGAGAGAAGGTGGGTAGATAACTCGAAGAGGGACAGGTTGCTTCATTTTTGGTTTCATATTCTTGGTTTTCATTGAAGTTTTTAGAGAGAAAAGCAAAGGAAAATGACGGAGTGAAAGGGAAGTGGAAGGAATGACGGTTTAGGGTTGAGTGAAAGTGAAAGGTTAGTGAAGATGAAATGAAAGATGGGACGAGAGGGAGTAATTGTATTGGATGAAGTGACGTGTTGAGGCAGTTATCAAATCAAGACAATTGATTTTGAATTGTGAAAATGGAGTATGTTGAGATTCAACTCCTACTTAAAAGAACTGCTGGAAAAAAAATTTATATATAATTTTTTGTTTTTTTTTTTTATTTATAATAAGAAAATGATAATATTATGCTACTACCGTTTGATCAAAATAATCATGCAATCATAAGAACATTCAAAGTATATACCTTTAAAAAATGCGTACCTGATCCTTTCGATAATTGATTTTTCAATCAAGATTATTGTGGTTGATTGATCATTTTCAATTTTCATTTTGTCTCTAGGAATCATATATGACACTTCCTTTAATGCAGCTTGATCATGCCAAGTTCCAATCTCATTTTCTCATGCTGTTCCCTTGGAAGCGGTTTGGTCATGATATCTGCTATTTGCTCGTTAGTGTTTACATGCTTAACAATAATATTTTTATTTTCAACATTATCCTTAAGAAAATGATGCCTAATATGAATGTGCTTTACTCGTGAGTGATGCACTGGATCTTTGGATATGCATATGGCACTGGTATTATCGCAATAAATAGGAACACATGCATACTTAATACCAAAGTCTCTTAGCTGCTGCTTTATCCATATCATTTGGGAACAGCAAGCTGCTGCTGCTACGTACTCAGCTTCAGCAGTTGATAATGCAACAGTGTTTTGTTTCTTGGAACTCCACGAAACTAAACATGAGCCAAGAAATTGTACCATACCTGACGTGCTTTTTCTATTAACAAGATCTCCTGCATAATCTGCATCACTAAAGCCTTTCAAATCAAATACATCACTTTTAGGATAAAATAATGATAAATCATCTGTTCCCTTTAGATATCTCAAAATACGTTTCACTGCAGTTAGATGTGATTCTTTAGGGTTAGATTGAAATCTTGCACATAAACCAACACTAAATGAAATATCGGGTCTACTAGCAGTTAGATATAATAAAGATCCAATCATGCCTCTATACATAGTTTGGTCAATATTTGTTCCATTTGTATCTTCATCTAATCTTACATTAGTAGCCATGGGTGTATGGTTGGTTTTAGCGTTATTCATGCCATATTTCTTAAGAAGTTCTTTTATATATTTTTGTTGATGAATAAAGATACCATTAGCAGTTTGTTTGATTTGCAAACCAAGAAAGAAATTTAATTCTCCCATCATGCTCATTTCAAATTCAGTGCTCATAAGGTTAGCAAATTCTTTACATAGCAATTCATTTGTGGCACCAAAAATAATATCATCAACATATATTTGAACAACTAATATATTGGAACCTTTGTTCTTAAAGAATAAGGTTTTATCAATTTTACCTCTAATAAAGTCATTTTGAATCAAAAATTTTGATAGTCTTTCATACCATTGCCTAGGAGCTTGTTTCAACCCATAAAGAGCTTTATCAAGCTTATAGACATGATCAAGACACGAGGTATTCTCAAAGCCAGGCGGTTGTTCAACAAAAACTTCTTCATCAAGAAAACCATTCAAGAAAGCACATTTCACATCCATTTGATATAATTTAAAGTTCATAAATGCAGCAAAAGAAATTAAAATTCTAATAGCTTCTAACCTTGCTACTGGAGCAAATGTCTCAGTATAATCAATACCTTCTTGTTGATTGTACCCTTTGACCACGAGCCTTGCTTTGTTTCTTACAATTATTCCATGCTCATCTAGTTTGTTCCGAAATACCCATTTCAAACCAATTACCTTCTTGTGTTTCGGTTTGGGTTCTAAATGCCATACCTTGTTCCTTTCAAATTCGTTCAATTCATCTTGCATGGCTACAACCCATTCGGAATCCTTTAGAGCTTCTTCGTGATTTTTGGGTTCAAGTGATGATAGGAACGCAAAATGTGCACAAAAGTTTCTCATTTGAGATCTAGTTTGTGTTCCTTTATTTAAGTCACTTACAATCAAATCAAGAGGATGGTATTTTTGATATCTCCAAGGTTTTGGCATAAAATCTCTTGTGGGAACAGTAGCATGTTCTGGTTCATTAGCTTGATTAACATTCTGTTCAGCTACTGGATCGTTTTGCTCTTCTGTGGGAACAGCTGGATTGGGAACAGTCTGCTGTTCCTGATGTTCTGGCAGTTCCTGAACTCGATCAGTACTTTCTGCTTCTGCTGGAACCGGCTGTTCACCAGCTGTTTCTTGATCATGCACTTTCAATTCTTCATCATCTTCTTCTAAATTTGCAAGACCTATCTTAAAATTATTTGTATCCTGTTCACTTGACAAAAAGTTAGTTTCATCGAAAATTATGTGAACGGATTCTTCCACACTCATTGTTCTTTTGTTATAGACTCTATATGCCTTACTTTGAGATGAGTAGCCAAGAAATACTGCTTCATCACTTCTTTCATCAAATTTACCTATATTCCGTTTTCCATTAATATGTACAAAACATTTGCATCCAAACACACGAAAATAGGCAATATTTGGTTTAACACCTTTAAACAGTTCATAGGGTGTCTTAGAAGTGATTGGTCTTATCAATACTCTATTTAAAATATAACATGCAGTATTAACAGCCTCGGCCCAAAAATTTCTAGGTAAACCACTAGCAATTAACATAGTTCTAGCCATTTCTTCTAAAGTTCTATTTTTCCTTTCTACAACACCATTTTGTTGTGGTGTTCTAGGGGCGGAAAAATTGTGACTTATTCCATGTTCATTGCAATAACTCATAAAGCTTGAATTTTCAAATTCTTTACCATGATCTGACCTTATGTGAACAATTTGATTATTGGTAGATTTTTGTATTTTGTTAGCGAAAGAAACAAACTCATTAAAGGCTTCATCTTTACTAACTAGAAATAAAGTCCATGTAAATCTACTATAATCATCAATAATAACAAACACATATCTCTTGCCACTACGGCTTTGTATTCTCATAGGTCCACACAAATCCATGTGTAATAATTCAAGCGTTTTTGAGGTGGTCACAACATTCTTTGGTTTAAAAGATGACCTTACTTGTTTTCCTTTGGCACAAGGATCACATATTTCCTCTTTAAGGAATTTTATAGATGGTAGTCCTCTAACTAGGTCTTTAGATCTTAATGTATTAATCAATGAATAACTAGCATGACCTAGACGCTTATGCCAAAGAAGTGGGTCGTCTTCTATAACACTTAGACACGTTAGACTGTTTCTGGGAACAGTGTCCAGGTCCACTATATAAGTGTTCCCTTTTCTGTTTCCCTCAAGAATGATGTCTCCTGTGTCGTTCCTAGAAATAATGCACTTTTCAGAAGTAAAGTTTACAGAGTTACCCTTATCACAAAATTGAGAAATGCTGAGTAAGTTGTGTTTCAAATTCTCGACTAAAAATACATTATCAATGGCGTGGGAACATGACCTTCCAACCTTTCCTTTGGCGATTATCTCACCCTTCATATTGTCACCGAAGGTTACTGTTCCCCCATCATAGGCTTCAAGTGAGAGAAATTTAGATTTGTCACCCGTCATATGCTTGGAACACCCACTGTCGAGATACCATGAGCTGTTCCCCCTCACTTGGACCTGTAAGATAATTAATTGTTAATTATAGGAACCCAGACTTTCTTGGGTTCCTTGTCGATCTTACATGAATCATATTTATCAATTTGAATGTTATCGACATAGTTTCTGTTAGAGACAGTATACTGTTCCCTTTTGGTGCACTGTTCCTTCAGATGGCCAGCTTTACCACAGAAGGTACAGTACCTGTCTCTAGGAAGATCAACGTAAGCTTTCTTACTTTTGTTATTCTTAAAATAATTTAGGCCTTGTGATCTCTTACTTTTAGCATCTAGAATCCATTTGGGAGTTATTTTGATTTTCCCTTTTTCTCTTGAATTTAATTCAAGATTATTATTGTTGTTACGGTTGGATTCCGGATTCAACTCTAAATGTTGAAAATCATTGCACAAATCCTTAGTAGATGCATTTATCAATTCTTTATTTAAGCCTAATAATTTGTATTGTGATAGCTCAATATTAAGAATAACATTTTCCTTCTTAAGTCTCTCCATATTTTCCTTTAGGATTATATTTTGGTCCAACAAACCGAAAAATCTGTTTTGGACATCATGTCTAAAGGTGTTTATGTATGAGACATGGTCTTTGCTTACTTTAAGTTCCTTTTCTAACCTGAGACACTTATCATTGCAATTTTCAAGTTTAGCTTGTGTCTCTTTTAACAACTCTTTTAATTCATTTTTACTTAGATTAAATGAATGGTCAGAAAATGAATTAGAAATATTTACCTGCTTCTCCTTGCCTTTATGCGTAGCCATGAGACATAGGTTAGCTGTCTCCTCTTCTTCGGGAACAATAGTTTCATTCTCACTTTCAGTTTCTCCCCATGCAGCAATCATGGCCCTACGAAAGTCCGTCTTGTTAAAATTTTCTTTGTTCAACGGTCTTCTTGAATCTCTTGTCTTTCCCTTGCCCTTTTCATTCTTCCATGTTGGGCAATCCTTGATGAAGTGCTCGGTACTTCCACATTTGTGGCATTCAAGATTTTTTGTTCTTCTTTCTCTGTTGTTTCTTTGATTTGCATACCTGCTGTTCCTGAAGAACTTCTTGAATTTTCGTACCAATAAAGCAGCCTCTTCCTCATCACATTCTGATTCGTCCTGTTCCCCCGCTGCCAGAGCCAGTCCCTTGTTCCTGGAACTGTCTGCTGTTCCCAAATGCAATTCATGCGTCATTAGGGAACCAGCCAGCTCCTCTAGATTGAACTTAGTAAAATCTTTGGACTCTTGTATAGCAGTAACCTTGGCCCTCCAGCGCTCATCTTGAGGAAGGCTCCTAAGAATCTTCCTTACTTGTTCATCAGTGGGAATTATTCTTCCAAGAGAGACAAGCTCGTTTGTTATGTTGGTGAACCTAGTGAACATCTCTTGGATACTTTCTCTTGGCTCCATAACAAATCTCTCGTATTTAGACATTAACAAATCAATTTTGGACCGTTTTACTTCACTTGTTCCCTCATGGGTAACAGCAAGCAGATCCCAAATTTGCTTAGCGGATTTGCACCCCATAATTCTATTATGCTCGTTTGGTCCAAGACCACAATGAAGTAATTTTATAGCAAGAGCATTTAATTCCATTTTCTGAAAATCTTCTTTTTCATATTCGGTTATAGGTTTGGGAACAATTTCATTGTTGGAGTTAGTAGTGGTTACCTCAAAATCTCCGATTTCTATGACTCTCCAAACTTGATAATTTTCCGCTTTGATGAAGATCTCCATCCTATTTTTCCAATATGTATAGAATTTTCCATCGAACATTGGTGGTCTTTGAGTTGAATACCCTTCTTCCATTCGCTCGTTCATAATTGACATTTTTCGGGAACACCAGAATCTGCCCTCAGGGTTTCCTGATCTTCTGGGAACAGGGCTCTGATACCAATTGTTGATTCAATTAGGAACGGGAACAGCAACAAGAGGGGGGGTGAATTGTTGTTGTTGCAAGTTTAAGCGATTGTGCCCTGTTTTTGCGGAATTATTCAAAATAAATAAAGCTTAAACTAAGAGCAAAATATTAAGAGAGACACACGATTTTACGTGGAAACCTTTTGGGCCTAAACAAAAGGAAAAACCACGACCACTTGGGATTTTCAAAAACTCCACTATGTTTAAGGCAATTAGTTACAATCACAATAAACACCTTGCTTCACTCGAAGCGTAACACCTAGGCCGACTCCTCTTCTCTCTAATTGCTTTACTCCAAGCAACAAACTTAGCTTTACAATAAGCTAATCCTCTCTAGCTTCACTCAAAGCTATCTAATTTCCCCCTTAGACTCACCCGAGTCTAATTACATAAACTCTCAAAAACCCTTACAAAAAGGATATAAATTCTCTAAAATAAATCAAAGAGTTGCATCAAGAAAATATTATAAATTGATTGGCAACTTTAAGAACAAAATATTTCTTGTAAAATCCAACAAAAACGTATGAAAAATACTTAAGCACAAAACGTTGGATTACATCTCTTCTCTTTAAAAACCGGAATTATCTTGCAATTTATAGAAAATAATATTCCTAAGAAAGTGGAATAATCCAATCCATCATCCCACTATCAAGAGATCATGGGAGTAATGTGGATTAAGCAAACACACGGTTATTTCCATAAGATTTGATTAAGTCAAATCACACGTGTACATAAACAATAACCGCTGTTCCCTTAATAACCGCTGTTCCCTAAAGTAGCAGTTTCTTCACTAGTAATTCCTGTTCCCCAAATTAATGGCTGGAACTTCATGCTATATTTAGAAAACGGTTAATCTTAGTGGGAATGATTGTTTGCTAATTTTTAGGAATAAAGACCGGCTGAAAAGATTTGCTAAGACCAATTCAAAGTTAGTTGATTCTATTTTTAACAAATCCAAGATTTATTAAAAATAGATCCTAAAATAAAGGATCTTAACAAATAAATCGTGAATACATTTTCTTTAACAAAAACGATTTGCCAATTAACTTAAATAAATTTTTACTGCAACAATTTAATTTAAAATACATTAACTAAAAAAATAATAATTAAAATATGATAACCAGAATTTTTAGTCAACGTAGTCAACCTTCAGCTCAGGAACAGTGTGCTGTCTCCAGACTTCAGTTTAGCTAGAACATCTAATTTGGGAACAGTAGATCTGCTGTCTCCATTTTACATCCCAAGCGATATACTTCTCCTAACATCAATTGAAACCTTTTGACATGTACGTTTCCATAAGCTAAGGCATATGTACTATCAACGATCATAATCATAATCGGATATCGACCTGCACAATCTCTAAAAACATGTTCGCTTAAATAAAGTGTAGTCATCATCAAAACTCAAGAGGTCCAACAAATTCCCCCTTTTTGATGATGACAAACTTTTCAAACAAACTTAAAAACAAAATAGAGTAAAACCAATATTGAAGAGCATGTTCGAGATTAAAACAACTCTACATAACTTAGTAAATTAACTCGTTACAATATAATTTACCAAGCATACATTAAAAACAAATTACTCTATTAATTAGAATTATTTAAAATAACTTAAGCATAATCAAAACATCGGAAGTAGTTTATAACTTAAGATTTCAAATAGAACTAAAACAAAACAAAACTTACCAAACAAAACTTAAAGCACTGTAAGAACTTTTATCATAGCATTCAAGTAATCATCAGAGCATATAAATCATAACAATCAAAGTATGTATCTCGGTATGTATATCAGAGCTAAACTGAGCTAAACTTATTAATCATCAGAGCATCAGAGCATGAATATCAGAGCATAGCCACAGTTCCTAATGTTCAACAGAATAAATGTATATCAGACTAAGCATACTCAAGCATTATTTAAGTTTGTGCCAAATATTCCCCCTTTTGACATCATTCAAAAAGAAGATAAGCAATCAAGCCACAGCACTAAACATATAGTTATAGTCAAA
The DNA here is from genome assembly GCF_026212465.1 of Amaranthus tricolor. Taxonomy (NCBI): domain Eukaryota; kingdom Viridiplantae; phylum Streptophyta; class Magnoliopsida; order Caryophyllales; family Amaranthaceae; genus Amaranthus; species Amaranthus tricolor. Next base: position 21,008,793 of record NC_080050.1, on the reverse strand, counting down.
GAGAGAATAAGGATGCACAAATTAAAAAGCAATAACAATGAATGCAAGCATGATAAGCAAAGATTAACCAACCTAACATAGTAGCATATGTAAAAAGGTTTAACAAAGTTAACAGTGTTTAAGAGGTGTACCCCAGCTGGTACCAAAAAAAATTGTTTAAAGACAGAGACAGCAGCAATGAAAAATATAAAAGGGAAACTATGAAGCAGGAGCATCTTCATCAACATATTCAGTTTCCACCTCAACTGTATCCAATTTAGCGCCAAGACGAGCCTCCATTTGAGTCATCTGGTCAGCTAATGAGGCTAGGGAAACACGGATCTCATCTTGAAATTTGAAGAAGCGATCCTGCAAATCATCAAGCTTGAGAAGAATGGAATATAAGGGAGCAGTAGGAACGGTTGCCTGATCAAAGCTGTGTTTGTGAAATGATGGTGGTGGTGATCTTGGTGTTGGTGAGGGTGGTGGTGGAGTGAAATGATGAGTTGGTGGAGTGGTTGGCTTTGATGAGGGAAAACTATTGGGTTCAGCCCTAGAGTCTTCTTCAAGAGAAACCTTAGATTCCACCCCCTGGTCTTCTTCCTCAGAAGGAACAACCTCCTGTTCCTTAACTCCATCCCCTTCTTTCTCCTGTTCCTCCTTCTCCTCTTCTTCCTTTTTCTCCTGTTCCTTCTCTTCCTTCTCTTCCTCTTCCTCCTGTTCCTCCTTTTCCTTCCCCTCTTCCTCCTGTTCCTCATTATCAGAATCAATCTCAATCTGTTCCACAGCATTTTCAAGGATCCCTTCCTCATTTAATTTAAGGCGCAAGTTATTCAAACATTTTGCACCTATCATGTTACTGGGACCCATAGGAAAACTGTATTCTCCAAGTGGAACACCAAATTTTGAGAAAATCCAGGACAACAAACCACCATAGCCTACCATACATCTTTTGGCTATACAATCATTTAAATGCGAAATCATCAAGGAAGGAAAGTTAATCTTTATATTGTTCACCATACAGTAAATCAAAGTGGCATCTCGAAGACTTACCTCACTACGTTTTGAATTTCGTGGTAAAATAAACCTTCTAGCAATGTTGTACAGCAACTTATGTAAAGGAGACAGGACATTGTGACTTACTTTCCCCCTTTTTTGCCTAACCCCCAAGCATCTCCAAACATCTTTTTCATCTCTTCCAGAAAACGCAATCTTAGACCCAACATGATAAACATCAAAACCAGTAGCAGGAACACCTAACCACTCTCCTAAAGTCAGACTATCAAATTCAATATCAATATCTTTGATTGAACTAGAACAAACTCCATCATGAACAGCAAAATTAGAAATAAACTCATGCATAATGTCAGGGTAAATGGGGTTGCAGCAATATACGCTCATAAGTGATTCCCATTTTTGAGTTTGTAAAATTTCATGGAATTTAGGAAAGATTGTAGATTCGTACCATTCTTTGTCTACACCAAATCCTACAGACATTTCTTTAGAAAGTTCTTCAGCATTTGAGTAATGCGTTACCTTCTTTTTCTTGGTAGAGTGGGTTGAAGGTTTCTTGGATTCTCTTGTTCTTTTACCACTTGTTTGCGGAGACATAGGGGTGTCCTCTGGTTCCTTTGATGAAGACTTAGGTTTGTGAGTGAGAGAAGGTGGGTAGGTAACTCGAAGAGGGACAGGTTGCTTCATTTTTGGTTTCATATTCTTGGTTTTCATTGAAGTTTTTAGAGAGAAAAGCAAAGGAAAATGACGGAGTGAAAGGGAAGTGGAAGGAATGACGGTTTAGGGTTGAGTGAAAGTGAAAGGTTAGTGAAGATGAAATGAAAGATGGGACGAGAGGGAGTAATTGTATTGGATGAAGTGACGTGTTGAGGCAGTTATCAAATCAAGACAATTGATTTTGAATTGTGAAAATGGAGTATGTTGAGATTCAACTCCTACTTAAAAGAACTGCTGGAAAAAAAATTTATATATAATTTTTTGTTTTTTTTTTTTTTATTTATAATAAGAAAATGATAATATTATGCTACTACCGTTTGATCAAAATAATCATGCAATCATAAGAACATTCAAAGTATATACCTTTAAAAAATGCGTACCTGATCCTTTCGATAATTGATTTTTCAATCAAGATTATTGTGGTTGATTGATCATTTTCAATTTTCATTTTGTCTCTAGGAATCATATATGACACTTCCTTTAATGCAGCTTGATCATGCCAAGTTCCAATCTCATTTTCTCATGCTGTTCCCTTGGAAGCGGTTTGGTCATGATATCTGCTATTTGCTCGTTAGTGTTTACATGCTTAACAATAATATTTTTATTTTCAACATTATCCTTAAGAAAATGATGCCTAATATGAATGTGCTTTACTCGTGAGTGATGCACTGGATCTTTGGATATGCATATGGCACTGGTATTATCGCAATAAATAGGAACACATGCATACTTAATACCAAAGTCTCTTAGCTGCTGCTTTATCCATATCATTTGGGAACAGCAAGCTGCTGCTGCTACGTACTCAGCTTCAGCAGTTGATAATGCAACAGTGTTTTGTTTCTTGGAACTCCACGAAACTAAACATGAGCCAAGAAATTGTACCATACCTGACGTGCTTTTTCTATTAACAAGATCTCCTGCATAATCTGCATCACTAAAGCCTTTCAAATCAAAGACATCACTTTTAGGATAAAATAATGATAAATCATCTGTTCCCTTTAGATATCTCAAAATACGTTTCACTGCAGTTAGATGTGATTCTTTAGGGTTAGATTGAAATCTTGCACATAAACCAACACTAAATGAAATATCGGGTCTACTAGCAGTTAGATATAATAAAGATCCAATCATGCCTCTATACATAGTTTGGTCAATATTTGTTCCATTTGTATCTTCATCTAATCTTACATTAGTAGCCATGGGTGTATGGTTGGTTTTAGCGTTATTCATGCCATATTTCTTAAGAAGTTCTTTTATATATTTTTGTTGATGAATAAAGATACCATTAGCAGTTTGTTTGATTTGCAAACCAAGAAAGAAATTTAATTCTCCCATCATGCTCATTTCAAATTCAGTGCTCATAAGGTTAGCAAATTCTTTACATAGCAATTCATTTGTGGCACCAAAAATAATATCATCAACATATATTTGAACAACTAATATATTGGAACCTTTGTTCTTAAAGAATAAGGTTTTATCAATTTTACCTCTAATAAAGTCATTTTGAATCAAAAATTTTGATAGTCTTTCATACCATTGCCTAGGAGCTTGTTTCAACCCATAAAGAGCTTTATCAAGCTTATAGACATGATCAAGACACGAGGTATTCTCAAAGCCAGGCGGTTGTTCAACAAAAACTTCTTCATCAAGAAAACCATTCAAGAAAGCACATTTCACATCCATTTGATATAATTTAAAGTTCATAAATGCAGCAAAAGAAATTAAAATTCTAATAGCTTCTAACCTTGCTACTGGAGCAAATCATTGGGAGGTTCCAGCTCCTCCAAAAGAAATGCCACTTCTACTCCGTCGGTATCAACAACACCTTCGATTAGTAATTATAATTATGAACCAAATTATCCAGAAGGGTACCACCCAAAATTACATGATTATGCAGAAGAAGTGGAAAGAGAAATACAAATTGATGAAGAAGAAGAACAAGAAGAGGAACCAACGAACCATATTGGGATACATGTATCTCGACAGTCATCAACAAGATCACATGAAGAACAACTACAAGAACAACAACAAAGACAAGCTCGTGGTAAATGAGTCAATTTCCAAACTATCGGTTAGTTTTATAATTTTATTCTTCAAATTAATTAAATTTTAAATTATTTATTTATTTAATTATAGTTTTATAATTTTAAATTATTTATTTAGATGAAGATTAACCAGTAAGACAACCTTTTCCGGCAATGCCACCTCCTAGTGGTAGAGCTGTTTCACATGTGTGGTCGTATTTCATGAAAGAACCAACCGACGATCCAGATATTTTCTTATGCACTTGTCAAATTTGTGAAAGTCAAGGAGTAAAGCCCTTAGTTTCATACAGTTTCGTCAGAGGTAAATACTTTTTAACTTTTTTATACATACATTATATATTCATATTTTATAAAAATTTATTTATTGTGTTTTGTGAATACGTGTTAGGTGGTGGTACGGGATCTTTTAACAAACATTTGGCAAAGAAGCATGGAATCACAAAAGAAACTCATGCAGCAAGCGGTAGCGAGACCACAAGTGGAAGCCGACAGACACAGTGGGACATTCCCAGCACAGGTATGCCTTTTAGATATAATCGTAATGATATGATTGATGAATTTTCTAAGTATGTAATTTGTGATGAATTACCTTTTAACCACGGTGAAAGTAGGGCACACGAGCGTATCACTAGAAAAACTTTGCAACCACAATATAAAGCAATCCCTAGGAACACTCTTAAAAGACGCACAATTAAATTATATGAATCAATGCGCTATGAATTAGTTGAAATGTTTAAATCTTTTAATGGTAGGGTTAGCATAACAACTGACATTTGGTCTGCTCCCCCACATTTAGAATCTTATATGTGTGTAACAGCACATTGGATAGATCAAAATTGAATTATTCAAAAAAGAATAATTGCTTTTGAGACAATGCCAGAAAGACATACCGGTGAAAACATAAAATATAGATTAGTAGAGATATGTAGAGAATGGAACTTATTAGATAAGATATTTTGTTGTTCTACTGATAATGCAACCGCTAACATTAAATGTATAGAACTTTTGTATAACGAACCTGCTTTTAGTTTTATCCTTGGGGGTAGCTTATTACACATACGTTGTTGTGCGCATATAGTTAACTTATCTTGCCAAGCAGGTATAAAACAATTAAGCGATTTATTAGAACCAATTAGAGATATAGTGAAGTGGCTTAGGATTGGAAATATAAAGAGACGATATAAACAATTATGTGACCAATATCAACTAAAAAAAGTGTATTGGTCATTAGATACTCCTACACGTTGGGGCTCAACCAACGATTTATTAAGAAAGGCGATTGCTTATCGTCCAGTTATAACACAACTGTATAGTGAGTGTACAGATAGCTATATAGCTGATGACACTTGGGAATTAGCTGTAGGTGTACATAATATATTAGAAGCGTATGACCACGCAACTAAGATTTTTTCATATGTTTATGAACCGAATGTTCACTTAGTAATACGTGAGTGTATTACTATTTTTTATCATCTCCTTAAACATACGTATGATGATACTAACCCATATTTGAAGCCGATTCTCGCAGATATGATGGAAAAATGGAAGACATATTTTACCGATTTTTCTTATATTTATGGAATTGCAACCATTTTAGACCCATGTTTTAAAACTGAAGTCCTTACTAAAGTAATAGGATTTTACTACCAATCGTTAGATCGCCCGCCTACTGATGTACATAATTATGTTGGAACATGTAAAAAATATTTAGCAGAACTCTATGATTATTACGCTAGTGTATATAACCCAAAACGCGATACGTCTAGGCGTGCTAGCGTTTCGGCACGTCCCTCTTATTATAATTCAGTAATAGTTAATATAATGAGTCAAGATGATAGTTTTGTAGGATCATCTTCTTCTTCACCCTCCACCTCATATTTTGAATTAGATAGTTATCTTAAACACCACTTTGAAATAGACCAAGGTAGCTATAATATTTTAGAGTGGTGGAAAGAAAAATCTGTAAAATTTTTTCCATTTTATCGAGAATTGCAAAGGATATCCTTGCAATTCCTGCGTCAAAAATTGCGTCGGAGTCTGCTTTTAGTGCAGGTAGAAGAGTTTTGGACGAAAAGAGATCTCGTCTTGCTCCACATAGTATTCAAATATGTGTTTGCAAGAAAGATTGGGATCAAGCGGAGATTCGAACACAAGGACTAAGGAATGATGATGATCAAGACGACGATGAAGATCCATGGATGATGATGGATACATCTGCATCATCGTCAGGAGGAGAGTCAGCGGAAGCATCTAATCAACCAGATGATGATGACGAAGACGAATAGGATCAATCGGACAACGATAAATCAACATTCAACAACTATAAATAAAAGGTATGACAAAGAACTACGTGGGCTTTGATTCCTTCGGGATACGTAGGCAGCTTAGTATTCCTTTGGGTACTAGGTTCAAGTCCATTTTCTACCTCTTTTTTTATTAATCATCTTTATCGACATTATCATTGATTCGTTTTTTATTAATTTATTTTTTTCATTCTTTTTAGTATATATATTTTAATAACGATGACAACTTGACAAGCAATGAATTTCGCTAATAATCAAGTAATCATCAAAGGTACGTCCGCAATATTATAGTATTTTTTTATTATATAAATATTGAAAGAAAAAAAAAAGGAACCGATGGTCCGACCCGCCCGTCCCGTGAGTTGGAACCGCCGGAACCGCTTCATGAACCGCCAAGGAACCGTTTGGAACCGCCTAGAACCGGAACCGGTCGCGACAGGTTCCAAATGGAACCGGAACTGGGTGGAACCGGAACCGGATGGAACCGGACCAACCCGGACCATGGCCATGCCTATTAATATGCATACATTATTAAACATTATAAATACTCATGTTGATTGAGTCATTTTCAACTTTTGTTCAAGAAATTAACTGGGATTGAGGAAATTCTAAATTACTAAATTTCTTTATTCATACATTATATATTTTTTAACTTTCATAACAAATATATGTGTCAGTAGTTGCATAATTATTCACAATTCATCTTTATGTTCTCAAAATATGATATCGTTATTATATCAATTGTGACATTCCTACGAAAAATTTTTAGCTGCAAAAATATAATGTATAATTACATATTTGTGTTTTAATTACATACAAATATATATTTTCATTAAAAAAATCCATGTATTGAACGGTTTTTATACTAGTATACTAATATATAACTCACTTACCTGGACGGGATTTATGAGTGATCATGTAGGCTCATGGCCTAGACTGTTGACCTCCATAGCTCATTGCGGAGGGGCAGCAGCCCAAGATCTCCCCAAGGGGGAGAGTCTACGTCATAATTTGTGGTAGTGGGGGCCTGCGTCCACGCGGCCCCTGTTTAATATAGTTTTAATATTTTTTATTAACATTACAATTTCTTGACATCACTGCATATTCTTTATCAGGAATTCATTTGTTTCGAATTAGTCATATAAAACAATTTTCAATACACTAATACATTCGCAGTTGTTTCTTTAGACTAAGTTCTCCTTGAAACCTTATCATTGTAAATTTTTTAGCGCGTCTTGTATGAGATCAGTAGCCCAATTAATGTCTTTTTTTAAAAAAAAATAAGTAAATAAAAAAAAAATTTTGTGGTTTCGAAAACTAGATAAATATTAAGCTTGCCCATATTTGTAATATCTGAAATATTTTCACAAAAAAAAATAATAATAAATTAAAAAATAGATAAATAAATAATTAATAATGTAAAATCTAGAAAGTTAAATTAAAAAAATAAATTTGTTAAAACAACTAACTACATATTTTAAAAAATAATAATTTTAAATAAAATAAAATAAGATAAAAATTCCAAAAATTTAGGAGTATTTTTAATATAAAGTACCCGATTACTATAGAAAATTTTAAACTTTCATCTCTTATTTCCTAATATAACTTTCTCATTGCTCCACTTTTTCCCGCTCTTCCCGTCTAATTCTATTAACTACCGCATTTTACAAATATATATAAATCATTTTACATTTTAACTCAATCATTCTTTTTAATTTTCTTTCTTCTCCTTCTTATTCTTTATCTTTTATCAACCATTTGTTTTTTTACATCTATTGTTATTAATTTCTTTTTCACTTTAATAGTATTTTTCAATCTATAGACATTTTCTATCTACAAATTACAAACAACAATTATACTTCAAACTTCAAGTTTATAATAGTTGATAGGAGCGTACATTTATATTATAGGACTGTTTCACAAGGTAATTCTCAATGTCCATCCAAATAGGATTATCTCATTAATATTATGCTAAGTGATAATTGATGTGTTTAAATGTGAAGCGTGATTTTTATGATATTATACTTTTTATATTTTATTTTTAAATTATATTTACTACTTTTGTTAACGGTTTAATTTATAATTATTTTGATGAAATTTATATTATTATTTTATTTTAATGATGAATTTAAAATGTGATTGAATTTAAAAGAGTAATATTTATGATATTAATTGTTGTTGTCACTTACTGATGTTAAAATGGTGATTTGGCAAATTAGATTTCAGTTGGATATTCTTGAGATATATATTTATTAGAAAAATTGATGATCATAAAATAAAATATTTTATGTTTGATTATATGTTTGTGTGCTCATGCTAATTATTAAAATATATTAAATCAAGTAAACTGAAACACGAGGAAATTGAAGCTCTTATATTTGTTGTGATCCAAGTATAAGGGTGATGAACAAGTTGCCTTGTTTGGTTAATATAGCTGCCAACGGGTATTTTTATTTCTGATACTCCTTCCGTTCCTTTTTGTTTGTCCACTTTACCTTTTGCACGCATTTTTTAGCAAATTTTAAGTCTTAATATTTTTAAGTACGCATCATAAAAATTTACAAAAATTATATACTAAAAATCTTTACATTAAGACAAATCTAATAAGATCTCAAATAAATATATTTTATCTTCAATATGTATTTCGCTCTCTTAAAGTGGATAAACTTAAAGTGGACAAACAAATTAAAAAGACGGAGGGAGTACTTGATACGATGTTTGGTCTTCCTTCTATTTGTTGTGATCCAAGTAGGAGAGGTGTGCACACTAGAATTGCCTGAGACTACTCTGCTGACCTTGATGAATTATTTGGGGTGATGACCTCGTGATGAGATCATCAATGTAATAGCAAGCATGAATTAAGAGCAATGCTACTTGGGACTTCAAGAGTGATTGAAGCCTCTTTATCATAACGTGATCATTCTTACTATATTTCGTTCGTAAAAAAAATGATCAGGGTTCAAGAGTGACTCTTCAGTTACTCTCTCAGAAATTATGTAATACTTTAATCTGTAAAATTAAAAAAAAATTAATTGATAATTTGTTGTTGTAGATGATTAGTAAGAAGATTGGAATCGGTCCGGAAAATGGTATCATTGAAAATATTAGGAGTATCTAAAAAGATTATTTATTGATATATGTCATTCCATCGTTTCTGTATTCGTTTTTAGTGTTTACATATCTCTATTTGGTGGTAGTGCGTGAGTCATCAAATTTATTGACAAGGGAAAGAAGACAAACAACAATAAATTTCAACTCATGTTAGTAACCATTAGTGATGGCCATGATCCGGGTTGGGCAGGTTCCATCCGGTTCCGATTCCATTTGGAACTTGATTCGAACGTTCTGGTTCCAATTCTGGTTCCGGGTTGTTCCTTGGCGGTTCATGAGGCGGTCCCGGCAGTAACAACTCGCGGGTCGGACCATCGGTTTCATTTTTATTTTTTCTTTAAAAATAATATAAAAATACTATAATAATGCGGACGTACTTTTAATGATTACTTCATTATTAGCAAAATTCATTACTTTTCATCGTTATTAAAAATATTTACTAAAAAGAATGAAAAAAATAAATTAATAAGAAACGATAAAGATGATTAATAAAAAAAGAGGGAGAAAATGGGCTTGAACCTAGTACCCGAAAGAATACTAAGCTGCCTACGTATCCTGCAGGAATCAAAGACCATGTAATTCTTTGTCATACCTTTTATTTATAGTTGTTGAATATTGATTGATCGTTGTCCGATTGATCCTATTCGTCTTCGTAATCATCATCTGGTTGGTTAGATGCTTCCGCTGACTCTCCTCCTGACGATGATGCAGATGTATCCATCATTATCCATGGATCATCATCATCGCCTTGATCATCATCGTTCTTTAGTCCTTGTGTTCAAAGCTCCGCTTGATCCCAATCTTTCTTGCAAACACATATTTGAATACTATGTGGAGCAAGATGAGATCTCATTTCGTCTAAAACTCTTCTACCAGCACTAAAAGTAAACTTTGACGCAATCGTAGAAGCAGGAATTGCAAGGATATCCTTTGCAATTCTCGATAATATGGGAAATTGTATTTCCACCATTCTAAAATATTATAGATACCTTAGTCAATTTTAAAGTGATGTTTAAGATAATTATCTAATTTTAAACATGAAGTGGTGGGTGAAAAAGAAGATATCCTACAAAACTATCTTCTTGGGTTATTATGTTAGCTATTACGGAATTATAATAAGAGGGACGTGCCGAGACGCTAGCACGCCTAGACGTATCGCGACTTGGGTTATATAAACTAGCATAGTAATCATAAAGTTCTGCTAAAAGTTTTTTACAAGTTCCAACGTAATTATGTACATCACTAGGCGGGCGATCTAGTGATTGGTAGTAAAATCCAATTACTTTAGTAAGGACTTCTGTCTTAAAACATGAGTCTAAAATTGTCGCAATTCCATAAATAAAAGGAAAATCAGTAAATTATGTCTTCCACTTATCCATCATATCTGCAAAAATAGGCTTTAAATATGTGTTAGTATCATCATGCGAATGTTTAAAAAGATGATAAAAAATAGTAATACACTCACTTATTACTAAGTGGACGTTTGGTTCGTAAACATATGAAAAAATCTTAGTTGCGTGGTCATACGCTTCTAATATTTTCTGTACACCTATAGCTAGTTCCCATGTATCATCACTTATATAGCTATCTGTACACTCAGTATAAAGTTGTGTTATAACTGGACGATAAGCAACCGCTTTTTTTAATAAATCGTTGGTTGAGCCCCAACGTGTAGGAGTATCTAATGACCAATACACTTTTTTAGTTGATAATGGTCACATAATTGCTTATATCTTCTCTTTATCTGTCCAATTCTAAGCCACTTCACTATGTCTCTAATGGAATCTAATAAATCACAAAGTTGTTTTATACCTGCTTGGCAAGATAAGTTTACTATATGAGCACAACAATGTACGTGTAATAATCTACCCCCAAGGATAAAACTAAATGCATGTTCGTTATACAAAAGTGCGATGCATTTAATGTTGGCGGTTGCATTATCAGTAGAACAACAAAATATCTTATCTAATAAGTTCCATTCTTTACATATCTCTATTAATCTGTATTTTATGTTTTCACCCGTATGTCTTTCGAGCATTACCTCAAAAGCAATTATTCTTTTTTGAATAATCCAATTTGATCTATCCAAGTGCTATTACACACATATAAGCTTCTAAATGTGGGGGAGCAGACCAAATATCAGTTGTTATGCTAACCCTACCATTAAAAAATTTAAACATTTCTACTAATTCATAGCGCATTGATTCATATAATTTAATTGTGCATCGTTTAAGAGTGTTCTTAGGGATTTCTCTATATTGTGGTTGCAAAGTTTTTCCAGTGTAATGCTCGTATGCCCTACTTTCACCATGGTTAAATGGCAATTCATCACAAATTACATATTTAGAAAATTCATCAATCATATCATTACGATTATATTTTAAAGGCATACCTGTGCTGTGAATGTCCCACTGTCGGCTTCCACTTGTGGTTCCGCTATCGCTTGCTGCATGAGTTTCTTTTGTGATTCCATGTTTCTTTGCCAAATGTTTTAAAAGGATCCCCTACCACCACCTAACACATATTCACAAAACACAATAAATGAATTTTTGATACATTCTTGATTTATAAAATATGAATATCATGTATGTATAAAAAAACTTAAAAAGTATTTACCTCTGGTGAAATTGTATGAAACTAAGGGCTTTACTCCTTGACTTTCACAAATTTAACAAGTGCATAAGAAAACATCTGGATTGTCAGTTGGTTCTTTTGTAATATATGACCACACATGTGAAATAGCTCTACCACTAGGAGGTGGCATTGCCAGAAAAGGTTGTCTTACTGGTTCATCTTCATCTAAATTTAAATATAAAGACATACTCAAATACCACAATATATAAATAAATAATAATTTAAAATTTGTTCTTTTTCTTCATCAATTTGTAATTCTCTTTCCACTTCTTCTGCATAACTGTGTAATTCTTGGTCATACCCTTCTGGATAATTTGGTTCATAATTATAATTACTAATCGAAGGTGTTGTTGATACCGACGGAGTTAAAGTGGCCTTTCTTTTGGAGGTAGAACCTCCCAATGATTTTGTCACTTTAGTAACTTTTTAGAGGCTTTTTTCAAAAAAGAAGACATGATAATATTGAAATAATAATAGAATTAAGAAATAAATAAATAATTAATAGACTAATTATGTAATTAACTAAATTTTGAAATAATTAAAAGACTAATTAAGTAAGTAAGAGAATAATTGCTTCATTAAGTAATTAAGTAGAGAGAGTAAGTAGAGAGAGTAGGAGAAGAGATGAGTTGTGAATGAAAATGATTGAAAGTGATGTGTATTTATAGTAAAAATTGCAACGGCTAGTTAACGGCTCTTTTTCGAACGGTTCCAAAGAACCATTGGGCCGGTTCACCCGGACCGGTTCCGGTTCCGGCCCGCGGTTCTTAGGTCCGATGCAACCAGTTTTTTTCGGCGGTTTCGCGGTTCCGGCAACTTTTTTTCCGGCGGTATGACGGTTCCGCGGTTGGGGCCGGTTCGGAACCTGTCGCGAATGGTTCCGATTCCGGGACAATTTCAACTGGTTCAATTCCGAGTAACCCGCTTCGTGGCCATCACTAGTAACCATAAAAAGATCATCTATTGACTAGTTGTAGAAGTAGTCTCTAGTATTCAACTTTCTATACCATGGTCGCATCCTTCTTTGACGGCTTACCGTATCAAATGACGTACCTATCTTTGCACAAATATTTCCTTATTTATTTTTAGTTTGCTATTAATAATTATATATTCTAAAATAAAATAATAAAATATTATTATTAATATTATTAGCAATCTAGAGGGACAAAAAAAGTATATTTTTTTATCTTTATTTCTAATTTCGCTATACTAGGAGTAATTAGTTGAATAAGTTTATTTTTTATTAATTGTTAATACTTAATAGAATAATAAAACAAAAGCTAAGTAGGGATTACAATTATTAAAAAAGTTAAAATAAAATTTTGTGAAATATTTGAGATCTTAGTTGTCTCTTATTTCAATAATCAATGGGGTTAAAAAGTCATAGTTATTTGATTTCATATTATGAAATATAGAAAAACAACTAATTAAATCAGGTGTATTTTTTATTTATATAAAATAGTATATGAAGATTGTTAATAAGGTCTATCGTATATAATCTCTTTGTTATCAATAACAAGGATAATATTATGTACATCAAACTCCAAAAGCGTCCAAGTGAAAGCTACATAATGACATAAGGGTAACGAAATATTATTTGCATAGACCATAAACATTAAAAAATTATAAAAATAAAGTTCGGTATGAAATATGTGGAGAACAAAAAATGTTGAAAAAAGAATTAACAAACTTAATTTAGTTCAACTAAAAATATTTATTCAATAATAAAAATTCTATATGAAAAAAATATTTAGAACAACTCGTTTTGATAATCTTTAGTTTCAACAAAATGCGAAATAAAACTAGTGTATTGAGTAATTTAAAGTGGGTCGGTTGGCACATGGGCCGCCCTAGAACAACACAGACACAACATTGCTTACCACATGACTTAACATGACACAATTCAACATGAGACATAATAGACACAACACATAAACAATCCAACACAACACAATTTTCACGATTTTACCCAATTTTAAATAGATAACATAATACTAAACAACAATGTTCAGCACATGATTTAAGACACTAACGGTCTGTTTGGTAAATGGTAATGAACGATGGTAATGGAAATGAAAAACTAATGTAATTTTAGTTGAAAAATCTCTTGTTTACCTTGATGCTCATGCTTGTCCAACTTCAATCATCTCATTTTCTTCATAAAATCCATTCCAATTCATTACCATTAGGAGATGTGGTATTAAGTGGTACTGAAAAGCTGGAAACAAAAAAAATTTTTGTGATCAAAGTTTCATTACAATGGAACTATTATAAAAATTTTAATGAAATTTTACACTATAAATTATTTCCATTATCATAATTTATTACCAGTAACTAAACGAGCTGTAAAATTAAGAACGAAGCGCAATTTCAATGTTTAGAACCAAGTTAGTGTCGGTTATAACCGAGTAGGGCCGGATGACTATGAAATATGAATAGGTAGGAGTAGTTGAAAGTAAGGTCTATTGCCAACGCCGTTTCCCCGTTTTCTACCCTTGGGCCTTAAGGTTTAAAACTCCATTTTTAACGCATTGCAGACACCCCATTACCATTAATAGCTTTTACATACCCAAAGGCCAAAACGATCAACAAAAAATACCCAACAAAATGTCAGAAATTCAGACAAGATTCAATCCTTGTTACTCCTATTTTGCAACATTCTTTTTCATTCTCTCACCTTTTTTGTTCACTCTTTCAACTACAACAAATATTCAGCTGGGTTCTTCCCTTTCTGCTTCTAATCTTAACCAAACATGGTCTTCTCCAAACAATACTTTTTCTCTCCGTTTTATTTCTATAAATTCATCATCTTTTTCTTTGTCCATTAATTATGACTCTATTTCAATTTGGTCAATTTCCAACACTGTTGATTCTAGAGCTACTTTCACTCTCTTATCAAATGGCAATCTTCAGCTGCTTTCTGGTGCTGGAACTGTTTTATGGCAATCAAACACTTCAAATTCTGGAGTTTCACATGCAACTCTTGATGATTCTGGTAATTTTTCACTTAAAAATAGGTCAAATTTTGTTATTTGGTCCACTTTTGATCACCCAACTGATACAATTGTCCCATCACAAAATTTTACTGTTGGGATGGTTTTATCATCTGGGTTGTACTCATTTTTTCTTAAGAAAACTGGCAACTTGACTTTACAATGGAATAATGATATTGTGTATTGGGGTTTAGGTTTGAATGATTCTGTTAGTAGTAATATTAGTAACCCCAGATTAGGGCTTCAATCAATTGGGATTTTGTCACTTTATGATGATAAATTAACTACTTCTGTAACTTTGGCTTATGGAAGTGATTATGCTGAATCTGGTGATATTTTAAGGTTTTTAAGATTGGAGAATGATGGGAATTTAAGGATTTATAGTTCTACTAAAGGAAGTGGGAATATCCTTGTGAGATGGACTGCTGTTAGTGATCAATGTCAGGTTTTTGGGTATTGTGGGATTATGGGAATTTGTAGTTACAATGATGTTGGCCCTGTTTGTGGATGCCCATCAGAAAACTTCAATCTTGTTGATCCCAATGATTTTAGAAAAGGATGTAAGTTAAAGAGAGAGGTTAAGGATTGTCCTGGCAGTGCAGCAATGTTGCAGATGGATAATACTAAGTTCTTAACATATGCTCCTGAGACTACTAATGATGTTTACTATGTGGGTATATCGGCGTGCAGGGGAAATTGTCTTTCGGGAAGTTCTTGTGTAGCTTCGACTATTTTGGCTGACGGTTCAGGGCAGTGTTATATTAAGACCTCGAATTTTGTTAGTGGCTATAAGTCAGCTGCTCTTCCTAGCACTTCGTATGTTAAGGTTTGTAATCCAATCGTACCAAACCCTCCTCCTCTTACCGAGGAAGGAGGAAAAAGGAAGAAGCTAGAAGGTTGGGTTGTTGCAATGGTGGTTTTAGGGACTCTTGTAGGTTTGATAATCATAGAGGGCATTGTGTGGTGGTGCTGTTGTAGAAAGAGTCCTAAATTCGGAGGGTTGTCAGCCCAGTATGCCCTTCTTGAGTACGCATCTGGTGCGCCTGTGCAGTTTTCGTATAAAGAGCTGCAGGAGGCAACGAGAAATTTCAAGGAGAAACTTGGGGAAGGAGGCTTTGGAGCAGTTTACAAAGGGATACTTGCAAATAAAACCGTTGCTGCGGTGAAGCAGCTTGAGGGTATTGAACAAGGCGAGAGACAATTTAGAATGGAGGTAGCTACTATAAGTAGCACCCATCATTTGAATCTGGTAAGATTAATAGGTTTTTGCTCTGAAGGAAAACACAGGCTTTTAGTGTACGAGTTCATGAAAAATGGCTCGCTTGATAGTTTCCTCTTTAGTACAGATGTTCAATCGGAGAAAATCTTAAGCTGGGAGCAACGGTTCAATATTGCCCTTGG